>NC_138739.1:41728302-42148302 GCF_965113295.1 Leuciscus leuciscus
AGCACGATTTCATATTAATTGCGATTAATCATGCAGCCCTATGAAGAACGAAGCCTCTCAGACGGTGGTGTAGCGGGAGACGCCCGGACAGGAGCGGAACGGAGACGGGACACTGGGAAAGACGCTCAGGAACACGGGTGAATGAGGAGGAGGTGTGGTGCTCGTGGGGATCTGCCTCCTCTGACGGCGAGCCGCGTAACGGAAGTTCAGTGGAGGTTTGACGGCACGGACAGCACCGCTGAGCTCCTCAGAGGACTCGGAAGAGTTAGACTCGCTGGATTCGCTGGAAGAGGCGGGGAGCGCGGCGTCTGGTGCCGGTCCTGCAGGGATGGACTGAAACACCGGCTCAGCTAGCTGAGGCCTTTCTGCTCCAACATCTTGGAATGAGGGCTCAGAGATATGAGGGAGATTGTGGGTTGGGGTTTTGGAAAGTGTGGTGGACTTTTCCTCTTGCTGTGTGGGAGTGACAACATGCACCTGTGGGTCAGTGGCAACAACACATGAAATACTTAACACATTACACTTATCATTCTGCAGTTTCTTTCAGAATTTAATGCAGTGAGATAAAATTAGTCATATAGTCAAGAGTGTGGCTCCACCTGATATTATTCTATTATATTTCTGTCTGTTTTTCAACATCTTATTTCAAATGATTTCAACAAAGTTATCTAAATCACATGTCTCAGGAAAACATTACTTCCAGAAATTCAGTTTGGTTGCTGCTAGTGGTGCAGAAATGTCACACTTCCTGCTTTAAAAGTCGTGCTTTTAAGTATTTCTTCCTATCTATAAGATTAAACAACTGGCAAATTATATTGCCTTCGAGTCCTCCTGCAAAGTTCTCACAATGTTCCTATCAAATAAACTTGGAAAATGTGGGTAATTTAATATTTCCTTCAGGTTTTTTAGGCAAAGACAGGATTGGGTTTTTAGGGTTGGTGCGACAAAGTTGTTATTTAAGAGCAAAGGATGAGCATTCGGTGTGTAACTGATGCTTTATCTGCATTTGTTGTTCCTGTGCAGCCAATACAAAGTTATTTTATGATCAGCACTTTTACAACGCCATGATTTCCAAGTTTCTTACTGAAGATTACAACATTGTGGTGGTTGTAATCTTTCCAACAAGATAAGGCAAGAAGGAGAAAGATGGACAGAAGGAAGGTCTATTTTTGTCTTTCCACTTTTCTAGACAAAATAAAGCAAGGCGGCAATAAGTGCAATGGGAGATTCAGATCAACTCTACTGGGTTTGGCTCTGTTTCCTTCTGTTACGTTGAGGTGTTGATTTACCTCAGTCATCTGGCTTTTAGAGTTGGAAAGTAAAAAGCCTGACAAACAAATATGGATATTTAGGGTACCTGTGGGTGAAATATTTCACAGGACACCTTCACATCTTGCTGGCCGTGGCCAGGGCCAAGAACGACCCCGACACAGAACCCAACAGGCTGAAATGAAAAACACACAAACACAATCACCACGCTATAATGGCAGAGAGAAAGCAGACTGTTTGGAACACTTCATCAAATAAAACTTTTTATGGTGTGAGAAAAACAACAGAAAATGTTAATAGTGGTGGATGTTAGGTCCATCAGACGGGATCCAGTTCGAGAACATGGACGTACAGGACGCTGGCAGGAACTTACCTTTTTACCTTGATGTCCCGGCTCGCACTGGCCCTCTGGGAATGGAGCGAGAGAGCACTCCTGAACAGTGTACTCCACAAAACTAGCGGAAACAGGGGAGCTCTGAGAAACATGGAATAAAAACATTCATTCAGTCTGGCCAGGGAACAGATTCACTGTATTAGAGAAATTCTGTCATCACATACGGACTGCATTTTTATTAGATAACTTGGATTTCAGGTGGCTTCAGAGGACTGCAACGCAACACACAAGTGGACTAAAGCAATTTTATGGTGCTTTTCTGTTATTTTTAGAGCTTGACAGTGTCCGTACCCATTCACAATTATTGCATTTCCTGGATGAACTAAGCCTTTAAGGATAGAAATGTGGATTCAAGAGTTCACACTACCAATTATCAGATAAAGTAGTTTGCGTGTTTGGCGTGCTGTCAGAGGAGAGGGCTCAGAGCTCGGTATTTTAGCCCAAACCCAGAGAACTCCCCCCGTATTTCTAGTAAGGAAAGTACGCAGGCGAGTGGAAGGAGATGGGGTGGTGATATGATGATACCATACTTTTCACAAACTCTGATGAATGTTTATATGTGAATAAAAGCCTAATTTAAATCTGTTCATCATTTAAACCATAAATACAGCAGCAACATTGGGACGTCCCAGATCTGGCCAATATCTGGCACACGTGGAAAGATGATCTGGGCCACAAGCAGGCCATAGCAATGCCACATGTCAGCCAAGAGCAAAGAAATACACCAGAACAGGATCTTATCTGAGCCACAACATCTGTGTATAATAAATATGGAGTCATCTCAGCCTTAATAAGCCTGTTAACAAGCAGAATCACTGAAGGAAAGAAGAGAACAGAAAAAGAGACGAGCAGAAACACAAGAACTACAACTGACTTCAGACACAGTCTAAGATGAAATCAACTGAAGAGAAAAGAAGACATTAAACCTGTGAAGATCTCAGCAGAGGAGGATTAAACAACTCCACAAACAGCATTACCAGCTTCACTTATTACTAACCAGACTGACTTTACCTCTGTTAGACGTCTACACAAGTTCTTATTGAGAATTTACAGGGGTTTAACTCTAATGTGTTTCATTTGAAGTCACCATAACAGTGATCAGTGTTTCCATTAGTTGGGCTCGTAACTCTTATCATATCTCTTGTATTTTCATCTGCTGTGACAGTGTGTTTGTTAACCACATTTGCAGCAGCAAAGAAAGCTAAAGTGAAATGAGATCAGGTGATGATGGTTATAAATAAAAATACCCTAAAACACTGATGTCATTAGATGCTAAAAATTATGTTGTTCAATTGACACATCGCAAACCCTGTTATTGCGGCAATCACTTTGACGATTTTAACAAACATGAGCACAAAAATTTTACCTATGCTGGCACACAGAGACATCATTAATCAGATGCGTATGAATCTCAACAATGGTGACAATCATCTAAATATTCAGATAGTCAGATAAATTCTGAACATCACAAAAAATCTACTAAATGTCACAACAAAAACAACAGCGAAAAATAAAAGCAAATATTTAGAATCAAACAAAATAATAGGACAATTCAGCTGCATAATTTATTCATGTTTCAATGCATGCTGGGAGTTTTGTACTATGCTGGTACTCAGCATGCATTGCAGCAAGGAACTTTTGATTGTCACCATTGTTGAGGTTCATGTGCTGATAGTTGATCTCTGTGGCCATTGTATGTTCACCTTAGTTAAAATCTCACAGATTTTTCTAATATTGCTGGATCTCATGCTGCAGTAACACATGGTTTGTCATGTAAATATATTAATGACACATTAGAACTGTTAGATTTGATTAGATTCAAATTACATCCGGCGAGTTCATGATGATTTTAAAACCTTCAACAGGTAACCAACATCACCTAATATCAGCTTGTTTTAGTTTCCTTTACTACTGCAAACGTGTTTGACAAACACAGCAGCCAAAGATAAAAGATATTATAAGAGTTAATAGCCCAACTAATGGAACACTGATCAATGTTATGGTGACTTCAAATGAAACATGTTAGAGTTAAACCCCTGTTAATCCTCAATAAAAACTTCTGTAGACGTCTGACAGAAATAAAGTCAGTCTGGTTAGTAATAAGTGAAGCTGGTAATGCTGTTTGTGGAGTTGTTTAATCCTCCTCTGCTGAGATCTTCACAGATTTAATGTCTTCTTTTCTCTTCAGTTGATTTCATCTCAGGCTGTGTCTGAAGTCAGTTGTAGTTCTTGTGTTTCTGCTCGTCTCTTTTTCTGTTCTCTTCTTTCTGAACTATCCCTTTAAGGCTATTTATTAAGATAGTGATATAGGGACTGTTGTTGTCAAATAAGTTTCATTCATAATAACGTCCCCTGTAAACTAGGGGTTGCACAGACTACTCGACTTTGATGCTCTGCCATGACGCTTTTAGCTTGATCTCGACTAGTCGCTGATCATGTGATTTTGAAACTAACCACTGGGTTGCTGAAGACCTCCAACCTAACCCTAACCTGTTCTGTCTTAGTGTGCTATATCTTTATATTATATTATATTATATTATATTATATATCTAGTTAAGATTTTCGTATAAATTACGATCAAAACTCCATTTATTTACCATAGCATTACATTGACTAGAGAATAGAGAAGGGCCACAGATAAGAAAATCTTTTTAAAAAAACATTTCCTTCAGTTAAAAATGACAAATAAATGCACACTTCAAGGGTGCTCCACTAGTTATGTGTGATGTATCAATAAAATAGCTTAGAAACTGAAAAGGTCTTGCATATATTGCTTTCTGTTTTTGAACTAAAACCCACAGCTTCGCTATTAGTAGAGACAAGTTGCACAGGATTCATTCACACAGGCAATCGCTTTCTCTCCAATGCATTCAAATCTTACTGTGCGACTTTATCAGTATCTAATTGAGAACGAACAGAAATCTGTGGAAAATATAACGATCCATAGACAAAATAACTGAAAAATAAGCTGTTATGTCGGAGCAATATCATGTTAGCACACACTCTGACATGTGCCGCTGTGCACAAGGCGACACGAGTTTAATTGGCTCGAGGTTCAGGTTACTCCAACATTAAGTTTGTCCACAAACTTTAGCATTTAGTTGCAAGGCATTCCCTGATTAGTCAACGTTAACTTGACTTCAAGCACCTAAAAGACGACTTCAAAAAGTCTGAAAAATAAAATAAAAATGCTTTAAACCGGTATACAATTTCACAGCGTATAACCATCGTGGCAAACCTACTGTAAATGAAACCTCAATTTAATGAACTGCAAAATCTACAAATTGCTGAGCTTTCGTCCATTATAACCTGATGGGCGGCTCTGGTGATGGTGTTCACAGTCAGGCTGACAGGAAGAGTGCTTTGTATGTTGTATTTAAGGAGGGACGTCCTAGCTGTGGCGATGGCTTCATTACTGTCGACCGGCAGCAGCACAGGACAGTCTGGACACGTCAGACGCAACTTCTCTGGAGGGTCTTGGGGAAGAAAAGGAGAGTGAGTAGGATAAAAGAAAAATCTGGAATTGTAATTGCATTGCAGTAGTTTAGTTAATTTCACAAAAGCAAGAAATATAAACTTTTTCATCAGGAATCGAAAAATAAAATAATTTTCAATCATGGCCCTTGCTATTAAACAGAATTTGCACTTGCTATTAAGCGGTATCAATAAAAGCATTTTTTTAATGGCATCCCAGATCGTGTTGATGGATTCATACTGTATGTTTGTTCGGAGCATTTGATTGTAGATTGTTTTGTAATAGAGGCACAGTGTAATGGAGAGTTTGCAAAGAAACTTTTGTTGATGGAGCAGCCGACTGTACTGGATCTGACAGAAGCTACATTGCAAACCACAAGTTAACAATTTCATAATGCTTTGTCTGTAAATTATGGTTTTATATGGATAATAATATGGATAAAGCATTCCTATGCAATATTTTGGCAATCAGTGGCTGTTTACTGAAACTCCTTAAAGGAGCCGCCCCTTAAATACTGATCATTTTATACAAAAGGCCAGAATGATGGATCAAAATAAGAATATTTCTGCATGGAAATATGCTTTATGTATATATATATATATATATATATATATATATATATATATATATATTCATTGCCTTCAAATTGCACATTGTTTGGAGGACAACATTGGTAAGGAAATAACGTTTTGTAAATAATGGATTAAAATTAATAATTTTTTTAATTCACCATGGATGTTTTCGTTCGATTAATTGATAAGATATAATCAACAAATGAATCAATTATCAAAATAACTTTCTTCAGTTTCACACAAGATAAAAATTTTTCTACTTATTAAGGTTGAGAGTTCCAGGATGCAGGGAAGTCCTGTAAATGTGTGCAGTCAGAAATGTAAATAAATATTTGACCTGGAACGAGCGTGCAGTCATAGCTGTAGAGGTACGAGAAGCCCTCTGGTGTGTGGAGCACTGTGGTGTTGCAGTTTCCAGAGATTTGCTACAACACAAGGAACATACATTAAGTGTACATGGACCAATCTAAACCAATCAGAATCATTCTCTTTGCAACATAAAATCAGAGATTCTGCAAACCATCTGCACTGAGTTACTTGATAAATTACTTCAATGCAGAAGTTGGATTAAAGGGGTCGTCATATGATGCTTTTGAATGTTTTCCTTTTCCTTAATGTTCATGTATAAGATCTGCAAAGCTACAAAGCTTATAGTCTCCTACAAAGGGGATTTATTCTCTCTAACAAAAAACGCTGCTCCAGGCCTGCCTAAAACACCTCGATCCAACCCTGCCTTCACATGCTATCTGAATTATCATAAATGCGAGTTTCATGGTCAGAAATACTTTTTTCCAAGTCAAGTTGTATTTACTATTGGGAAACTCAAGAGTTTTAGAATTGGGAGTGCCACCATAATCATTAGTTTCTTTCCACAACAGCTACATCACCTTGTCATGTCGTTCATGTAGTGCATATAGCCTATGCATGTATGACATATGAATAACCATTTAAAGCATATTGTATGTTTTATAAAGTACATGGCCAAAAGTTTTGGCAGTGATGTAAATTGTGTTTCACAAAGCTAGCTGCTTCAGTATTTGTACTGTCGATTATTTTGTGACATGTTTCTATGGTAAACTGGTAAAAAAAAAAAAATTATCAGCATTTCATGTTTTATAGGCATTTCCAGTGTTGACCCTTCTTCTTCATAACCTTCACTTATGCAGATCGATTCTCCTCAGCAAAAATCGGGGGATACATTTGAAAACTGTTTTTTTCCCAATGCAACAAAGACTGCTAAAGCAAAAAAAAAAAAAAGCCCTATTAAAGCCTCATTATCAGTTCCAGCATGTAGGTGGGACTGTCAGTCGCCAGGTTTCAATAAACTGTTATTGATTCAAAGAGATTATTAGGGGATAATAAAGATGTTTAACGAAATTGATAACACAAGTGTAATGACTGCTTACTTTACAATGTGACCTTGTAAAAGTATAGTTTTAAGGTAAAATGGGAAATTAAATAAATAAAATGCATAAATTACAAGCTATTGAAATTATTGATGCACATTGAAAAAAGTTAAGCCCTCCTTAGCACCCCCAAGACAAGAATCCTGGTGTCCACGGTGGAGCTGATGGAGGGAGGAGCCATAGTGGAGCCTTGGTGGAGAGGCCTGGCGGAACCAGGTAGACGACTGGCCGAGGTGGAGCAGAAAACCCAGGGTGACGCTGAAGCCCTGGGGGGCCAAAGTGGAGCTGCAGGCAGGAGTGACCGAGGTGGAGGCGTGGGCTTGGCAGACCGGGGTGGAGACGGTGGGAGTGAGGACAATGGAAAAACCAAAGGGAAGTGGTGGCATTGGTGGAGGGAGGTTGGGCGGGACCATCTGCAATTAAGGAGACTTGGGGCTGGGTGACGCAGATGACTTGAAACTGCTGGCTTAACCAGCAACGACTTGGACAATTTGGAGCTGGGCTTATCCAGCGATGACTTAGATAACTTGGAGCTGGGCTTATTCAGCGATGACTTGGACAACTTGGAGCTGGGCTTATCCAGCGATGATTTGGACAACTTGGAGCTGAGCTTATCCAGCGATGACTTGGACAACTTGGAGCTGGGCTTATCCAGCGATGATTTGGACAACTTGGAGCTGAGCTTATCCAGCGATGATTTGGACAACTTGGAGCTGGGCTTATCCAACTATGACTTAGACAACTTGAAACTGGGCTTATCCAGCGACGACTTGGACAACTTGGAGCTGGGCTTATCCAGCGACGACTTGGACAACTTGGAGCTGGGCTTATTCAGCAGTAACTTGGACAACTTGGAGCTGGGCTTATCCAGCGACGACTTGGATGACTTGAAACTGGATGGGACCAGCTGTGGCTGCAGACCAGCAAACATCAAACATCAATGTCGAGCTCCAGCTTGGTTTACATGCCTTAGCCTTAGGAGTGTGGGTGTGGCTCCAATTAATTCCCTCAAACTCCAACTAAAATGCCCTCTGTGATGGACCGTGTTCCCAGCTTACACACTTGTACAGACTCTGTGTTGGGCTCGTCCTTTGGGAAGAAAACAGCCTCTGGCGATCACTCTGGCTCTTTCTCCGTTGCGGGCATGGCTATCAGCTAACTGGGCTCTGGGTCTGAAGTGGGACTGGTGAGGTCTTCCTCAATGGGGCAGATGGTGAAAAGTGAGCCTTCCGAAAACAGATTAAATTAACTCTGTTCCTGAGCAGTAAAACACAAAAATTTATCTTGTGCACTGTGCATTTTACGGAGGACAGCTTCCTAAACCTGGGAGATTACAACGTCAGCTTTTTCACAAAGACCACTGTGAAATTTTCTACTCAAGTCGTGCTTGGTTCTGATCGATCTGCTTGATCATCTGCATTTTCAGAATCTGACTCAGGCTCGAACTGATATGGTAAAACCAAGGACATTATTAACTGTTTACAATTACTTTAGAAGCCTTGGAAGCTGAAGCTTGTGATCATGGTAAGGGGCGTTATATTTCCAACACTCTTGAGATGTTTGGCCATTCACAATCCACTGGGTCAGCTGGCCAATCAGAGCACTCTGAGCTTTTTGGAAGGAGGGGCTTTGTAGAAATTAGTGTGTTTCAGACAGACTAGGAATAGAGGTGTTGCAAAAAAAATTTGTTTTTTGCAAATTAAAGAATGTTAACCTATTCATATTCACCCCCAGAAAAAAAAAACTAAATAATTACCTTTTAAAATAACATCATATGACCCCTTTAAGTCATTATTTATCACTATCCCTGAGAGCGTTTCAGTAAAAAACAAAACAAAACAAAAACTGTTGATATCACTGCCACTTGCCACCATCACTTGTCTTTTTTTCAAGATGCAAAGTACAGGTTTTTACAGTGCAATAATAAATTAAGCAACGCCACAGATTTAAGCTTGAGATTCAAATATGCATCCATCAAATTGTCAAATTACAGTTTTGCATGCAGCATAAGTTAAATTTGCTGGTTAATCCTAAACCCATGATCAATATTTGAGAATTTACAAGATGGAATTTTGAACAGAGGTAAACAACACTTCCACACCATCAACCATATATTCTATTTGAACTTTAAACATTCCTTGAGATGTACAGTAGCAGCAAATTCAAGGAGCTGAAGCCTTACTGTTTCCATGAACGGTCTTATAGCACATTTTTTCCACGATTTGGGACTGAGCACATGGCACTTGGTCTCAAGGACATCTAAATCAAGATAATAGACCTTTCCAGCAGGACCCTACAGCAAGGGAAAGTGGACCTGTGAAATAAACAGTCTCTTGCAAAAATGACAAATACATATATATGACTTTGAATCTGCAAAACAATTTGTTATTAATAATTAATTTAATAATATGAGTAGATCTACTACTGCTGTGGTTGCCTTTTCACTGGTAAAAAATAACAGCACTTTTTACCAACCTGTTGATGCGCCTGGACGTTTGTGATTCTGTTAAGGGCAAATTTGTAACCTGTTTGTCTGTCCTCGTTTATGTACGTGACGGCCAGTCGGGACAACTTCTCCACAATCTTGTCATCACAGGGAACGTGAACTAAATTTGTCCCCAAGACACACAAAATATTTGCGGCCAAAAAAATCCAAATCAGAGTCAACATCTTTAATTCGTTTTACAGAAAATGTCCTAAGCAGTTTTATTTCAAACGCAGTCGGTTTATACCATGAGATGAATGTGACTTTGGAATCAGGTTTGATAAACATTAACAAGATGATCAATGTGTGTGACCTGACTGTGATGTAAACAGCATGTGTGCCATAGTCAACGCTAGGCTCAAAATATACCCCAAACCTATTCAAATTGATTCATAATATACACTTATGAAGTGTTAATAATGTATCACAGAGTGTTAATGAAAATACAAGCAGAATAATCAATTAATAACTAAAATACAAATAAACACTTTACCTCAGGAATGCTCAGTTCTCCCGTCCACAGCAGAGTTTATTTTAGTTTAGTTCCAGCCCTGCAAGCAGCACAAAAACTTACATTTTCATGTGAAAATAAAGAGCTAGATTGGTTGGTTCAGGTGTGTTTGTTTAGAGATGGATATTACTTTTTCTCTCTATTTTCTCATGTAGTCGTCATTCTACCACACGATGGCGCTGGAATCGCAATGACGCCAGCAAAAGTTTATCAACAGATGCTTTAGCTGTAGAAACTGTAGATGCCCAGATGCACACATAGGGAAGAAAACAAACTGGATCCAATATTGCGCATCATTATCTTCCTCATAAAAGAAAGCAGGCTGTGGTTAAATGTCGTCACCGAGATGTCAACAGAAAAGTACTATGGTACATCATTGATGGCATCACATGATAATACCTTGTACTTTGATATTTATTATGATTATCATTTCCATGCAGCATTTAGCATAACATACGTTTTATTTTAGTTTAACATAAAAGGGAGACTGAGGAAACTTCAGAGATTAAAATAAAACAATGTGTTGTCTTTTATTAATTGTCAATAAAATAATCTCAATTTAACCATGAACAACTCCCATAAACAACTGTGGGAAACACTAAGTCCCCCTGTGGTGAAAATCAAGCTTTTAATGTTGTTTATGTGTCTATGTGGTGTTTTTTATATGCTTTAAGACAAACCATGTGTAAATTCATAAGTCGACACCATTGCTGAGTATAACTGCAGTGAACCAAAGACAGTCTCAAAAACACGCTTTGAAATCGCTGGTGTTTCTGACGTCACAAACTTACAATTACGTGATCAAATTAAAGGTAATTTATTCTGCCATTGTTTATGCTATGTTATTTTCTGCGACTATCGACTATTTTATTTGTCGTAGCCTATCTGTCGCTGCAAAAGAGATTGAAGGTCTTTCACTAACCATAAAGCGCCGGAATTTTTCAGACACTTTATGTTTTCACCCTTAACGGTTTAAATTCGTTCATAGACCTAAATACAAAATGACAGACTACAGATGCGTTGAGTTCGGATGACAGATTTTGCGCGAGAGGGAGTGTCAGAGCGCGCGCACCTCTCCAACACACACACACACACACACAACACACATAGCAGTCAACACGAGCCTCACGCGCATCCAGTAGCCTACACTCAACCGCACAACGATCCACACACATTTGCGCGAATGTCCTCTGTGAATATGCTGTTTATGAGGAAGGTCTGCTGCTTTCTGCTCTGTTGTGTCTTTGAGGCGAGCGTTGCGCGCAGGGCTGAAGAAGCGGACACTCTGGAGAAGATCGAGAGCGCGCGTTGCGTCTCGCGTTGCCTCACGCTTCACATCACGCAGATCACCGCGTCATTCAAACACCTGCAGGTAAGCGAGGACGACTGGCAATATTTCTCTCGTTAGAAAGTACATCTTTGTGACCTTCAAGAAAAATCTTTGTTGACACTTATATTGTCACAATATGAACTTGCTGGTTCTTGACCATAAAGAAACACATAAATACTACTAAATGTTAAAAATGTCCATCTTCCCACAAATAACATACATGAAAGTGCGAACACGTAAAAGGTAACATACAAAATATCAAATAATTGGTTTGGTCAACAGAAATTGCAGTGTAATTTTTTTGTGTCCGCATGTTTACAAATGCTGTTGCAAAAATAGAGATATTGGAATGATGATAATAGGTAATATTAATACTGTTTTAAACGAAGTGTTTGAATAACTAGGTGCTTGAAACCAACATAGATAACTACTCCATAAATATACATTTATAGAATTGGTATTTTAATTCAAAAACGTCCCCAAGCATGTGACAACTAGCCCCAGTCTGCTTTCAAATGCCGAGTTTGGATCTTTTCTGAGCATATGCACTTGGTTTAGTGGATGGGAAACACATTGCTTCGTGTGTGTGTGTGTGTGTGTGTGTGTGAATGAAGTGTTTAATGGCTGTTTTCACCTGTTTTCTCCATGAGGTTATTCCCTAACTGACTGGAGATCAGCTTTAGTGCAGTTGTAGTTAATTATGTGGTATTTCGAGCGAGAATCCTGAAAGCATATGGTCTGACAGGCCACCATGCAGCATGACTCTCCTCTCCGGCTTTCTCTTCTGTTTGCTGTGCATCTCTTTAACTGAAATCAGCTTATGTTTGTGGCAACTCAGTGAACCGATTGTCTCAACCCAGCCATAATTAAATCATAATTAGAGGCACTTTATGAAAAACTATCCACTTTAGTAGTTCCAGACATTAAACTTTGTCTCTGATCTAGCTACTTCTAATGTAATTTTCTCCTCCGGTTCCTTTCTGTAAATCTTGATTTGACTTGTAAATCTATGATTTCATCATAAAATTGCATCTGGATACCAGAGACCCCTTTTGTCGCATACTTTTTGCATTTGCATGTTGGGTGAAAACAGCTAAATATATTACTTTAGAATGAATTACTAATTATTTTTAGGATCAGTTGAGACTTTTTCTAGATGCGGATTTAAACATGCTATGTTAAAAGGGCAGAGAGTGTACAGTCTGTTGATAGTTGGAGCATAATATTTCATAAACGAACACGCAAGGGGAGGGAGATTTGTTGAACATGTGTGAGTTCTGTGGTGCAGATGCCATGATGTACAGTCTTAAAGTCCCCCTGTAGTCAATATTGTATCCCTTAAAACTCATCTTTGATCACCAATATGACATATTTAAATGTTTTGCTGTTGGGAAAATAAAATCTCCATGCCTTAAAATATCTTCAATGTAACTCGACACCCTTGCTTCATTTAGCATACGCGGTTCTATGAATATGCAAATGAGCCCCGCCTCCACTCACTCCCTCAGCTCAGAGATCCACTGGTTGACGATCACACGTTGATCTGATTGGTTACAAGGTAGTTTGTGACGTCAGAAACACCAGTGATTTCAAAGCGTGTGTTTGAGACTGTCTTTGGTTCACTGCAGTTTTAAGGAGAAAATACTCAGCAATGCTGTCGACTTATGAATTTACACATGGTTTGTCTTAAAGCATATTAAAGACACCACATAGACATTTAAACAACATTAAAAACTTGATTATCACCACAGGGGGACTTTAACCATCGATGCCAATGAAGAACCTTAATTTTTAAGAGTGTATAAAGAGTGGAATGGAAAGGCTCCATGGATGTTTAAAGTTCTTCAGGGAACCATAGATGCCAATAAAGGACCTGTATTTTAGAGGTCTGCTCATTACCCATAATGCAACATGTTTTAGAACGAGACCACTGACACTCATATATGATGGCGTGTTGGATCACAGTTGCCTGTTTACTGTGGGAATTCTGGGAGATAACACGAGGACCTGCCTTGTAAAGGACTCGCTAACACATTCTTCTGAGAACTTTGGTAGGACGGCTTCTGAAAAAGCATAACGGCCTCATAAATTACTCTTACAATTGCTGTAATTAAATAAGGGTGAGATTACTCACTGCAGACTACAATTCTTCTCAGAGTTTCTTCATGCTAACACAGAATTCCAGTCATAATTTCTGTTTGTGAGACGGGACATTGTGCAGGTTTCATGTTACCTCTCAGAGCAGAGCTGGGGGTTTTGAAGAAGGTTTCCTCACATTCTTCCTCAGCCCTTTAAAAGTCCAAAAACCAAATCCAGATCAGCGTCTTTACACGCACCAGTAAAGGAATGTTTGATAAGTCATCATATCTCTCTCTCTCTCTCTCTCTCTCTCTCTCTCTCTCTCTCTCTCTCTCTCTCTCTCTCTCTCTCTCTCTCTCTCTCTCTCCCTCTCCCTCTCCCTCTCCCTCTCCCTCTCTCTCTCTCTCTCTCTGTCTCTCTCTCTCTCTCTCTCTCCCTCTCTTCCTCTCCCTCTCTCCCTCTCTCTCTCTCTTTGTGGCTGCAGGTGGACAATTTACGACGTCTCGAGACAATGGTGTTTGTTGTGTTAATGCTGTGCATATCCAGTGTCAGCACAAATTGTTGTACCGTGGTAAAAATGTAAGTTATCGCACATGACAGGTGTAGAGTGACGGAGATCAAACAAATGCAGGCAGAGTTTTCATTGAGGTAGAGTTACACTCCTCCTTTGTTCCTCTTACCTTAAAGAGGTGTTCACACGGTTGCCCAGTCCAAGGGCGGAGGGTCTGGCTGATTAGCATGGGTCATTACTACACCGTTCTGGAGAAACTGCATGTAGAACTTCAGTAGTCAAGTCATCTTCATTTATACAGCGCTTTTAACAATATATGGACTGTTTCAAAGCGGCTTTACAGTGATAATAGGAGATTACAGTAACAGAGATTGTTTTGGCTTTACATCAGCTCTAGAATAAAGTTATTGTCCAGATAAAGTTAGTTTTGATTGATTAAGTACATTTGGATTACACACCTTTAACACAAACAAACTAATAAACTTAATGTGAAGCATATTTCATATAAGTGAAACAGGTCAGAGTTAGTATGAGTTTTGTAATAGTACTAATAAACTGAATGTGTTTTATAAACACAATAACCAAGTTTATATAATGTATAATCCAAAAATCCAGTTTGTTTCAATCTCATACATTTGATCTAATGAATATTGCTTGTTCTAAAGCTATATTTTAACCATGCCCTAGTGAAAATCAGATGTACTAAAATGTAATTAAAATGCATTTATTAGAATACTACAAATACATTTACATATGTATGTAAATGCCCTGCAATTGTACTGTTGATATCCTATACTGATATACTTAAAGTCTGCTGAATTGGAACAAGTAATTTTGTGCTTAATGCACTTTAGTTATCTGGAAATAGTGTTGAGGTCCAACTAAAGATATACTGAAAGGGATAGTTCACTTTGAAATTAAATGTTGGTATGTTTTAGCTTACCTCAAGGGCATCCAAGATGTAGGTGTCTTTGTTTCCGCAGTAGTTTCAATTTTGATATTTTTAGGTCAAACCGTTCTTGTCTGTCAGTCATATAATGCAGGTCGATGGTCACTGTCTCAAAACACAAGCACAGAGTCCAAATTAAAACAATTCCCTGTCGTCCAAATTAAACAATTCCCCATCGTAAGTACACATTGATGGCCTAAGACACGAAACGAGCGGTTTGTGTGAGAAAACAAACAGTATTTATATCGTTTTTACCTCTTGTACACTTTCCGGCGCTTGCGCAGACTGAGCCAGAACGCCCTCAGATCACTTGGACGTGGTTGTGTAGAGGTAAAAACGATATAAATACTGTTCGTTTTCTCACACAAACCGCTCGTGAACTATCCCTTGAAGTATATTTGATTGTGCTAAAGTGGAAATGCAAGTATACTTTAGGCACACTTTAAATATCTTGCATTTAAAGACTGATAGGCTATTATACACAGATCATATTATCCTTACTAATAGTGATATTAAAACACATTTTAGGCTTAATTTTAAGAAATGTGCATTGTGCAATAAAGAAGTACTCCACATACAGTTTAATTATTATATTTATATAAGTCTCAAACAATATGTCAGTAAATATGTTAATGGGTTTCTTAAATGTATTTTAAATACATTTTGGTATAGGTTTTTTTCACTAAATAAATAATTGTTTTCAGATTTATGCTGATTCTAATACATTTTTTTTAAATGATTATTTAAATAAAATCAAATATGCAAGAGTAAATAAAGCATTCCATGATTTTGAGTGTATACATTTGATTTGTGCTTGACTGACAAATATGCATCACATTTCTTTTTTTTAATTTTACAATTTATTACTTTATTTATTTATGGAAATTTGATATGCAACTCAAATACATACATCTTAAATTTAGGCCTAAATATTGTTTTTAATGTGTGTTTTAGCATTGACGGTCATGTAGCTTTGTATTCTGATTATTATTATTTTAAACTAAATATAAATAGTAAATATTTCAGTATAGCAGATGCTTCATCAGTGACGGATTTATTTGAGGAGGCTCTCAAAAACATGAAATGCACTTTGTGATGTGGCAGAATAGTTTTAGTGAAGGGCTTGGGACTTCGCTTTCCTGTCGGGACATTGTTTTCCTGTGGCTCCGAAGTATAGATGCATGGCATTTATGGCTCAGGTGATTGGCTTTTTATAACTGAGTTGCCATGAGCTAAGATGGCATCATGCAGGCCTCAAACGCTCATTAAAAATAAATCACTATGTGCTTGCTCGACTATCTGTCTGTGTCACGAGGAATGTACCTGATGTGCTATCTGTAGATCTTCTCAGTCTACCACAGTGAATGTAGGACCCGATCTCTGTGAAAGTGCTTACATTTACATTTGAAACTTTATTTGTCTGAATCTTTTCATTTATTTAAAAAAATCATTTCAAATTGAATTTTCTTAAAAAAAAAAAAATAAAAAAAAATTGTGGGTCATTTACATTTACATTTACATTTATTCATTTAGCTGACGCTTTTTATCCAAAGCGACTTACAATTGCTATATATGTCAGAGGTCGCACGCCTCTGGAGCAACTAGGGGTTAAGTGTCTTGCTCAGGGACACATTGGTGTCTCACAGTGGATTCGAACCCGGCTCTCTCACACCAAAGGCATGTGTCTTATCCACTGCGCCACTACCACCCATGTAGGGTCATAAATGTCAAGGCGACTGTTCTGAGATCTTCATATCTCATTAAAACAGGTATTTTTAATTTATTTCTTAAAGTGTGTTTTAAAACAATATTTTAATTAATATTTTAAATAATATTTTAAAACATTAATAATAAAAACAAAATTGTCCAACAAAGCCCAGTATGTGGTAAAAGCATAAATTAAAAACATCAGATAATAGGAGCTTTTTATGACACACAAGGTTAGCTTAAGTTACATCTTACATGGTGTACTTTTCTGATCATTTTCTGATCATCTGATCATTCGATGTCATGAGGCCTTTTCACACCAAGACCGATATTCAGTGAGAAAATGTGGTGCGATAAATATTTTAATTTAAAATATATTTAATTTCGATGCGTTTATTCAGACCAACACTAACAATCTTACGGAGAGGTGTGCTAATCTCTTTTCCATTGCACTGCCAATAAAGCTGGCCAGCCAGTAAGATTCACACATTTGGTCACATGCTTAGAGCTGCTGCTGTTACACACTGTACAGTGAAACTACGACTCGGCGGCGTTCACAGTCAGATGTTTTTTGCTAAGATACAGAGAATAACAGAAGAAGAATCCAGAACCGGCTGTCTTGTGTCTCTACTCTTGTACTTGTTGTTGTGTGATAAACACAGTAAAGAATACATACTTTCTTCTCCGCGAAACAGAAACAGAAACAGAAACAGAAAGTTGGGCAGCATTGCTTTGTGTACCATAGTCAAGTCAAGTCAAGTCACCTTTATTTATATAGCGCTTTTTACAATACAGACTGTATCAAAGCAGCTTCACAGAGATAACATGAAAATAATACAACAAAGTTTGTTTCTAGAAGAAAATTGCGTCATTTGCGTAAGGCAGATCAATAATATTGTTGAATATTAAATGTCCCCAACTAAGCAAGCCATCTATTTTTTCTGCTTTTCCATAAGCGCCATCTTCTGTCAGAGACTGAATTTACATGTGCCTGTCAGACATTTTTTACACATGGGTCTGAACAGAAATTCGGACCACATTTTCATGCCGAACATTCATCTTGGTGTGAACAGGTCTTTCGTTTTCATAGTTATGCTGAAGCCAGAAAAATCTACATACTTCACAGTCTAAAGGTTTGTTCTCCTGCTGTAATTACTGCTTGCCTCCGAGATCTTAAAATGTGGATGGCAGTGCACTCTTTAAAACTGAATACTGTGTTACTCCCCTCGAGTTTTAATAAAGGCTCAAGTCGTTCCTGGGTTTCAACGGGCATTTATTTGGTGACAGAATCTTCAAACATGTCTTGACATGTTCCTTTATTGACATATTGCCATATTGCCGTCAGAACTGGTATAAATAAAACACAGAAAGCATAAATTAACCTTAAATTTGTGACATACTTGCAGACAATAAACGAAATTACATAGAAAACAAATAAATAAAAACATAAATTTATGCCATGTAAAATAATATCTTAATTGGCTTGTTACAAACACAGTCGCGTAACACAAATAAATGACAAAGACAGAAAATATACCTCATTGGCCGCATGAACCCGAGAGGGAAAACATAGGGGGGTATTCATCTTCACAATTCACCGACAAAACTTATGGATAACTTTAAAATCTTCTTCAGACAGCAGGCTTCGCAAGCCGCAGCACATATCTCTCTCTATGATCTTAGCAAGTGCACCCATGCAGCGTCCCCATAACAACAAACTATATTTTCCACACGGAACAAAAAATAAGTTCCCTCTTTTTACACAAAGTTTTTAACAAAAAGAAATAAACATGAAATTATTATTTATTGGCCATGAGACATCATTTATTTTAATCATATGATTTTTAACCTTATATATATATATATATATATATATTTATATTTTAACTGCCAACCATATTTAACTTAAATATATGAGTTGCCTTTGATGGCAGCTACACTCCCACCAAATCACTTGTGATTTCAATCAATGAACTATGTGTAAGCGATTACTGTAAAGTTAAAGTTATGTTAGTCAGCTTCGAGTAATGTGACTGTCTTGTGTATAGGTCTCTCCAGATAGACTGGTTTACTGAGTCTCTTTCCTTGATCATCTAATGCTGAGTTGCTGATCAGCAACTGGACCTTCCGCACACATCCATCTTCAGCTGGATACACCGTGGCGACTTTAGCCAGCTTCCATTCATTTCTGGGTGCGGTATCATCTTGTACAATTACTATATCATTGACTTTCGCATTTCTCTTTGTCTTGTGCCATTTCTGTCTTTGTTGTAAACTCAGTAGGTACTCTTTTTTCCATCTGTGCCAAAATTCATTGGCAAGGTATTGGACTCTACGCCATCTCTTGCGGAGGTAAAGATCTTCCTTTACGAAGTTTCCAGGTGGAGGCAAGATTATTGAGGATTTCATTGTCAGAAGCAGGTTGGGCGTAAGAGGCTGAGGACCTGTTGGGTCGCTGAGTAAGTGTGCTGTCATAGGTCGGCTGTTTATGATTGCCATCACTTCATAAAGATAGGTCCGTAAGGATGAACTGTCGAGTGTTCGGGATGACTGATCCAGTATGGATGTTAACACACTTCTGATTGTCCGGATTTGCCTTTCCCAAACTCCGCCCATATGGCTAGCAGAGGGAGGGTTCATGACAAACTCACAGCCTAGTTGTTTAAGGCATTCTTGATTCATTTCCTTTACTGCTTGCAAGAATTCTCACCTCGCTCCAACAAAATTGGTGCCCTGATCTGATTGGAGTTGACGAACGTTTCCACGTAGGGCAATGAAGGCACGAAGTGAGTTGATGAATGCATCGGTTGATAGATCATCAAGTAACTCTATGTGCACTGCACGAGAACACAAGCATGTGAACAATAGTCCATAACGTTTCAGCTCTTTTCGACCTTCTTTGATGTAAAATGGACCAAAACAATCCATCCCACAATACGTGAAGGGAGGAGTTGTCTCCATTCTCTCACGCGGCAGGTCTGCCATTCTCTGCTCTTCTGTGTGACGTCTAAACCTTCTGCACTTGATGCAGTGGTAGATGACTGATGATACAGCTTGACTACATCCAAGGATCCAGATACCATTTGATCTCAACTCATTTATGGTCATGCCACGCCCCTGATGTTGCACTTGTCTGTGATAGTGATCGATCAGTAACCTTGTTATGTGGCTGGTTTTTGGTAAAATTACTGGATGTTTGATGTGTGGATGCATGGCAGCATGATCTAATCGACCTCCCACTCTAAGGATGCCCCTGTGGTCCAAGAAGGGATTGAGTCGGTACAGCCTACTGGTTTTGTCTTTGGTCATCTCCCTTTGTGACTCAAGCTCATTGATCTCTTTGGAGAAGACTTCCCTTTGTACAATGAGCATGATGGCAAGCTCTGCATCCTGTCTTTCCTCGAGACTTGTGGCTTCATTGGTTCTCTGAATTGTACCCTTAAACTCCTTGAGAAATCTTTGGAGTCTGGCGATTGCTTTCACTAGTCTTGTCCAGCTTGAAAACTTAAGGAAGTGATTAGTGAGAGAATCTGTTGTGGTTGAGGTCTGGTGCACAATGACCCTGCGCACTTCTGGATCTTTGGCATCAAGTTCTCTCACCTTAACCTCACCGCTTGGAAGTTCTTCCTGCCAGAGAAAATCTGGACCACTAAACCAATTGGAAGTGATGAGCTCTTTTGCCTTAAGCCCTCGTGACGCATGGTCAGCGGGATTGTCTTCTGACGTCACGTATTTCCACTGGGTTGGGTTTGTACTTTCCTTGATGCGCTGTATGCGGTTAGCTACGTAGATATGAAACCGTTTTGCGTCATTGTTGATGTATCCTAAGACGACGTTTGAATCTGTCCAGAAGAACTCTTGAGCGTCTTCAAGCTCCAATTCTCCTCTGAGCATGTCACTTGTGCGCACTGCTACAACTGCTGCAGACAGCTCGAGTCTTGGTACCGTGGTTACCTTTGTGGGGGATACTCTGGCCTTGGCCATGACTAGGACGCAGTGTATCTGTCCTGTTGTGCTGGTTGCTCTTAGATAAGTACAGACTCCATACCCCGTGACACTTGCGTCTGAAAAATGGTGGACTTCATACTTGTGAACTGTCTTGAAATCAACTGGTAGGTAGCATCGCTCAATCTTGACACTGGCTAAGTTCTGTAGATCCAAAAGCCAGGACTCCCACCGTGGCCTTAGCTCATTTGACAGTGGCTCATCCCAGTCAATCTTCTCACGACACATTTGTTGAAGTATTTGTTTTCCGAGTAGGACGAAAGGCGCCACAAAGCCAAGTGGATCAAAGATAGAGGCAACTGTGGACAAAACTCCTCTTCTGGAGAGAGGGCGCTCATTCACGACTACTCGAAACTGGAAATGGTCTGAGGCGACACACCATTTGACGCCTAGAGCTCTCTCAATCTGTTGTTCGCCAAGAGCTAGGTCTTGTTTCATTACTGTCTCTGCACAGTCTTCCTTTGGGAGGGATGCTAATACTTGTTGGCTGTTTGATATGAACTTATGAAGTCGCAACTTGCCTGTATTGCAGAGTTGTCTTACTTCATTTACCAACTGAATAGCCTCTTCTTCTGAGTGGACACTTATTAGGCCATCATCCACATAGAAGTTTCTCTCAATGAAACGGATTGTGGCATCACTGAAATGACCTTGCCCTTGAGCTGCGATGTACTTGAGGCCGTAGTTTGCACAGCCGGGTGACGAAGCGGCTCCAAACAAATGAACACGCATACGGTAGACAGAGGGGTTGGAGTAAAAGCTTCCATTATCCCACCACAGAAATCGGAAGTAGTCTTGATCTTCTGGCTTGACATGGAATTGATGAAACATGCGTTCTATGTCGCACATCACCGCTACTTGACCCTTACGAAACCGACATAGAACACCTACCAAGCTGTTGGTCAACTCTGGCCCAGTAAGCAGAAAGTCATTTAATGACACACCTTCGTACTTTGCCGAGCAGTCGAACACGACTCTTATTTTTCCAGGTTTCTGGGGGTGGTAGACCCCATGGTGAGGGATGTACCAGGAGGGGCTTTTGTCCAGCTCATCAAATGGAACCTTTTCTGCATCTCCACGTGTAATTGTTTCATTCATGAATGTTGTGTAGTCTTTGTGGTATTGCGTGTCTTTCTCAAATCTTTTCTTTAGACATTTGAGTCTGTGTTCGGCACAGATTTTATTGTCTGGCAGATTTGGTCTGTCCTTCTTAAAAGGCAAGGGCAACTCGCAGTGACCATTTGCTTTCATTTTCACTCCTTCCTCCATTATGGAAATGAAACACAGATCCTCTTGGGAGAAGTGAGAGTCCTCCACGCGGCGTTCATTGAAATCGGACTCCAGTACTTTGATCACATCTAGTGATGTGACTAGCTCTTTGACTTGTGTACGACAGACGTACATGACTTCATTTGGTAAGGAGGTTGGTGACTGAACAGAAGGTGTCACTTCTTTGACTATGACTCTGTGGCTGCTTCCTATAGCGTCACCATAGTCCACACAGGGATCAGTACCGCCGACTATAGTCCAACCAAGGTCTGTTCTTTGAGCGAATGGTTCATTGTCCTTCCCTGACACCACTTCTCTGGGTATCAGAGCTTGCGAACAGTTGTACCCTATAAGCAGGCCGACATCACACTCTATCATGGGAGCGATCTCTTCAGCAAGGTGCTCTAGGTGAGGCCATGCTCTTGCTATCTTAGGTGTGGGAATATGACTTAGATTGGCAGGGATAAAGTCTCTTGTGTATGTCGTTGGGAGAGGTATTCTCTTGGATGTGTAGAAGCCTCTGACTTGTAGCCCTAATAGCTTTTGACTTAGAATGACTGTGTCCCTGGATGACAGTGTAGAAAGTTTCAACTGCACTTGTTTCTTTTCAGTGACTAGAGCGTCCGCCTTTTCTTGAAGAACGAATGTGGTGTCGCTCTGACTGTCCAGAAGGGCATAGACAAGAACCTCGTGCTCTGGATTGCTTGTTGTGGATAACCAAACTGGAATGATTGTGGATGTGAGATCACTGTTAGTGTTTTGTACAACACGGTTGGATATTGCCTTGTTTGGTGTTTCTGTACTTGCTTGTTTGGTTTCCCTTGTGTCCTTTTGTTCCTTGTCAGAATCCTTTGTCCTTTTGACTTCCTTGTCACGTTCCTGATGTAAGCATGTTGGATGTTTTCCTTTGCATGTGTTACAAACACTTCTCCTTTCACATTTCTTTGAATGGTGTCCAGGGCTGAGACATCCAAAGCACAAGCCCTTTGTTTGTACAAACTTGACTCGTTCAGTAATTGACTTGTCCATGAACTTTCGGCAAACATGAATTCCATGGTTTGGCCTTTCACAGAAGATACACATCTTAATGTCTGGTTTCTCTTCTGAACTGCTTGCTAGCACCTTTGCACCAACACTTCGAGTCTTTGGGGTCTTTGTTTTTTCAGAGTCACTTGCCTTTAGTGCATGAAGCGACGTTACTGGATTGCACGCTATCTTGGCCTCTCTTGTGATGAAGTCGACAAAGTTACTGAATGTTGGAAATGACCCGCTTTGCTCTTGAATCTCAATGACTTTTCTATTCCATCTTGCTGTTAACCAATCAGGAAGCTTGCTGAGCATTTTCTGGTTTTCGCTGCAGTCGTTGAGAACTTCAAGATTTTTAATCTGGAACATTGCTGCTTCACAGCCTCTGAGAAAGTCTGAGAACTCTCGTAGTTCAGCACAGTCCTTTGGTCCTATCCTTGGCCACGATGTGAGCTTATCCCTGAAGGCTTTGGCGATTACAAATGAGCTTCCATACCTTTCCTCCAGAATGTCCCATGCTGCAAGATATGCTGTGTCCGTCCCCAACAGAAAATAGCTCTCAATTGCTTTTCTTGCTGACCCACCAATATACTTGCGGAGGTAGTAGAGCTTTTCATTTACTGGGATGTTCTTCCTGTCTATCAGGGTTTGAAAGGACATTTTCCAATCTTTGTATTTGAGTGGGTCTCCAATGAAGACTGAAGGTTCTGGTACTGGTAAACGGCTTATGTTGATTGACTCTGCTAACGCTCTGGCTAATGCAGTAGTGCTATCTTCTTGTGTAGCATTGGTTGCATGTTGCTGGCTTGTGACCTCTTGTGGCACAGTGTGTTGTTGCGGGTTAGCAGTGGTTTGTGCAAGGTGAAATTCAGGCAAACTAACCAGGTAAGGTGCAGCTTTCTTAGGCTTGGACTTACTGTGTAGAAGGTCTGATATTTCTTCATCTGAAGTTGATTCTTGTTCGTAGACTTTCAGACGGGCTTTGGCGGCTTCCATTTTCTTGACAGTTTCAAAGCGCTCTATCTGCCTTCGCTTTTCTTCTAATGCCTTTTGTTTTTCAGCATTTTCTGCTTCTTGTTGTGCAAGTCTTTTTCTGTTTTCAGCTTCAAGATTTTCAAGTTCCCTTTGCTCACGCTCCATTTCTTGCATCACTTTCAAGGTGGCTTCAGTAGCAGCCAATTCTGCTGCTGCTTCTTGTTTCTTCACAGATGACTTACTCGAATGACTTGAACGTGTGATTGCACTACCCGCACGTTTGGACCTGTGAGATGCTGCTGATTGGAACACCGAGCCAGCCTCACTCCAGTGAGTTGACCTTTTAGCTGGGTATTTACCACTTTCCTCTTCTTTAAGAATCTCTGTTGCTTGTTCTATTATCCTTACAGAAACAGCATGACATGTGTCTACTCTGCGACGGGTATCACTGTCAGGAGTGTCGTAACTGCGCAACTCATGATAGGTTTGCTTTACTTCTCCTGAAGCATTTTGGACCCTTACGATGTGATCCTGTAAACTTGCAGTGCTAGGTGCATCGAGTGCTCTCTTAGCTTGTTTGGCAATCACTTTCCATTTGTCATAATTGGTCTTAAAGCGACACTGAAGCTTATTCATTCTTTCTTCATGTAAAGCTTGGCCCTTTTCAGTAAGCTTTCTGGTTCTTTGGCTTTTTCTCAAAGCATCTTCTTCAACGGCTTGACTTGTATTTGCCTCTTGCTGTGAACTTGAGTCTACAGTTTCTTCATCGGGGCTTGCTTGCTCCTGCAACTTCACAGCTTCACTTCCTTGGACTTCAGGCTCAGACATTTCACTACTTGAGCTGATGTATGTGTATTGACTTAAGGTCAAATTACTTGTGTGTTTGTCTAAATTATTGTAATGAACTATGGGATATAATACTTTATAACTGTAAATATGAACTTTGTTAGAATTAATTTAAAATGTGTAATGAACGCCTTAATGCAAATTATGAACTGTTTTCACCTTGTATGAAATAAAGAAATGGCCTTCAATGTCAAAGAAAACCAATATGACTTGCCCTTTAAAATGCTTTAGTGCACCTTTAACTTAACAAATAACTTGTGATTAGACTTGCAATTCGTTTGTAATAATCACCTTACAAAGAAATGAACATACACTTAAATTTAAACTTGAATTGCAGAAACATACACTTCAACCTCTTTTAGCACTTTAGAGTCCCTTTAAAGTTAGCAGGATTAAACTACTTCTTAACATTTAACTTGTTTAAATGTGTTACTTCTTTGTAGCTTGACCCCACGACACTTCTGGACTCCGGTTGCCACTTGTCGGGTTTTCAGTGCACGCAGTTCGTGTTGTCTTTGATGCTCGTGAGCGTAGTTAACGATGTAACGAGCTGCTCGTTAATGGCTCGCTCTCTTCTCCTCCAGCACGAAGCAGGCTGAGTTCTGACTGTTACTCCCCTCGAGTTTTAATAAAGGCTCAAGTCGTTCCTGGGTTTCAACGGGCATTTATTTGGTGACAGAATCTTCAAACATGTCTTGACATGTTCCTTTATTGACATATTGCCATATTGCCGTCAGAACTGGTATAAATAAAACACAGAAAGCATAAATTAACCTTAAATTTGTGACATACTTGCAGACAATAAACGAAATTACATAGAAAACAAATAAATAAAAACATAAATTTATGCCATGTAAAATAATATCTTAATTGGCTTGTTACAAACACAGTCGCGTAACACAAATAAATGACAAAGACAGAAAATATACCTCATTGGCCGCATGAACCCGAGAGGGAAAACATAGGGGGGTATTCATCTTCACAATTCACCGACAAAACTTATGGATAACTTTAAAATCTTCTTCAGACAGCAGGCTTCGCAAGCCGCAGCACATATCTCTCTCTATGATCTTAGCAAGTGCACCCATGCAGCGTCCCCATAACAACAAACTATATTTTCCACACGGAACAAAAAATAAGTTCCCTCTTTTTACACAAAGTTTTTAACAAAAAGAAATAAACATGAAATTATTATTTATTGGCCATGAGACATCATTTATTTTAATCATATGATTTTTAACCTTATATATATATATATATATATATATATTTATATTTTAACTGCCAACCATATTTAACTTAAATATATGAGTTGCCTTTGATGGCAGCTACATACTGACTGAAATTTTGTTCAAAATATTTTGTCCTTGCCGTTGGCATCGTTGGTGTACTGGTTAGACCTACACCACCAGCCTATATCATGTTTTTTCCCACCTCTGTAATATTACCCATTTATGTTCTTCAATACAGTCTAGAGTTGTTGAACCAGTAATTAATGGTTTCATAACTTCTTACTTAGATTACTGTAAATCGATGTAGTTCAAAACTCTGTTGCTTCAAGTGAATTGCTTAAAAATTGTGATGAGTCCATCTAGATCTTTAAAGTAAAATCAAGCTTTTAATGTTGTTTATGTGTCTATGTGATGTTTTTAATATGCTTTGAGACAAACTATATGTAAATTCATAAGTCGACAGCATTGCTGAGTATTTTCTCCTTAAAACTGCAGTGAACCAAATACAGTCTCAAAAATACGGTTTTGAAATCGCTGGTGTTTCTGACGTCACAAACTACCTTGTAACCAATCAGATCAACGTGCCATTGGGCTTTAGCATATCATTAACAGCGAACTAGCAGGGGAGTCTCGAGAGATGCCAGGTTATATTATATTTTTCCAATGATATGGAAAATCAGGTAGATTTAGCAATATAGCAGGTGTGTGATAGCCTGGCAAGCCAGACGTACATCAAGATGTTTAGTCTGGCAACTCACCATAGACACGGTCAATCTGATGGGCGGGATAAACGGCTGTCTTTCAAATTCCCTCTGCACACAATAGGACAGCGCTTCAACCAACCAGAGCGATTCCCAACAGCGGAGCTAACGTTAGTTGATAGATTCAACTTTTAAATCTGGCCGACAAAACTACGAACACATCTTCCTTTTTTTTAAGAATGACTGTTCTTTGTTCTTTTCTCAAAGAAAAACTTAACTCCAAGTCCGCCAGAGTTGCGGCCAAAGCCGATTCGAAAGACCGCTGTTCTCCATCCGCAGCAGCCGTCATTCTTTGTTTTCAAGTGCCAGGAACCGTCGCAACTCTGTCGTCATGTTAAGCCCGCCCCCGCCTACTCTATACACGACGTGATTGGCCTGACCCAATTTAGGTTTTTGCAGCAAAAAGGTCTATTGAGAGTTGCTAGACCCACCCTGGCTGCAAAATAATTTTGCTGCCGCTAGGGTGCGTCTAGATTTCTAGGCTAGGTGTGTGATGTATATTACGATGTTATGAAGAACTATATGCCTTTCTTATATGTTGTTCCAAGCGTTTCTGATTATTGTTAGAAGGCGTTATGTGACCGACGTTGTAAAGAAAGATACCATTGTGCAGCGTTTACCTCAGAAAGTTGATCGAGTGGATCTCTGAGCTGCTGTGAGTGAGTGGAGGCGGGGCTAATTAGCATATTCATAGAACGTATACTAAATTAAGCAAGGGTGTCGAGTTACATTCATGCCTTTCCAATCTGATATGTGATGGGAAGAGGGAGTTCGGCAAAAGGCAGATTCGAACTCGCGTCAAAAGTATCTGCCTTACGAATTAGAGACGTTTGTTCGTATTGTCCAGCCCAACCAGACATTGGTGGGCGGAGTTAGAGTAAATAGCTTCTACCAATAAGGCATGCTATTTGCGCTTGGTGTAAATAGACACTCCTTTTTTGGCATAATAGATAACAGTGATATTATTAATAGTTATGCTTACCAAGCAGTGCATCACTATTATTATCTCACATGTTTATTATTATTCTTCCTCTTTCATACACATTTTGGCATCTAACTTGTCATACACCCATGAATTCTGTAATCGTCCAGTTTATTGAGGACATTTTTTAAGGCATGTGGAATATTGGGTGAAATATCCCATAGACTTAACATTGAGAAGGAGTTAGAGAGATGATATCTCTGCATTAGAACGTCATAGAAACGTGTGCTGGGCTCCTTTGTCTCGGCCTTGCAAGCAGAATGTGACAAAACCTTATTCATCCTCTACAAACCTATTTATCAATTACTCAGATAACTCTCTTGTGTAAATGTTCAGGTTGCACTAAACAAATGTCTCCAGCCTGATACTCTTTTAAGTGTGTACATTGTGTTTGTCATTTGTGTTGTTGTATGGCTTTACTAAAATAACTATTTTCAATTATTATGTGCATAGTGATGTGTTACGGTCAAAACCACAAGAGCTTCTGGTAATTTGTGTTAAAATATAAAGGCTGGTTAGTCACAGACACTATAAAAATCCAGCAGAACAACTTTATTGAAATGCTGTTTACAGGAAGAGACCACACCACAGAGAGCTGTGCTAATCTGTTTCTCTTTAGCTCTTCATTTGAAACAATACTGAAAAGGGAGGCTTTTAAAAAACGGGCAAGCATTGGTGAGGCTATAAATGCGGTTCAGGGAAATGTCGTCAGGTTGGTAGACACACACTCTCTCACAATAGGGCATGTGGTGAAGACTGAGGTCCGAGCAAACATCACGTGATTATGAGACACTGAACAATGTTAAGCTTTGTAGAAATTATGGCATGGAACATATAGTTATTTTCTGCAGCACTAAAATGGAAGCAATGTGGCATAATTCTCTGGTGGCTTTGATGGTGGTCTGTGGTGGGATCATGAAAGAAAGGTATGAAAACTCATATGAGCTGAACGACAATTTAAACTGTCCAAGAATGACAGGAATGAATGAGGGGAAGTTACAATGCGAATGACTGATAAAAAAAAAAAAGTTGAAATGCTTTTATGTTGTGGTTGATTTTAATATGGTTTGTATTTTGTCTAAAGTATCTTGTTTCAGAAATATGTACAAATTGTTACTTATATTATTAAACTATCATCTAACATTAGAGTAACATTGAATGAAAAGTGACCTGCCCCACACAAGTCCTGATGTGAATACTAGACCCCATAGCAGTATGGATTAGATTATGCTCATCTATAACATGTCTTGTTACACCACTGTATAAAAACATTGATGTTGTCTTGATGATATTTTTTATTTGCAATGAAGGGTGTTGATTGCCTACAAAAATGTTGTCAGTTTTTAAAAACGTTGACGGATAATTAAAAAAATGTCCCGTTATTAAAGGGATAGTTCACCCAAAAATTTAAATTACCCCATGAATTACTCACCCTCAAGCCATCCCTAGGTGTATATGACTTTCTTCTTTCAGAAAAACACAATCGGAGTTATATTAAAAAATGTCCTGGCTGTCACCATTATGTTCTGTTCAGTTTAGTTTTGATTTCATGGACTTTCAGTTTGTTGTCAAGTCACATTTATTTACATAGCGCTTTTTACAATACAGAGTGTTTCAAAGCAGCTTTACAGAGAAAACAGGAAAATAATGCAACAAAGTTTGTTTCCAGAAGAAAAAAGCGTCACAGTCCAGCTTAAGTAAGTTCAGTGATGGTTCATTTTTGTTTTAAAAAACGTATTAATTTAGTTAATTTATATAGTACCAGTCAAAAGTTTGGAAACGTTACTATTTTTAATGTTTTTGAAAGAAGTCTCTTATGCTCATCAAGCCTGCAGTTAAAATTTTTTTTTTTAAATAAACAGTAATATTATGAAATATTATTACAATTTAAAATAATGGTTCTCTTTTTTAATATACTTTAAAATGTAATTTATTTTTGTGATGCAAAGCTGAATTTTCATCAGCAAGTACTCCAGTCTTTGGTGTCTTATGATCCTTCAGAAATCATTCTAATATGCTGATTTATGATCAATGTTGGAAACAGTTGTGCTGCTTAATATTTTTTTTATAACCTGAGATACTTTTTTCAGGATTATTTGATAAATAAAAAGTTAAAAAGAACTGTATTTATTTAAAATAGAAATCTTTTGTAACAATATACACTACCGTTCAAAAGTTTGGGAACAATAACTTTTTTTTTTTTTAAAGAAATTAGTACTTTAATTCAACAAGGATGCGTTAAATTGATAAAAGGTGATGGTAACGATTTATATTGTTAGAAATGTTTTTATTTTGAATAAATGCTGTTTTAATGAATAAATGCTGTTAACGTTTTACTCATCAATGAATCTTGAAAAAAGTATTCCAAAAAAATATATTAAACAGCACAACTGTTTCCATCATTGATAATAACTGAGTATCAAATCATCATATTAGAATGATTTCTGAAGGATCATAAGACACCAAAGACTGGAGTACTTGCTGATGAAAATTCAGCTTTGCATCACAAAAATAAATTACATTTTAAAATATATTAAAAAAGAGAACCATTATTTTAAATTGTAATAATATTTCATAATATTACTGTTTTTTTTTTGTTTTTTTTAACTGCAGGCTTGATGAGCATAAGAGACTTCTTTCAAAAACATTAAAAATAGTAATGTTTCCAAACTTTTGACTGGTACTGTATTTATATCAATATTATTGTTGAATATTAAATGTAATGTCCCCAACTAAGCAAGCCAAGCCGATGGCAACAAAGGTGAAAAAGGCGACAATGACAAGGAACCAAAACTCCATCAGTGACAGAATGGAGAAATAAACCTTGGGAGAACCCAGACTCAGTCGCTCAGTTCTCCTCTGGCCAACGAGTGAACAGTGTATGATTATGATTCAGGCAGCATTACAGGTCAGAGGTCAGATTGGTTTGGAACAATCAGAATATTATCCAGTTCCATCTGGTTGGAAGTCAGAGTCATCACGCCGGTATGGAGACGGGTTTGTTGAGGATCAGTGCCGATGGCTGTCGTGTCGATGAGGCCTTCACAGGGGAGAGTCTAGTTGACACAATCTCTGCTGACAATTCAGGGATGCAGTGTGGTCGTGTCTACGTGCAGGTCCTCCATCTGATCTGGATCCGGCCTGGATCCGGCTGACTACATCATGTGTTGTGGTCGTGTCTAGGTGCAGGTCCTCCATCTGTTCTGGATCCGGCCTGGATCCGGCTGACTACATCATGTGTTGTGGTCGTGTCTACGTGCAGGTCCTCCATCTGATCTGGATCCGGCCTGGATCCGACTGACTACATCATGCGTTGTGGTCGTGTCTAGGTGCAGGTCCTCCATCTGTTCTGGATCCGGCCTGGATCCGGCTGACTACATCATGTGTTGTGGTCGTGTCTAGGCGCAGGTCCTCCATCTGTTCTGGATCCGGCCTGGATCCGGCTGACTACATCATGTGTTGTGGTCGTGTCTAGGCGCAGGTCCTCCATCTGTTCTGGATACGGCCTGGATCCGGCTGACTACATCATGTGTTGTGGTCGTGTCTAGGTGCAGGTCCTCCATCTGTTCTGGATCCGGCCTGGATCCGGCTGACTACATCATGTGTTGTGGTCGTGTCTAGGCGCAGGTCCTCCATCTGTTCTGGATCCGGCCTGGATCCGGCTGACTACATCATGTGTTGTGGTCGTGTCTAGGCGCAGGTCCTCCATCTGTTCTGGATCCGGCCTGGATCCGGCTGACTACATCATGTGTTGTGGTCGTGTCTAGGCGCAGGTCCTCCATCTGTTCTGGATACGGCCTGGATCCGGCTGACTACATCATGTGTTGTGGTCGTGTCTAGGCGCAGGTCCTCCATCTGTTCTGGATCCGGCCTGGATCCGGCTGACTACATCATGTGTTGTGGTCGTGTCTAGGCGCAGGTCCTCCATCTGTTCTGGATCCGGCCTGGATCCGGCTGACTACATCATGTGTTGTGGTCGTGTCTAGGTGCAGGTCCTCCATCTGTTCTGGATCCGGCCTGGATCCGGCTGACTACATCATGTGTTGTGGTCGTGTCTAGGCGCTGGTCCTCCATCTGTTCTGGATACGGCCTGGATCCGGCTGACTACATCATGTGTTGTGGTCGTGTCTAGGCGCAGATCCTCCATCAAATTACTATTTGTGAGAAGTAATTAGTAACTATAACTAATTCCTTTTAATTTGGCCTCGCCTCGACATTGGACTGATTTTACACACGTGCTTCAGACGCAATCACGCTGAGGCGTTCCCAAAGTGTCCTTGGCGCAGTGTCTCATTCCCTTCTCAGGGAACAACTGTTACAGTCGTAACCTGAGACGTTTATGTGTGAATAAAAGCCTAAATTAAAACTGTTAATCATATAGAGAGATCAAATTTTCATTTTTGGTTGACCCTTTCATTTGATTTGAGAGTGAATCAAGAAAATGTATTTTTTTAAAGTTTTGAGTCCCATTGACAGTCATAATATGGACAAAAACTGCTGAAACATTCTTCAAATTTCTTTTGTGTTCTGACAGAAGAAAGTCATACGAGACATGAAGATGAGATGTACAAGACATAAATAATGACTTAATTTATTACTGACCTATTTAACAATGCACTTCAGATTTCAGCTGATGGGTTAACTCGAGTGCACTTCAAGTATAAGTCGGTTAGATGGTAAGTGTATGTTAGATTTGGCTAGACTTCAGAAGACACCGAGAGACCTTTGAGCTGAGCTTTAGCTCCGTCATATATTTATCCTCAACTGTCCAAGCAAACACATCACAGTTCATGACCCCCACTTGTGTTCATTTAATATACATTAACTGTTTTCCCACAGTGATATATAAGAGCCTACATAACGTTTTTGGATAAATGGTTGAGATTCAGTCTAAATCTCTCATTAAGGGACTAAATCTCTGTTCTCTGGTAAGTGGGCAGGACTTGTCTTCAGCCACAAAGACGAAGGATTTAACTTCAACTTTATCTTCTTGTTTTCTGTGTTTAAAGAAAGAAACCCTTATAAAACAAACCTAAGAGGATTTATTGGTTTTCTCTCCATGAACGTTTGTGAAACAAACCTGTAAGTGTTATGGGTTTAGTTGGTTTAGTTTGAAGGTGTGGAGTGAGAGCTTTAGTCTGGGAAGCTCATCAAGAAGGATTTAGCCTTGATGTGATCTCCTGAGATGATGTTACGCTCCAGCATTCCTTTGGAGATCACTTCTGGAGACTTCATGACACACAATGGGCTCCCTCTGTCCCTAAAGTCCTAATTAAACCCTCACAAAAGCCTTGTGGGACCTCAGAGGAGGCGTGACTCACGTTTGTGAGGATAAATATTGGTTTCCCAGAGGGAGTGTCTGGAGGATTGCTGTGGCATTCGCCCGCGCGCTGATCACTCGTATGTGTGTGTTTGCATTTGCCATCATTTCAGAGCAGCATTCAGATCGCATTTTACATGAGGTTACAGAGGAGTCTTTATGTTTGTGGTGTCGGCTGTCCCATCATTCACGAAGACTCTGTGACAAAACACAGTCTAAACACAGACACTTCTGGACCGTCATTCATTAGCTATGGTTAACTCCTCACCCGCACTTTTCCAAAGCAAGGGTTGGTTAGGTGTTGACGTCCGCTTGAGGCTGTGGTTATGGTGTGTTCGGTGTGATTCATTCTTGCCCGTGTCGTCCCACGCTGAGAGTCCTGACCTCAGGCTTCAAATGCCACTGAAGGCCCACACTGTAAATATAAATTGGAAATGTACCTTTAGTAATAGATATGAGTCTGGTTATCTCGTGTTAAACTGTTAAAACTGTCTTGACTAGTAATGATGCCAAAATTCTCAATATAGGCATTCATTGACCAATGAGAATTAAAAGCAACGTGTTTAGTTTGTCACATTTATCTTGTAGACTTTATGGTCTAAGATGTTTATTTGACTGAACCTGTCTTTACATTTCTTCCTGGTTGTATGGGTTTATTTTTGCGTCTAGTTTAGTTCTCTTTATCGTGGATGTATTTCTAGCCCTGGGTTTTAGCTGTCTTTTGTCTGCTCTTCATTTACTTCAGTGGTCAATCTGTTGTGTTTTACAGTTCTCTGGGATTACCTTCTTTTAGTGATGAGAGAAATTAAGCTTTTTTAAAATGTTGAATCAATTGCTTTGCAAAATGTATCGAAGCTCACAAACACTGCTTCAATGCAACAAAACAGGCCAAACATTGATAAAACACCTTTTACAAACCAATTGCAAATGTTTTATTGAAACTGTAATCTATTAAACCAATTAACAAATCATCTAATATCATGGTTTTGTTTGTTTTATGGAGAGCTTGGTTAATCAGGGCAATAATAGACTATTTTACAACTCTTCATCATACAAATGTGTCAATAATGTCTACAACTTGTATTAAACTGATCTGAGATTAGGTAAAAACCATATAGACACTAGTTCATAGTTTCGACAGATTTCAGTAAATGAGTTTTCATTACATCTCAACTGTTGTGAAACATTTCAGTAGTAATGTTCGATACGCACTTCGAACCACTGCTTTCGAAACAAATGATTCGCAGAGATTTCAAAGCTTTCGAAAGCACCCGTCTCTTCTGAAGAAGGTCTTGTGCATTGTCTTATTTATTTATTTTAATAAATGTTATGCTGCGATTAGATCCTCAACTCTTGACACACTTGTGCTTTCAGAAAGCTTATTTGCTGAATTCCTGCTTGATGTCAAACTGACCACTTCCAAACATAACCTCAGAACACATCTTATAAACCCTGTCTGCCAGAGCTCTCTCTAGTGTGGCAGATGAAAATATAATTCACACTCCTATTTTATACTATTAATACTTGATGAAGCAGTTGTGTTGTCATTGCATCATGTGTGTGTGTTTCTTGGTCTCTTTCAGAATGAGCTTGTGTTGGGTTGGTGCGAGAACCACAGAAGATGTTCACAGGTAAGATGTTTTCAGATGAGCTTGACATTCTTCATTAAGCGTACAGCTTCTCACACTGCCTCAAATAAAACTCTGCTCAAATCTAATTTCCTTTAGTATAGGAAATGGCCAAAGGTTAATGCCTTTATACAAACCACATGCCCTGTACGTTCACTAAACCTCACTCATGTCTAATGGCTTCTGGAAACCAGCGTAAACAGCACTGAGAGCCGCTGTTATATCCCGAGCCAGTTTTACAGTTATTACCCTGTTACAGCTCTTTCCCTACACCAGATTACTGTCATTTTGGGATGCAGTACATTATTAGATAAATAGACAGATTTAGATTTTAATATTTGGTGTTCCTTACACTTCCATTTTCTGAACATAAAATCAAATATTGTATTGAGCATGGGTCATGTGTGCATATTGTTCCAAAGAAAAAAATCATTTTATTTCCAAAATCAATTATTTCCTCCCCCTCCGACCATGTGTCATATAGTGATCACTGATGACCATCCAATCAGCTCCTGGATAAAATCAGTCACATTACAGAAGTAAAATGGGTTGTGAACATGTTTTTATTGTTTTTATGAACAAATTATTATTATTATAAGGATATGATGGGGTAATAATCACTTACAGCACACCTCTCCTTCCACTTAGAGTACATTTGCTAGGATGCATTTATCAAAAGAGTTCCCTGGATTTGGAAATATTCAGACTCAGCTCATTGTTAAATCATGCCTCTACCAACACTTTTGCAAAACTCCAAAAACATACAAACATACAACTCATTTAATTTCCTTTCACACTATTTCCTTTCCCTTTTGGATTTCATTTCCGAACTGCCACGATACGTACAACCACCAATGTAATAAACCGTTGCCAGATTTATGTTCTTCTACTTCAGAAAAAACTGAATGCGCTTTTAGTGGCACTCACTGAAAATGTGATATCATGTTGCAGAATTGTTGTCAAAGACGTGGAAATAGTAGCAATGTTAAAGGGGTGGTTGAATATGATTTCACTTTTCTAACTTTAGTTAGTGTGTAATGTTGCTGTTTGAGCATAAACAACATCTGCAAAGTTACAACGCTCAAAGTTCAAAGCAAAGTGAGATTTGGGACTACAACAAACGGCTGGTAGAGACTACACCACATTCCTCCGGGGTTAGTGACATCACTAACCCTAAAATTAACATAAACCCCGGGAACGTGATTTATAGATTATCAAGACAGAATATGCTAATCAATGACTAGAAGATAACTTCACATCAGCTACATAAATTCACCAACTAACCATTCAGAAATGTTGTCTACATGTTGTCACTTCTTCTTGAGTCTCTCCATCTTTCTGACTTCGGTTTTAAAATAAAAGGCTAAAAGTTTTGGGAATTTTCAGTGCATGAGTGTGTGAGGTAAAAGGACACGAGCTGTTGAAGCTCCGCCCCCTGTGCCGGGAGCAGCAGCTCATTTGCATTTAAAGGAACAGACACAAAACGGTGCGTTTTTGCTCACCCTCAAAAAGTGACAATTTTAACATGCTATTTAAAAATGTCTGTGGAGTATTTTGAGCTAAAACTTCACATACACACTGTGAAAAGGCCATTATACCACCCCTTTAACATAGACTCAGACATTGCCTAACTTGTAGCCGTTTTTAACATTTTAAAATGATTTTGCATCCCAAGGTTTTAAATGGGTTTTAAATGGCACAGTTTCACTCAAACAGTGCCAGTTGTGCTTCCTTATAGCTCTCAAACGCAGAGGAACTGAGACTCAAGTGGACCATGAAGACTGCCAGAGTTTTCAGAATGGTGATACGTGACCGTAATTGTCCTCCGATAAGCCCGTAAACATGGTTAGCTCGTTAATGGTAATTGCCTAAACCCAGACATCTCTGGCTGCCGTCCGCCAGTCATCAAGAGCCGCTCACCCCGAGGCCCTGAGCTTTAAAATCCCTCAATGAGAAAGAGCAAAATCATTCCTCGTGAAAGCCGTATTTCTCACACCAAGCGTTTAAGCCGTCCTAATTGCTTTCAGATGGAAGTAATCCACCGTCAGCCTTTCCAATAACAGGTAAAGTAAATGTTGTGTTTCTTATGAAAATAAGCTGTTTCACATCCTCCCCGGCTGAGCTGTGTGTCTGAAATTAGCTGCTGTTTATTCGTTTAAAGCCCAGGCCAGGAAGACGCTGTTTTTTTCTTTTTCTTGTTATGTTTTGTTTGGTTGTGAAGGACTTTCTACGTCTTTAATTTTTTGTTTGTATATTGTTTGAGTGCATGATCAGTTGATCTGTTAAACCCAATCTCCCCTCCTATCTCTTACAAAAAATACGTCTACTCAAGTGTGGAGCTGTTAGTATACTAAAAAAATATATACTTTTATACATTCAGTCTAATTTTCATTTATAGTGCTTAGATATACTTAACAAAAGTATACTTAATTAACTGACAATTGTATAATAGTATATTATATAATAGTATTATACAAGTCTAAGAATATTTGGGCCTATACACTGTAAAAAGTGATCAGTTGATAACTTAAAAAAAGTGAGGAAACTCGTCGCCTTGTAATTGAAAAAATTAAGTTACGTGGAATTGTCAAGTTCACAAAACTTATTTTTTTCAATTAGTATGTGAAGTTTATTAATTAATAATTTTAAGGCAACGGGTTTAATCACTTTTTTAAGTTAAGTCAACTAAACACTTACAGTGTACTTGTACTTAATAAAAACGGTATAATGTAGTAAATATGTACAGTATATACACACATTACTGTTACACTTAAAATACACTTTTTATAAAACTAAAAAGTGGACCAATTTAGTCCCAAGAAGTATTGAAATTTAATTTAGTTAACATTCATTTTACTACACAAACTATACTTGGAAGATATATTTAAACTTTACTCAAGGCAAGACATTACAGGCTTTTGGGCTATTTTAATCCTATAATATTCCTTCTTTCAGACTAGGAGAAAGAAAACATACAAAGTATTAGACACGAGTGTTTATTTTATTAGTTTTTCTATTTTGCGTCTGTAGATTTCAATGACTAAAGGCAGTTTTCTCAAAATGAGTTTTTTCTCTCTTACATACAGCAAACTTTCCACTTTTACTCCTATCTATATTCTAAAGGCATTTACTGAGGGCTTTGTTCATATATCATATATAATATTTTATTCCTAAAACACTTTTTTTTCTGATTTATTGAGCAATAAAAAGAGAAATTCAAAAATCCTCTCTAAAAACCTTTAAATCTAAAATGTCAGAAAAAATGAACCAGGCTTTGTCCAATGTTCTGATGTATGTCCTGGAAATGCATGCAAATGAGTGTATTTGTAAATAGATAATGCCTTATTTGCATATTTAAACATACCATTACAGAAAACTTGTAATACTAAATGTTATGTCTTATTATACATTTATGCATTTGGCAGACGCTTTTATCCAAAGCGACTTACATTGCATTTCAAGGTATACATTTACATTGTTATCAGTTCTTGCTTTCCCTGGGAATCGAACCTTTGACCTTGGCGTTGCAAGCACTGCTGTTTGAGCTCCAGCCTACAGCAAATCACTATCCTGTGATTAACCGGCTGGGGAAGTATGGTGATATCTGTTAGTTAAAATGTTTACCCTGTTCACCTGGGGTGTTTTGCCTTTACAGTTGTTTTCAACTGCTTACACACATTTTCAAAACTTTGCCTTTTTTTTTTTTTTTTTTTTTTTTTTTTGCTTTACACACAAATCCAAGAATTGCACTCACAAAATGCAAAACACCTCACATCTCTTGCAAAATATCACAAACACATCTCAAAAGCAAACACTTGTGTTACGTTGCAAGCACCTTTGCCATAATGTTATATTTTTTTATATATCATATACACACACAGTCAAAACCTAAAGCTTTTCTTTCATGAGCTCCTATGTACATTTCTGTACAAGATTTACAATAATCGACAGAGAGATGCTGAAAAATTCACGGTAAACATGAAAGCAAGACTGAAACCAAGCTATTTATTTTTTTACTGTAAGCATTTGTGTTTGTGAATACAGTATTACACAGTCCGAAAGACCTATAACTCCACCTTTGGCCTATTTATAGGTCTATTCTAAAGCCATGATTGGTTGGTGTTCAGTAAAGCAATGAGTGTTTGTGTGTGAGGAGTGTGTGTGTGAGGAGTGTGTGTGAGGCTCTGATGAATTACTGTGGCATTTGATAGGTTGTGTTTGAGAAAAAGGAAATCAAAATACTTCCTGTTAGATTTGTATGTGTTATATAGAGAATTGTGTTGCGGTTTGCAAAAAGTGTTTTATGAAATTGTCGAAGAGTCGAAGGCCAAGAATTAGTGTATGGTTTTGCAGATTTGGTGTGTGGTTGGTGTTTGAGTGTCAGGTTTCAGAAATTGTGTGAGAAGTAAGGATTTTGTGTGTAAGCAGTCAAGCAACAAACTTGAAGTAAACGTGTGTGTTAGTAAGGGATATCTTCAGTGCTGACCAGCGTCTGAGCGGAGGCCAGTGTTAGGATCTTGATCCGGGCGTCTCCCAGCACTTGTCCAGTGTGATCCATCAGGCCTGAGTCTGTGTGAACAGCAATGCTGGCAGATGTTCACTGTGGCATTACTGCGCCTCTGGAGCAGGATTAACCCTGCAGATGCTGAGCTTGACCCGACCCGACCCGACCCGGGCTCTGGACCCGGATCAGCAGGTGAACCGGACGCCTGAGGGTCATCGAGCAGCGCTGTGTGTGTGTGTGTGTGTGTGTGTGTGTGTGTGTGTGTGTGTGTGTGTGTGTGTGTGTGTGTGGCCAAGCCGAAGCCACGAGGCCAGTGCCGGACACTGATGACCCCGCAGGTTCAAGTGTCGTATTGTCTGGAGAGCTCATTACATTTAACCGTTCCTTTAAGGCGAGACACTACAGGTGAATATTGTAACATTTTAAAATATATCACCATGAAACTTCCTCAGTTGATTACTTCCTCAAGTATATAAAAAAAAAATGTATTACAAGTTTTTGAAATTTGTATGTTTAATTATGCAAATTAGGCATTATATCATTAAATATGCACGATTTTGCATATATTTTCGGTAGATAGATCTGAACATATGATAAAGCCAGGTGAAAAATTCTTTTTTCATTTTGTTTACACACAATTCAGAGGGATTTCAGGATATATGCTTTCATTACCTAGGAAATCAAAATATATTGTCCATAGCCTTAAAAAAAAAAAAGATTTTCGCCAAATTTTTTTTATTAAAATGTCACATAAATCAGGCCAGGAATGATTTATTAACAAATCCCTCTGAAAATATCTTCAGAATACTGCTAAGTGTATAACTGGAGAGTGTGGTGTACACAGGTGCTACATAGGCTGAGATGTTTGTACTGGAGAATGACAAAAAACTCATTTTGAGAAAACGCCATTTAAAGTTTTAAACAGCTCTAAATGAGATTTCGTTGTTAGCTTTAAATCCCCCTTTGGACATTCACGATTGGTTACTGATAGAAAGGAAATGCCCATATTTGGGTTACACAGCGTTGTGCAGGAGACTCCGAGCTTTACAACGATACCGGTCACGACAGACTTCAGTAAACAGACGGATCTCGGCGTGTCCCGTGGGAATGCTAACTTCCTGGTAAATTCGGGAGAAACTTACTGCCGCAAGTAAACAAAATGTAATAAAATAAACATCTTAATGTATATTTTCAACGTTTTCTTTATAGCAGCTTGAAAGAACACATATTGAAGGAGTAATCTATTATATTGGAGATTTAAAACGAGTCTCGTGTATCTGAGGGCAGTAATATTGTCCTTTGTTTCTCATAGTGCCTAGTCTTATCACGATGCCCAAGCCACAAAACGGCCCATCAAAACTAGCCAGGAACTAGTCCAACGTCCAATTAAAATTGCCCAACCTAAAATGCATATTTTACTGACACTGTTCATAGTATCATAATATCATAAAACCAGTCTGTTATCATAAATAAAAAGATCTTTACCTCAGGATTAACAAATGGTGAACAAATTATTTCAGTGGCGATGGAAATCCTTTATTTTTAAACTACTTAAAAAATGACAGTTTACAGGCTAAAATAAACATTGTAAAATATTCCTAATAAGTTAATTTACTAGCAACGATCCTCGGGCTGGATTCACAAAAATCTAAGGGAAAGAAGTTAAGGAATGTCAGCAGTCTTTGTTAATTGCGCATTGTATTTTTAATAGTTATTATTTCAGAGCCTGTCTTAAGATAGAGCGGCCTGTTGATTTCAGTTGTACTGCGTCCTCTTTTTACCCTCTATAGAGCAGATGTGTTATGTGTGTGAGTGTGAGTGTGTGAACGCGTGTGAACTAAAGTGACCGTGGCTCGTGGCTTTCAGTGTGGAGTTTGCATGTTCTCCGTGTGTCAGCGGGGATTTCCTCCGGGTTCTCCGGTTTCCCTCACAGTCCAAAGACATGCAGGTGAGGACTGGAGAATCCTCGTAGGAGTGTGAGGGTTGTGTCAGGATGGGCATCCCACGTAAAACCTGTGCCAAATCAAATGTGTGTGTGTGTGTGTGTCTGTGTGTGTGTGTCTGTGTGTGTGTGTGTGTGTGTGTGTGTGTGTGTGTGTGTGTGTGTGTGTGTGTGTGTGTGTGTGTGTGTGTGTGTGTGTGTGTGTGTGTGTGTGTGTGTGTGTGTGAAGTGAACCCTGCAAACGAGCGAAAATAACGCTAGGACTTCAGAGTACTGGTGCACAGTCCTAGTCAACATATGTTACCTTTAAAATCCAGTTTTCCTGACGAAATGGAAGTTGTGTTTTCACAGTGAATGCACTGCAGATATAGAGCTGATGTTATACTGCAAGATGTGATTAACGTATTGTGTCACCGTCTGTGATTTTTTCCAGAAGCTTAAATGCATCAATTATGTAACATTAAACCCCAGTTCAAGCGGCTCCACGGTTAAAGTGCTCCACACACTCTTACATGAAAGCACCAACATAACACAACAGCGTGAAATCAACTAAAGGTTTCAAAACCACAGAGAGTCTCAAAGCCAGTTCCTAAAGTAAACCATGGTCGGTTAGCATTTACATATCTGAAATATGCTCTGTTACCTTTAACGGCACGTAAAACAGTTTATGATGAGGGATTCATGTGAACCATATGAGAGAGCGCCGCTGTGTGTAGATCCTGAACCCCGTGGCCTCGTGTCGTAGTTCCTCCGCCCTGAGCAACATGTTTCTGGGAGTGTGTTGCGTGTGGCCCGCACACACCTGAACTCCAGTGGCATTGCAAAAGTCAATGGATTGCAGACGTTCAGAACACCCAGGTTGTTCCCATAATGCACCAGTGCAGATTGTGCTCTGATTTAAACCACAGCGAGCGGATGTCTTCCAGTTCGTTTGCCGCCCCGTGTGACACCTTAATGACCGGCCGGTCCTGTATTCATCACTCGTGCTAGAGCCCTCTCGGGGTTCAGAAACACTCTGAGTCTGAATAAAAGATGTTTCTGCACATATGGTTTTTGTCATAGTGAGGCTGGAGCCCTTGAGAATGCACATGTCAGGACACTAAATCAGAGCTCGCTCTTGAATCACGCTCAGGCGGAGGTCAAGACGGGACCTCTGGACAGCGTCTTTCAAAACCAAGTCCAGGATGATTTGTGTTTCGTTAGGGGGGGGGGGGGGGGGGGGGGGGGTGTGGACGTTTGTCATCAGCTTCCATATGGATAAGCCATTTGAGTTATTCACAACACTGAGAAATGAATGGACTCGTGCTACTCTAGCTCTCCTGATGTTTCAGTTCTTCACGTCTGGCGTTTGAAGGTTCATGGGAGGTGAGAAGGGGAACACAGGCCACCGCTCTTTCTTCCTTTGGCCTCTCGCAGCGCGCACAGCTTTCTCTCACATTTGTTGCCATCTCGTTCTGCACGGCTTTCGAAAGGTCTCTGAGGGTTCCTCGCTCGTTCTCAGAAAGATTTTCTCAATTTGTTCCACCGCGTCAAACAGCCCTTTAAAGCTCCTCTGGTTTATGACCACATCCATACAAAATAATCATCTGATCAGAAGAGCATTCATTCGTTAACACTATGGATGGACCGAAATTAAAATTAAGAAAGCACTAGGCCAAAAACCAAAACCAACAATAAATAATACATTAATAATCAATTAATTAATTTAATAATCAGCACTCAAGTAGCTTAAACCGAGTTGTACATACATTTAAATTGCACATTATATCAACTTTTTTAATAACAGAATTGTTTCTACTCTAGTTTGTTGGTGAAAAAACTAACTTTTTTACTGCAATAACTTGATTATTTATTCAAATATGCATTGAATAATGAAGACATCACTAACAGGTTAAGTAGAAATACAATGAACATATAATACTGTGCATTATTTCTTTTTATTTAACTAATGGGTTTATGGACAGTTTGCTTCATATTAAAAGTTACTCAGCACAAGCTTATTTGCGATTTATTGGATGGCAGGTGCTACAAGTGTTTAGTGAAGTTTTTAGTTTAGTTTAGTGAATGAACAGACAACGGCACAGACTAAAAGACTTTAGAATTAAGAAACCATATCATTACCAATAAAATCCAGAGCAGCTGACACGTTTAAGTGCTGTAGTTTATCCATGTTGTGTCACGAAATAGACGCTGAACAGTCAAAACGTGCTATTAAATGTCTGTTTCGCTCACTGATTTCGACCATCCGAAAACATTTGGGCCCGAAACCGAAATGCCAATACCAGTCAATGTCAACACAATCAACGCCGGAATGAATCGGAGATGATAGTCAGATGATACAGGACTGTAAGTTGTTTATGTTCATTATTATTGTACTGTTGTGTGCTTTGAGACATGAGGGAGTTCAACGCCGTCTCTCGTGACTCTTTGCAGACTCGGCTGTGTGTGTTCATGTGTTTGGAGGAGGCGTGGCTTTAGAAGAGGGGGGGTCTCATGCTTTCAAAGCTAGCTCGCTATTGCTAGCCTCTCTGAAAATTACCTACCCTACCTTTAATGAAAGTTAATGGGACCTTAATGTAAAGAGTGATTTGTTTGGTAGTTTGTATAGCGCGCGAGCGTTTATGAAGTCACACATGGATGAAAACAGTCAAGTAAGATGTCTGTAATACTCAAGAGTGAGTACTTGGCAAAAAATGGCTCCTTGACTTAGGTTTTGGCACTCTTTATCATCCAATTATTTGACTGAATTATTGTTCATGCACAACATTTGAGCTCAAATGTAATTTTACAATGAGCTCAGAAGTGCCTCGGGGTGCCTGTTTTCTGTCGTCTAATGCAGTTATTTCTGAACGTTCAGCATCATGTTTCTTATTGACTTCAGTGGCTTATTTCAGTTTCTTGGCCTCATGTGGTCTCATTAGTTTCCTTCACACCTAATGCTTTATTTGTTGTAGCTTATGCTCGTTCATTTCTTATTTCCTTTTGAACATTTATAACCCTCTGGCTGTAGTGCGGGTCTAAATAAATCAGTCCTCTCTGGTGTTCGTGGTCAGACGCTGCTTTCAGAATTTCCGTTTGTCCAAAGTAATAATCACAGATTGTTTCATGTAACTCAGAATATACAGTTCTGCTTGTGGATATCTAGTGTACCTGCTAAACAAAACTATGGGTAACATTTAATGCCACTAAACTGAATCCGGAGACTAATTCTTCCTCATTGGATCAACCGGGAATCTTGTAAACACAACTTCATTTCCAATCAGATTGGAACTACAGTCATTTACCTCATGCCATTTTTGTTTGCATGTCTTAATCATTATTTAAAGGGGTGATGAACTAAGAAATACAATTTTCCTTGAGCTTTTGACATATAAGAGGTCATCATACTATAAGAATATCCTGTAAGTTTCAGAACTGAAAAAAAAAAAAAAAAAGAAGCTTTTATTGACAGCAGGCACAGCGAACGACAGGCTTTTCAAAGTGGGGATCTATGAGGTCAAAGGGTATCAAACCCCGCCTCCGCAGAAGAAGATCAACGCCTGCTTCAACACTGCCGGTTTAGCCCCGCCCACCGATTCGCGCATTACATGAAACTCATTATAATATGCAAAACTGTTATCCAATCATAGCAGTGGGCGTTTACTTCCAAGTCTTCAATGCGACACAGCCATAAAAGCGTTTCAGGAGCTAGGCTCAAAACCAGGGTAGAAAATAGACTATTACTTATTCATTTTGATGTTTTTGAATGTAAAAACCAAGCGAACATCATAAGTTGACCTCAGACAACAACATAAAAAAAATTAAAAAGCCAGTTCATGACCCCTTTAACCATTTTAGTCTTGCTTTTTTCTGTAAAAATATCCAAACATCTTTAAAAAGATATTAAGTTAAGATAAATAAAAAAGATTCAAGGCCTGCTCACATCAAGGAACGGTAACTATAACGATAATGATCTAAAATCGTTCCAAATATTAAATAATAGCTCAGTTCACACCACAATGATAACTGTATAGAGAAACAGTATTATTGAAATTATTTTCAGAATGATTTTTTTGCAGCTGTTGAACAAAAACATTGACAGCCAATCAGAATCCATCCTGCATTTAAAGCGGCAGACGACCAAACTGAAACGAAATCTAATGAAGTTATTGTTCTTGGTGTGAACAGGCTTTTGGACTAGACTAGATTTCTTTAAAATATCAGGAGGTGGTTTAAGATTTATTCAAGACTTTACCTAGCCAAGCGTTATTTTACCTGATTGTTCAAGCTACATACATTATGACTTTGCTTCTGTGTGCCACAATATGGCCGTTTTGGAGCATCACGAGTGTCACTTTTCATCAGCCAAATGAACAAACTGATGCAAATGAAACTGAGGATGTTTTTTCTTTTTTTCCCTGTGTAAGCCAGATAAATAAACTCGCTGTACTGATGAGGTTCATGGCCAGTTCACGTACTTATGCCATTGATTGGATCGTTCATTACAAAAGATCCATTTGAAAGCGCTTAACGCACCAGCTACTGATGGGAAACTGTTTTATAAGCAAGCACGATATCGATATCACCTCCACAACAGATGTGAGAAACTCATTCACTCACTCACAGATGTTTGCAACCATGGGAAAAAGCAGTTGAAGGGTTTTAAGAGTTTATGAACTCGTGTCAACCTCAATCTGATGTTTCTGTAAAATCAGTCTGGTTTTATTTGTCTCAGTGTGATTATGCCTTGTTTCAAACGGTGATGTATAACTACTTAAAGCGTAACTGCAACCTAAATGCAACCTAGGGTCTTTTTGTGAATCTAGCTGAGGCAAACTGTCGTGTAAAAGCATAATTAGGATGGAAACACCACCGTATTTTCGTTTTCGGTCAAATTGCCTTTTGAATGGGAGTGCTTGGGGCACGACTATGAGTTTACACAGAGTTTACTACAAAGAAAGATTTTGAACAACTCACTGTAGCTGTTTTTGTTTCCGTCCGCCGGCATTTTGACAGTCAAAAATAGTCGATCTCAGAATGCGAATGAACTGACTCTGAATTTTAGTATTGCTTCTTATATGAGGATCCTTTTTCAAATACAAGGTCAATATTGATTTTCACTAACGACAAAACAACAAATTATCCGTGAATTTATATGGAACTAAGCTTTAGGAGCTTTCCATCTTTACTCTCCTCCCTGTTACGTTGCATTCGGAGATCGACTATTTTTGACTGACAAAATGCCGGCGGACACAGTTGTTCAAAATCTGCACATTTGCATAATTCCCATCTATGGCCTTGATTGGCTGGCAGTGAACGACGCCTCCTTTGACCCTCAAACGCTGTAGTTGTGGCTGAGACTGGAAGAGTTTGGTTCATGCTGTTCATGACGAGAAGACGCTGTTTTCTGTTCTGCGAATACACTTGATGCACTTCCAAAGAAATGAGACTCGCACTCAAATTTTTCTCTAATTATATATGGATTGGTTCAAACCTTAAGTGTTATAAAAAAAAAAAAAATTTTTTTTTTTTTTTCTGAGTGAAGTTAGCTGTATTATATCACAGACTGAAGAGCACATGTGCTCTTATGCAGGAAATGAGGTCAGGTCGCAGGAATGGATTTGATTGGACAGGAGCCCTCTTGACTGCTTCATTCATCTGGTGACTTTTTTATACTGCCTTTCAGCCACGACGTCTCACACTTTTTTTCTGCCAGGCCTGGATGTCATCTGTCTTTTCTTTTAATAGGAGAGCCAGTAAAGCAGCAGGATAGCTGGACAGTGAAACTCTTCACAGGTCCTGAGGACATCTCAGAATGGACGCCTGTCTAAGCATCACTCACACGTTCAGCCCAGGATTCCCTTCAAACCACGCAAACGCTTCTGAGCAGAACACAAAATCAGACTCAGAAATGTGTGGAAAATCTGCATGTCCCGTGATTTTCAGTATGGAGCTGAGGGGTAGTTTACAAGACACCATTTTCAACAAAAAATGGAAAACGGAACGGAAAAACGGAAAACTCTTTATGCGTCTTTATGCGAAAACTCTTTGGTTGTTCATTTACACGATAATGACGCTTTGGGGGCCTGAAAAGGCTAACTTTTGAAAATGGGTTTCACAGTGCAAGTTTTTAAGAATAATACCGGTACCGTCTGAATTAGTGAAATCGCTGGCCTGGCATGAATAATACCGCGTTTTTGAACAGGGATCTTTTGACAGTGTTGACGTCTGTAAGTGGAAAACGCAAAGGAAAAACGTTTCCGTTATCAGGACATTGTTGTCATGTGAACGTACTCTGAAGCTGTCAGAAATGTTGAGTGGAAATATACAGCATAGTTCACACAAAAATGAAAATTCTATCATTTTTTTACTGTTGTTCTAAACCAGTAAGACCTTCTTACATTTGAGAAACACAAAAGGAAAGTTTGGCAGAATGTTTTTCTCTTTTTCATATTGCACTTTTTGAGATTTGATGATGAATTCCACAGTATAAAAACTGCAAATGATTTTGTTAAACGCCCTATTTCTTAAATGTCCTATCAAAAATCTTTGATTTAGCAATAATTAACCTGTAAAGATGGCCTTTCCACTTCTAAATCAATTACAAACTTTGATCTTCAGTTTCAATCAGCTCATATTCAAATCAGTTGTTAAAAATCACACAGATCAGAATGTAAAACAGCAGGAAATGGACATTTCTTATGCATGTTATTGATTTTACTGGAACGATTCATCTATGCATGTTTCATTTTCTGAGTGACCTTAATTTTTATAACCTCTGGTGAAACGAAAGCCTTCTCTCTGTTGATGAATGCAGGACTTTTCCAATAATTGTGTCTGCATAAACCCACCCTTTCTTACTCTGGCATTCATACAGTCAAAAACTTGGGAGTCCCACCCTCCATTTTCTGTTTTACTGGGATGTACGTCACAATAACAACAACAAAAAGGATCTGTTGCTACTTCCATTTCATCACAACTTCAAACATATTAAACTCATGCATTAACTTTGACGGAAAGTATATATTTATAAATTCTCTGCATTAGATGCTTTTTACTTTTTATTTAATGTCCTAGCAAAGAATGTTTTTCTGATCAAGCGAATGGAGGGAACACTAGTTCACCAATATTTCTATCTGCTGTGATTGAGCTCTTGTATGATTTCTTTGTAGAGCCGGCCAGAATGACTGAAGGCCTTCTCTATGAGTCTGGTTTCAGGTTTGCTGGTGTGAAAAAGGCATCCAGTTCACCTTATAGTGTTGAAGTAAGTCTTCATAATTTATAGGCTGGCGCATGACTCAGATTCCAGAGCCTGTGAAGAGCGTCGCCCGCTGCGGGCAGAAGAGCACATGCCATCACACCCGAGCTGTGGCGAAATCGCAAGCGCAGGGATGATTTGACCCTTGGGATTCTCCGTTCTGCGCTTCCCGCTGCATTTCCAGCTCATCCACCGCAGCTCCTATTACATTAGTGACAAAATGATATTCTGGAATGTTTTGTTCCTGCGGCTTCCTTGAACCTTCCCTCGAATCTCTTGAATCTGTTACTCTTACACTGATAGGAAAAATCTGTAGACAAATGGAAAAGGTACAGGTAATTTTCTGCACTTAACGTTATCCGTTAAGTTCACGGACATTTCCTTTAACCCTGAAACACAATGCAATGCGTAATTCAAAATACATGTGTGAAACACGTGTGAAAAATTAAACGGGAAAATTCCTTCATATTAACAGTACACTGTGCCTTATTTTTACAGACCTCACGGAGAATAAAGTGGAGGATAGAGATACAGTGAGCTTGTAGTAATGATTTTATTAACTGAATGTTCAGATCTTGATTTATTTGGACAGTGTCAGTTTTGTAGGATTAAACGGTTTTAACAACTGCGTGATGGAATGTCTTTAACAGATAATAAATGTAGTAATTTATTCCTGTGATGGCAAAGCTCCATTTTCAACAGCCATTACTCCAGTCTTCAGTGTCTCAGGATCCTTCAGAAATCATTTGGTTCTGGTTATTTTCCAGTAAACATTTTTTTCTTCTTCAATATAATCACAGTTACTATGAAAGGGACTAGTTTATATTATACCATTTTATTTATGTCCTTTGCAGTGCATCATGGGATTAGTAGTCCTAATGAAATAATTTAAGAACACAATCTAGTTGTAAGGGTTATGTTTGGTTTCATTGTGTTTTAGGGTACATTTACATGACAACGATGTACTAAAAATGTTTTTCGCCTACCAATGACAGCGTTGTCAAAACGATGACAATGATCACAATGATCCGCGAAAAACATTAAAACGCTGTATTATTCATGTCAGGTCAGTAGATGGCGGTCACTTTGTAAAGAAACATTATGCGCCTAATGACTGAACACGTAATACGACACCGTTTTCACAGATTTTGTAGTTTACACGGAGTCTATAACGGTATCGTTTTCAAAAACTTGCACGTTTTCAAAAGTTTGCGTTTTCAGGCCACCAAAGCGCTGTTGGCGTGTAAGATGAACAACCAAAACACATTTAAAAAAATTGTGGACCTAAACTAACTTAGTTTGGTTTTCCCTGTTCCCTTTTGCCTGCGTTCTCGTTCCTTGTTCGTTTCCATGGTTTCTAATTGAGTTACTGTTCCCTGTTGTGGTGATTATCTTCTCTTGTGAATTTAAGCCCTTGGTTTTTAGTTCCTTGTCCTGTGTTTATGTTATCCTAGTTGTTTGGTGGATGGAAAATTATCGTTTGATATTATCATATTATGACACTTTTTTTTCAGTTTTGAATTTTTTGCTTTAAATCAGAAGTTGAAATGTTGCGCCTCATCTTGGAGCTGATTGGTTCGGTTTATGGCTTAGAAGATTTTTTTTTTTAAATGACGAGAGAAAATGAATGTCAAAAAGACTTAAGCCTGCAAAAAAAATAAAATAATAGGATATCACTGTTGCACTTTATAGGACGCATTATAGGAAGAAAAAAAAAAAATGTCTAAAATATTAAGTGAACATTTGATCTGCTAGTCCTTCTAATTCATTTGCTTATCCCCTGATACAATTTTAATCACAACCCTCATCTCGTGTTGAAATGTCAGCTTTTCTTCGCTGTCAAAGAAGATGAAGTGTAAAGAAAAGTCTCCCACAGCGTTTCCGTCAGGGAGCAGTCAGTGCCGCTTGACAAGGGCAAAGAGTCAGCGAGAGCTTGAAGAAAACATGTTCCTCTCTCTGGACGAGGATGAGGAGCCCTCTTCCCTGCGGGGCGGCGCTCACTAAACATTCATCTTCAACACCAATGCTTTTGGTCATCGGAATTCTCTCAGAACAACTTATCCATCAATCCTCAATATAATAAACAATAACAATCTCACCTGGTGACACTGATCAGATTTAAACAGTGCAGAAATACAGTGAAATGCAGAGATTTATAAATGTTATGGCTCCTCAGATAAGAGGTGTGCAAAAGATGCTTTCAGATTCAACTGGTCTCTGAGTTATCTGATTAACAATATAATTAACTAGTCGGTCGACTAGTCCTAAAGCTGATTTATAGTCAAGAAGCTTCTTTTAAACTGTATTTTGTCAAGCTACACAGGAACCATAATTTAAAGTAGTTCAAAACCTGTCAAGCTACTCTGTTAAAAAAGTTACGGTTGCTAACTGTCAGCGTTGGGTTGAATAAAGGCAGAAAATGAAAGTGATGGTTCTACTTGCAAGCAGTTTTCTTTAATAAAACACACGATAATACACTCAGCGAACAGAACAACCACATATATTAGACGAGATCAGACAAAGACTAACTGAAAATGTGTGCTATTATTAAACATGGATAGACACTATAGGGACAAAACAAGGTAATTAATTAAACAGGTGTTAGACATGATGGCAAACCAAAAATAACAAATGATCACACAAGGGAAACCGATCTAGAAAAAGTGAAACACAACTCAAGCAAACTCAAACACATCAAACGTGACACTAACATGATTTTCCATTGTGTTCATAATACGTGAGTATTATTCCATTGACAAAGCAATCGCAATAAAACATGCATTACATCCTCTAATTTTTCCCTTTTTCCATCACATTCACGCCATCTTAGTTGCTCAGTGAGAACATGAAGAGCTCAAAGAAGGCAAAGGGACATTCCTTCCTCTGATCATGTATCCATTGGTGTTGCATTTAGTAATATATACTGTACGTGCTTTGTTTTGTTTTGTTTTCACTTTATTTTTTCATCCTAGAAAATGGGATAGTACAGATCCGCCACTGATATGCCATAATAATGCAGGTTTCTTATCTCGTAACATCAACCAGCTTCACTAACTACGGTTAAGTAAACATCTTGCCTATGCTGGTCCGCTAGCTAGATCAAACCAGGCTGGAACAGAATAGAGATTCCATGGCTGTAATGCTGTACAATATCGCAATAGCGGTGTAGAATTCGAATCTCTTTAATGTTTTGTCGCCAATTTGAATTCATATCTGTAGCAGCAATGCTGTGAAGAAGATGAACTTACTTCTCTGAGAAGTTTTACCATACTGGCAGTTTTTGAAAGATCGTATACTGGCAATGGAGACAGCATTGTAAATGATCATTTTCACAAGCCCTCCATTTCCTTCCTCACTGTAAAAACAATCTGTGAAATTTACGATAAAAAAAACAGTTGCTGTAATTGCCAGAAGTTTTACAGGTTGAGCAAAATTTTACAGTAATATTGCCAAAAGTATTGGGACGCCTGCCTTTACATGCACATGAACTTTAATGACATCCCATTCTTAATCCGTAGGGTTTAATATGGAGTTGGCCCATCCTTTACAGCTATAACAGCTTCAACTCTTCTGGGAAGGCTTTCTACAAGGTTTAGGAGTGTGTTTATGAATTTTTTTGACCATTCTTCTAGAAGCGCCTTTGTGAGGTCAGGCACTGATGTTGAACGCCTGGCTCACAGTCTCCGCTCTAATTCATCCCAAAGCTGTTCTATCAGGTTGAGGTCAGGACTCTGTGCAGGCCAGTCAAGTTCCTCCACGTCAAACTCGCTCATCCATGTCTTTATGGACCTTGCTTTGTGCACTGGTGCGCAGTCATGTTGGAACAGGAACATCCCCAAACTGTTCCCACAAAGCTGGGAGCATGAAATTGTTCAAAATGGCTTGGTATGCTGAAGCATTAAGAGTTCCTTTCACTGGAACTAAGGGGCCAACCCCTGAAAAACAACCCCACACCATGACCCCTCCCTCCACCAAACTTTACACTTGGCACAATGCAGTCAGGCAAGTACCGTTCTCTTGTCACCCGCCAAACCCAGACTCGTCCATCGGATTGCCAGACAGAGAAGCATGATTCGTCACTCCAAAGAACACGTATCACTGCTCTTGAGTCCAGTGGTGGTGTACTTTAGACCACTGCATCCCACGCTTTGCATTGCACTTGGTGATGTAAGGCTTGGATATGCAGCTGCTCAGTCATTGAAACCCACTCCATGAAGCTCTACGCACTGTTCCTGAGCTAATCTGAAGGCCACAGAAGTTTGGAGGTCTGTAGCTGTTGACTCTGCAGAACGTTGGTGACTTCTGCGCACTGTTACCCTCAGCATGCGCTGATCCCGCTCTGGGATTTTACGTGGCTGAGTTTCTGTTGTTCCCAATTGCTTCCAGTTTCTCATAATACCACTAACAGTTGACCGTGGAATATTTAGTAGTGAGGAAATTTCACAAATGGACTTATTGCACAGGTGGCAACCTATCACGGCACAACACCTGAACTCACTGAGCTCCTGAGAGCGACCCATTCTTTCACAGATGTCTGTAGAAGCGTCTGCATGCCTGGGTGCTTGATTTTATACACCTGTGGCCATGGAAGTGATTGGAACACCTGAATTCAATGATTTGGAGGGGTATCCCAATACTTTTGGCAATATATTTTATTTCGTTGCCTGCACCTGCACCTCCTCATCAACAAACCATATATACACCATCATCACCTTCACTTTATTGTCTGGCCTCATCCTTTCCAAAAGATGCACCGACCACCCTCCTGTGTTACTCACCTGGAGTTACTCACCTCAGCATCGCCTTGTCCTCATCTGTCTTCCGTCTTCTGTCTTCGGTCATCCTCCACCTGGATCCAGTTCCCGGTCTCCTTCTGCCATTGCAAGAACATTCATTACCCTTCAGCTAAGTCACCATCTGATCATCCATCTGCAGTTAACTCCATTGTTTCCTTTCCTCTATCATCCACTCTCTGCTTAAATAAACATATATTAATCCACTTACCTGTCTGTTCCCTTCTTTTGTGTGACAGAAGACCAGACCAAAAGAAAGGATGACTTGCAGGATAGATCGCGGCGGTGGCTCAAAATAGCCGCTATCTGTTTGAATACACAGAAGGATTCTGTCGTCTTGCAGTCACCTGCTCCTTGAACAATAAAATCATTAAGTCATTGTACCAGATTAGGGAGAACTTTGTACATCCAAGGGGGAGCTCCCAGATGTCTCAGGACTGGACTGGAGAGAGGCCATTTTTAGATGTCTAGAGAGCTTCGTTTCCCAATACGTAAAACAGCCAGCTCCAGAGTTTCGTCCAGTCAAGGCCGCCCTTCCAGAGTCTTGTCCCAAGATAGCCGTCCTTCCAGAGTCTCGTCACATCATGGCCGCCCTTCCAGAGTCTTGTCCCAAGATAGCCGTCCTTCCAGAGTCTCATCCCATCATGGCTGCCCTTCCAGAGTCTCGTCCCAAGATGGCCACCACGCCTGAGCCCTCGGTCAAGATGGCCGCCGCCGCACCTGAGTCCCCTGTTCCCATCCTCGTCCAGAGTCCAGACATGACTTCAATCCCTGTCCCTGGTCCAGAGACGAATCCAGTCCCTGTCCCGGGTACAGAGACTCCACTAGTCCCCCGAGTTGCCGGCTCCACCCTGGTCCCCCGAGTTGCCGGCTTCACCCTGGTCCCCCAAGTTGCCGGCTCCACCCTGGTCCCCCAAGTTGCCGGCTCCGCCCCACTTGACCATTTTTGCGTGAGGATGTGCTTTCCGGGAGGGGGAAGTACTGTCACAGTAACCAGCTCAGTAACCCGTCAGCACTACATTTTCCAGCATCCCTCCTGGCCCTCACCTGCACTCAGTCAGCCATCACCACACCTGCTACAGATCATCACCTGTACACTGATTCACTGCACCTGCACTTCCTCATCAGCACACCCTATTTCTACCATCATCACCTTCACTTCATTGTCTGGTCTCGTCCTTTCCAAAAGATGCACCGACCACCCTCCTGTGTTACTCACCTGGAGTTACTGACCTCAGCATCGCCTTGTCCTCATCTGTCTTCCGTCTTCTGTCTTCGGTCATCCTCCACCTGGATCCAGTTCCCGGTCTCCTTCTGCCATTACAAGAACATTCATTACCCTTCAGCTAAGTCACCATCTGATCATCCATCTGCAGTTAACTCAGTTAACAATTTTTTACCTTAACTTTTGCAGTGTCTTGCATGCACATAACAAAACATCATGTAAACTTGAACTCTGTTTTCTTTTTTAGGGAAGATAAAGTGGTTTAACACATCATGTGGTGTATGTATTTAACTGCATATGCTTTCTTGTCTTATACAGCTTTCTCACAATAGGCGGTTTTCTGCTATGTCTGTGAGTGTTATCGCTGTAACAGACACTGTGAGGAAAAGCTCAGTACACTAAAAATCCAGCAAGCATCACTTCATTCATCCCCTTTAAAGCACCCCTCATAAGATAAACTCAAAAGTTGACCTTGTAAATGCCTAAATGTGAGATGAACCTGCATTCAGAGGAGTTCACTCCTTCACGGTCTCGCTGAGATCTTTTGTAAACAGAAGCAGCAGATGCTTGACTCATTCATCCATCATCATATCCCACAATCGCATGTGTGTCATGCCAGAGGGAAATTAGTCAGTGATAACCTGTGTTCCAGCTACTGATCTCCCTGCCGCTGACCCCCTGCCGCAGTGTGTGTGTAGTTCACCAAACGCAGGGAGACGCCGGCCCGTAATACAGTCCAGACCTCTGGCTCTCTCCCATCAGCCCCTTCCTCTCAGGAGTGTGCTGTCATATTGATGACTCACAGGCAGAGTGTGTGTGTGTGTGTGTGTGTGTGTGTGTGTGTGTGTGTGTGTGTGTGTGTGTGTGTGTGTGTGTGTGTGTGTGTGTGTGTGTGTGTGTCTGTGTCTGTGTCTGTGTCTGTGTCTGTGTGTGTGTGTGTGTGTGTGTGTGTGTGTTTGTGCGTGTGCCCGCGTGTGTGTTGTGTTTAGGGCGTCAGCAGTCATTAGATGGAGGTCGGACACACAGGAGCTATACTGACCTCAACTGAATAGACAGAAATTTGAAAACACTCCGTCGGGACGTCATAACTTACAATTCATGAATTTACATTCCCATATAATCTTTGATTGATAAAGGTAAACAAATATGGCTTGTTGTCCACATACAGTGTGGAGGCGCGAGAAGATTTTTTGCCATTGTTCGACAAACTGACAGTCACATCTATTCTAAAATCTCATTTTGAAAAAGAAGTCTACTTAATTGCATTGAATATGCATTTGTAGTGTACTTCAAATATTAAAAGTATAATTAAAAATACTGTATTTGCAGACAATATAAATGGCCACTCTTTTAGTGCACTTTCATGACTGTTTCTTAAGTGCACTTTGTGTACCGCATGTGTGTCAAGAAATGACACACTTGTGTACCGCATGTGTGTCATTATTACTTTGTAATAATGTCAGGTGAAAGGGTTTTACTTTAAGATACATTTAAATTGTGTTTTAATTCTTTTGTCATGTTTTGAAGATGTACACTTATTATGAAGTGTGGACTAACATACTAAAGCACATGTAAAGTACCTGATTATAATTTGAACTGTACAGTGTTATTCAGGCCGATGTTTTTTGTTGAAGAGTTTATTTTGGTGTATTTTATCTTTTTGAGAGTATTAGTATTGGATGAGTTTGGTTGTTTTGCTTTCTGCAGACTGTCTGACTGTAGTGATATGGGCATTGGCTGGACAATTAGAATCACCAGAAGGAAAACAAATCCTATTTATCTTAAGAGATGAAATTTTTTTTAACAGAATCCTTGTTTCCATTTGAATCAAAGTCTGTATGAATGGCTGATTTAGACTTTGATTATCTTGATAATAAGATTATCTTTGCAGTAAGGTGAAACCAGCCTCACTCCATGTCTCTGTTCTCTCCTATTTTCAGGTTGTTTTCTTCTTTCTTGAACGTGGTCTTGACTTTGAGTTCAGCCAAATGAAAGCTGTCTGTTCAGGTGGGGGATAGATGGGGGCAGATGTCAGAATAATCCATCATGTAACACACAGCAGATGTGTGTGAATGTTCCAGCACATGAGCGACTGGAGGCCGAGCCAGCAGGGGTTCGACAGGAGCGTCTCAGGGAACGGAGAGCTTACATTAGAGAGGGAAAACACACTTGATTCTGAAACGGAACAAATGTGCTCATCCTTTGTTCTGAATGTTTGAATCCTTGTATAATTAAGCCTTGAATCCTAAGGCATTGTTCTTCACAGAAATCCGATCTTTGTGATTCACCACATTTTGTACCTAATTAATACAATGTAATCCATTTGTGCAGATGGTGCAGTCAATATCCAATACATCTCCATAATTTCCATTGTAATCACTAAAACATCAGAACAAAGCTAATATAATTACTCTTTTTCACTCATGGACCATTTTGGCTACTACATTTTTAAGTTACCAGCCATTCAGAACTATAATATATATTATCAAATTTGGATTTTATACATTCATTTCTTATTCGAACAAAATCCTGTCATCCAGCATCTCCTCCCTTCCTCTTTCATCCTCATCCTTTTCAGCAAAAATGTGTTTTAGGTGGACTGATCAATACAGTACAAAGAACATAAAAAAAAAGTAGGATGTTGGAAAATAGCAAAGTCTTTTCTGTTAACCAAATGCTTTTTAATCTTCGCTATTGCTTCAATGCAAATGATCAAGCGCACCGTTATTTGTTGCGTAGTGACGTTTGTTCAAGTAAGCCAGATATGTGGATATTTTGCGCAATATGCGGTATTTTATACATCATGATGACTCACAAGTTGAGTATTTGCGCTAAATCTGCGCAGATTTGGTTTACACAAACTTTTTTTCATATGAAAACTGGAACTGCTCAGTAAAGGCCCCGATGTACTTCAAGCGAAATCGAACTGATGTGACGTCATGATCAACAAAATCAGGCCAAAACGTAGTTTGTTTGGAGTTTGTTTCGGGACTTTGAAACAGCTTACCATAGCGTGCTTTCTGGAAAAGTTTGCTTCGCTGGTAAACACCTTTGAACTCTCATTGGTCAGTGGGGATGATGTAATATGTAGGTGCGCTTTGGGACTCCGCCCTTTTTGAGGTGTAAATCTTCTCCGGTTCATTTCTTCTGTTCAGTCCGTCGAGGTCAGACGCGTGTAAAAACATGAACACAACTGGAGAGTTTCTTTATAGTAGAAATTGAAGTGTAATTCTAATTGAAAGAAGCACTGACACTGTTTTAATACTGTAAGTTGATACTTTTAAACAGTCTATTGTATGAAGTGCTGTATAAATAAACGTGACGTGACTTTACTGGAGTGCCGAATTCCAGAGCTCATGCAAACATCCACAACGCTATGATCAGATGCTTTCTGAAAGGCTGTTTTCTCACCGCTGTCAGTTTTGTTGTGTTTATTTTGTTATTGAGAGAGCAGCACATATTTACATTTTCATCTAACCGCCGCTGGTGCCGTGACCCGGATAAGACTGAGGGTTAGGGCGTTGAGTGGAACCTAAGCAAGATTGTGTGAACTGGAAAATGGGAGTGAATGGCACCTTAGATTTTGAAGTCCAATAAAGTGCATCCATCCATCATAAAAGTAAACCATACGACTCCAGGCAGTTAATAAAGGCCTTCTGAAGGGAAGTGATGTGTTTGTGTAAGAAAAAATATCCATATTTATAACTTTATAAACTATAATCACTAGCTTCCATCCGCAAGTCTAGTTCCGGCGGAAGAGTGACCTCTGACCCGATGCATGACGCATGACCTCTGACCCGACGCATGATGTAATGACGAACGCGGAAGCGCAGAGGATAGAGCAAAACAAAACACCAGTCACGAATGAGAAGTCTAAAACGACCATTTTTAAAGAGAAATGTGGGAGAAGCTTGAGTTTGTTGTTTGAACCGTGAGAGGCGTCAACTCTCACTTAAACTCTTCCGCCGGAACTCGACTCACGTACGACTGTTACCGGAAGCCAGTGATTATAGTTCATAAAGTTATAAATATGGATATTTTTCTTACAAAAACGCATTACTTTGCTTCAGAAGGCCTTTATTAACGCCCCGGATCGTGTGGGGCACTTTTTTGGGCTTTAAAATCTGTGGTACCAATATCCTGAGCCAGGATATTTTTAATATAACTCTGAATGTGTTTGGCTGAAAGAAGAAAGTCATGTGCACCTAGGATGGCTTGAAGGTGACTCAATTATGGGATTTTTTTTTTGTTGTTGTTGTTGAACAAACCCTTTAATGCAATATAGTTCACTTTATGAGGAAAGAGTGAGTGAAAATAATTCAATTCAGTTTCAATTCCTGCTTAAAATGTAGGGTTAGGGTAGGAACTTAAAAAAAAAACACAGTGTATGAATGTATTTGAATCTAGCAACGTTTAGACAGGGTCAAGTTGAAGACCCAAGACTGCAACCCATGAAATATTCATCGATCTGTCAATATTTACAGGAGCTTGTCACATTAGTTTGAAGTCCTGCGGTCTATACAACCTAACACAGTTTGAGCGGCCGCTGTACTGCGACACTGCAATGCTTGTGCTCACATGCAAATGTTTGTGTGTTCTGTCTCTCCATGGATTTAAAACCTATAGACCATACTCAGGTCTGTTTATTTGTTTGTCTGCAGTGCCTACAACCATGCAAGGAATTATGGGAAACAAGACGAGCCCTGTCTCCCAAGACCTGCGAGGTAAGTCTCTCCACAGAAACTCTGTTTTAAAACCCTGCCTTGTGTTAGTGCTGACTGTAGATTGTTACAGCCGTGACGGAAAGGATACTTGCGTAGGATGTTTCTCTGATTAAAAACCAGGCAGATCAACACAATACCTCTGAGATGAGCGTACGCCTGCATGAGACGAATTAGCACACGGCCATGGAGTCACGCTCCGCAATCAAAGCATGTGTGAGGTTTTCTGTGCGTCAGGCGAGTCCAAATTGAAGCGGAAACTGAATGACTCTCCGAATTCCACTGTGATTTTATGGCCCTTTCATCCCGCGTCCCCAGAGTTCAGCACAGAGATTACGTTTCCCTCAGTGGAGATCAGCACGTTATTGAAGCGAAGCAGATAAGAGCTGTATTTACGTCCAGACCTTTGTTCTTCACAGCGAGCGCAACAACTGTTAACATCTTGTTGAAATCCAGCGATCATTATCTCAACAAAGCTTTAATTTAAGCCGTCAGCGTGAAGTGTTTCAACGCTTGAGGTCCGTCAGATGGACGTGCTGTGTGGTTCAGCTGTGCGTAAGACTCGTCGGGTAATAATAAGTACCCAGAATGCTTCACAGCCACTTAGAAACACGCAGTGAAGCCCTTTGTTGTTTTCCCAATTCTGTGATTCACCCAATGGAAGAAATATGCGCCTGATTGAGACTGACAGAAGTGTTGAGTTGAGTAATCTTGGAGATGTTGTGCAGATGAAGTTTCCAGAGTGCCACATGTGTGTGTGTGTGTGTGTGTGTGTGTGTGTGTGTGTGTGTGTGTGTGTGTGTGTGTGTGTGTGTGTGTGTGTGTGTGTGTGTGTGTGTGTGTGTGTGTGTGTGTGTGTTTGACTACAGTACTGTGAGTCAGTACAAACACACGATGGGACAGAGACCTCATCGGGCATGTTTGGGTGGGTGGCTTTGTCTAACCGCTGCGTCCCACTCGCTGTCTGTCTTTCCTTCACTTTTTGTCACTCCCTGATTTTCCAGCTGCCTCTCATTAGTGGTGTGTGTTAAATCAAGCATCACTGTTACTATTGCTATTAAGGTTAGTGAATTGAACAAACCCCTTTACAGTGCCTCCTCCAGAATGTAACGCAAAAACAAGCAAACTCTGCCTTATTTGCAGCGGTTTGCATTTTTGTCTTTTTTTCAGCATGAAATGTTAACCTGAGTGGGAGGAAGCAATATTAGCTATTCAAAATCAAAAGCGATTCAGGGATTGACTGACATATGAAGCACCGGGACGTTAGCCCTATTCGGACAGGATTCATTGTACAGGGGGAGATGGAGTAATGTGATTTTACCACAGGACGTCTGTAATAATAATGGCCAATTCGCACGGGATAAGAAATCTCAGTTAAACTAGCAGAAGTGGGAGGAGTAACTCGATTTACACACCGCCGTCAACCTCCTGTCGTCACACTCTAAAAAAACACTGGGTTAAAAACAGCCCAAGGGCTGGGTAAATATAGGACAGAACACATGTTGGGTTAATTTTACCCAGCAAATTGGGTTGTTTATTTAACCCAGCATAATGGGTTGATACATTTTTTACTATAGTACTAACTTTTTTTTAAACTTCATACATGAATTAATGTTTACTGATTAATTTAAATCCTCTAAACTTTAAAAAAAAAAATACTCCACACCAACACCAAGATCGACCAGTCTCTGTTGTCCCGTTTCCACCGTAACGGCGCTCTCTTGAAGAGGTCACAAAAAGCCCACGATAAATAACTCAACCCCTGGGTTGTTACTTCTGACCCAGGAGCTGGGTAACACAAAAACTACCCAAACACTGAAAGAAAAAGAAATAATTGACCGCAAACACATATAACCTATATTTATATATATAAACCAGTTAGATCCTGTCGAACCATGTATTAAGTAAATTCAGATTGGATTATGTTGGTAATAAGCTCTAACCTAACGCTAAAAGAAGTTCCGTGCCTCTAACAAGTGCTTTCCACCTTCTTTTAGATCTGAATGGTATGTGGAAAGAGTTTTGCCACAGACTCGTCCCAGCGTCTAGAACGCAACTGAATGCTTTTTCAAGTGTCTCCATACTTAAAAAACCTTGGAAAGCTACTTTTAAACAGGAAATGAGGGAATAATTCCGTACATATTTACAGCGGGTCTATTCGTACGGGATTAGTATTACCTGAGGTAATTTTTCCGGAACTTTTTACTGAAGGTAAAAGTCGCCGTAATCTTTACTGACATTGTCCGTGATGATCACTGAGATGGCACATTGAGACAGGACTAAAATCACTGAGAAGCTCTGGTAATAATTACTTGGTAACACTTTACAATACCAGGCCATGAATAATCATGTACTAATACCTGAATTAATAGTTACTTCAACATGAACTCATTATTAGTGAAGATATGAACTAATCATGAACCAATGAAGAGTGATCCTTAACTATGACAGGAGTCATAATGATTCATGCATGAATAACAGCAGCCTTAAACATGTTAGTACATGTTTGATGGTTAATGCATTCATTAACGTTTAGGGGTAAACTAAATCAATCAGGCTCTGTAAGAATAAATATTAAATATTTTGACTTTGAAACACATTTTAGTCATAATTTAAACTATTGACATCAGCAGCTTCATCATAAACAATACTGAAAGGCACAGGATTAGTTTGTCATTAATTTCAGTGATCCTCCTTATCAAACAGAAAATACTAAATACACTAGTTTATCTTTAAAGGTCCTAATCTATTTTGTGATATTCTCTTTCCCATCAAACTAAACCTACTGTGACTTACAACAGTTCCTTAGGAATCGTTCCCAAAAAAATTGGCAAACATGAACTAAGGTCAGGGAACGTTTGCTGGGATCAGTACAGTCACTCTCCATCCAAACACAAGTCCTGATGAGACTGTTCCTCCCTTCTCGGACCACACAACATCACTTAACTGGGCTGAATACTAGTTGTAGTACATGTGTATTTGATTGTAAGTTTATGATAAATCATGAGCTGAAATTGGTAAGTAGTTAACAGTGAATTAATTATGATGTGCCCCCTCAAGTAAAGTCATGACACAGTCATGCATTAACAAGCCATTACTTTATGTTATTGTATGGTTCGTTAATCATGAGTTAGTAATGATTTGCCCCCTCAAGTAAAGTCATGGCATAATGATGTATTAACAAGCCATTAGTTGATGTTAGTGTCTGGTTAGTTAATAATGGATTAATTATGATGTCCCTCCTCAAGTTAAGTCATGACACAATGATGCACTTACAAATCATTAACTAAACCTGAAAACTCCCAAATACAACATACATGCAAAGAGGTCTTTAACTATTAATTCTGTTTACCAAAGCAGTCAACATTTATGAGATTAAAATGCCAGCATTACCATAGTGACCACTAATGAGTGTTAAATCATATGTTTCATTCAAATTTGATAACTTCTTATTTATTCTTACAGAGCCTGATTGATTTAGTTTACCACTAAACGTTAATGAATGCATTAACCATCAAACATGTACTAACATGTTTAAGGCTGCTGTTATTCATGCATGAATCATTATGACTCCTGTCATAGTTAAGGATCGCTCTTCATTGGTTCATGATTTTCTCATATCTTCACTAATAATGAGTTGAAGTAACTATTAATTCAGGTATCAGTACATGATTATTCATGGCCTGTTATTGTAAAGTGTTACCAATTACTTTACCCCACGTCTCCATGTTAAACTTATCCCGTCCGAACACCGTCAGGTTTATATACTGTAGAATTGTTCAGAGTTCAGAGGGTGATATTTAATATTTCCAAATGATCTCTCCAAGTATCCAATTTAATTCAAATGTAATGTATACTGTAATATTTGCTTGTAAAATCTAGCCTTTGATCCTTGTCTCTGTACCGTGGGCCAGAAGCATCACGAGTGTGTGACCAGCGCTGAGTTTGTGCGCTCGCTGCGGGTGCAGAAGCAGGGGGACTGTCCTCCGGCCCAGCGGGCGGCAGGGTTCGCCGCTGCCTGTGTGGAGGGCTGTGCGGTCGACCGAGAGTGCTCCGGCTTCAAGAAGTGCTGCTCCAACGGGTGCGGACACACCTGCCAGTCCCCCGCCAACCTCTACAGAGGTACAACACACCAGGCTGCGATGGCAATGGGTCATTCACATTAACATTACGTGACTCATTCTGGTCAAAATTGTGGATTGGAAAAAAATTGTCAACAAATTGTCAGTGAATTTGATCTAGAATAAAGACTAGGGCCTCATTAAAGGGATTATCCATCCAAAAATGTGTCCTCTGTCATATTTACTCACCCTCCAAACATTTATGACTTTGTCAAGTCAAGAAAAAGGTTTTCTTTTTGGGGAAAATCATTGTTCAAAATATCTTCTTTTATGTTCCTCAGAAGAAAGTAAGTCATACAGAATGACATGAGGGTGAGGAAATGATGACAGAATTTTTTATTTTTGGTTGGAAAAGGCTTTTAAAGCTTTTTTATTTTAAAATATTTTAATACAGAAATACAGTTAAAATGTATGAAAGTAACATGAATAGAAAATTACTACTAGATTACAAAGGTCTGGCACATGCATTTAAACTAGATTTTTAAATCATTTCCTTCATCGCAGACATCCTTATTTTTCTCTGACCCAAATTCAATTCACAGCTGTGTCTACTGTTGTTTGTAAAAGGCAAGAATTAAATTCTCAGTGAGGCTTTTTATATACCGTTGTAATTTTGATCTGATTGGCTGATTTACTGGCCAAACAGTCTTCGCTTGATTCAGAAAAAACGAACACGTTTGCTTTCTTATTTTTGCGTAGGAGTCCCTTTGAAGCCAAGGAGAGACATCTCGTTCTCCGAGGACCAGCAGGGCCATCTGAAGGTGACGTGGATGTCCAAGTTTAACGTCTCTGTAGAGCCGGTCCTCTATGTTCTTCAGAGGAGGTGGAATCATGGGATTCACCCCAGCGAGGACGAAGCGTCGGCCTGGCAGACTGTTCTCATGGTAAACGTTCACAGACACAAGGCTGTGATTAAGATTAAGCGTCGAGTTTATTCAGAGTAAAGACATGTGGGTTTGGAGTTTGTAGAGGACATGTTAAACCCACTGTTACACATAATTCTTCAAACCTCCGAGTAACATCTTTCAGGAACTCTTCTTAGAGAAATCCTCCTTTCTGTTGGGTTTAACAGATGTGTAATCAAGTGAATGGCCATAACATTCATACTCACTGTTGTGTGTATACTTAGGTAGAAGTATTTTATATGATCATATGCTTCATTAGCAATGGGTCTGTGATGTTTAAAGCATTTAGAGAGTGTTTATAATATACTGTGCTGTAGAGTTAGACACAGTGCCTGTATGGTTGACCGAAGCCACAGATTCAGTCCATCTGTACCTCTCTCACACACTACTAAAACCAAGTATTAGATGTACAAGATGTACAAAGACGGTGCACTCACATTACTATGAATATGGCGGAATAACTCCCGCCTTCTAAACAAAAGAGCCAATCGCCAATTGGTAAAGTGCTTTGTCATGTCAGCTCTTTCACCTCATAGTTCATTACTTTACCCTTGTGAAAAAGTGTGCTTAATTTTATTGAATGTGCACTTGTTGTTTACTTCAACTCTTAAAAGGTTTTTTTTTTTAAACTATACTTGCAGATAATATAGTAGGCCTATTAATGAAATTAAAGGCTACTTAAGTGCACTTACTGAGAGACACTTTCATGACTGTGATTATTAAGACACTTAAGAAGGCTTTTAACAAGTGCACTTTGTAGTAAGGTTTGACTTTGAAATACATTTTAAATCATTGTTTTAATAGTCTTTTGTCATGCTTTGAAGAAGTACACTTATTTTGATGTGTTGACTAACATACTAAAGCACATGTAAAGTACTTGATTATCATTTTAAAAGTAGTGTGTTATTCAGTGTTACATTTACCCCCAGTTTCACAGGCTTAAGTCTCAGACTTGAAATGCATGTTTGAGCTGTCTTTACCTGAAAGCAACTTGCACTGATATATCTTAAAATATGTCAGTGCCATTGTTTTGTCTCAAGATTCACACCAGTAATGTTTTTTTCTAAGACACGTTTATAAAAGCTACTTAAACGTCCTAATTGAGATCCTAATCCAGCCTTAATCTAAACCCTGTCTCTGAAACCAGGCCTTTAAGTTTTTATATTTTAAATGTACTAAATTGCGACTAAATTGCGAATGTGTAATTACTTTAAATATATTAAAATACATACAAGTTTCAATGACATTAAAGTATATTTTAGTTTTTCATAATTGCTTGTCAGACAATAGAATTACAAAATGCCAAATAAAGATGTGTATAACTCCTTCTTAAGCGAGTAAAAAAAAGCAATCTAAAGTTCAGCTAATTACATTTAACAAAAAAATGTAAACATATACAGTTTTTGGAGCTTAATTAAATGAATGTTTTGTTTATAATGAGGAGGTTTTAATGATCAAAGACCTCTTATAAGTCAAAAGACAAAGGCAAATTTAGGAAGAAAAAGATTTCTCTTTTGATTTAAAGTATGCTAAAGTGTACTTGTTTTTCACAAAGGTCACATTTTTCATTTTTAAACATTTCTTGCACATTGTACATTGGCATTGAATTGAAAATACCTTGGTGTGTGTGTGTAAAATCACACTTAAATGAGTTTCTTCTTCATAAGCGCTAAAGCAGTTCTGAAACGCTGGTCTTCTCGGGAGATTGAGACTCAGTGGGAGAAACAGGCGGCTCATTGTGCACGTCCCGAGCTCCCGGTGGGATCTGTGATGTAATGGATAGGGACGTTTGCGCTGTGCTTTTCAACAGGCTCTATAGAGAGATCTCCCTGTGCTGGATCAAGCTGTCATTACTGCCACTCTTATCAGCACACAGCAGTGATGGAGCTCTTCAGGAGCGGATTCGTCTTAATTAAAGTCTCTCTGACCCCTCTTTCAGACCATGGAGGACCGCTGCGTGCTGAAGGACATCCGGCCCCACAGGTGGTACCAGTTTCGAGTCAGTGCGGTCAACAGTCAGGGCACAAGAGGGTTCACCACTCCCAGCAAGCACTTCTTTTCTGTACGAGGTAAAAAAGCTCTTCAGCAAAACGTTGTTTTCTGATGGAAAAACTCTTTCTTTGTTTTGGGTGATTAATTCAGATAGACTTCCTGTTAGACATGCACTGTTTCAGAGGTCGATATTCTACAGCACACAAACATCCACTTGTAATATATTTCGAGCTTCACACAACTTGCATCACGTGTTACTACATTGAGTATTTCCTTTAATATAACAGCCATAAATTATTGAAAGGGATATATTACAGACTTGATCATCGTGAAATGGCGAATTAATTCACACAGCGCAATTTACAATAAGCTTCCATTTGTTAATGATATACATTAACATGAACTAACAATGAAAAATACTTCTAAAATGTTTTAATTAATGAGAAATTTGAGTACTGAGAAAGCATACTTTTATTTGAAGTGGTGTAAATCCAGCTTTTAATGTAGTTTATGGGTCTATGTGGTGTTTTTAATATGCTTTAAGACAAGCCATGTGTAAATTCATAAGTCGACAGCATTGCTGAGTATTTTCTCCTTAAAACTGCAGTGAACCAAAGACAGTCTCAAAAACACGCTTTGAAATCGCTGGTGTTTCTGACGTCACAAACTACCTTGTAACCAATCAGATCAACGTGTGATCGTCAACCAGTGGATCTCTGAGCTGAGTGAGTGAGTGAGGCGGGGCTCATTTGCATATTCATAGAACCGTGCATACTAAATGAGGCAAGGGTGTCGAGTTACATTCAAGATATTTTAAGGCATGAAGAATTTTAAATATGGGTGATCAAAGATGAGTTTTAAGGAATACAATTATTGACTACAGGGGGACTCAAAGAGGACTATGTGGACATATAATATGAGGCTTGTTTGGTTTTGATTTGATCCCTTTAATCTGGACTGTTTGGCACTATTATCATCCCTCCCATATGTTTGGCTGCTTGGATCTATTACTCCTCAAAGTAAATAGTTTCTGAAGTAATTTTAAGATAAATTTATTTTGTGCAGAATAAAACATGTGACAGATGGTAAACTATGGCTTAGGGGCTGGTGGACAGTTTCCAGCTTTGGGTTTGGACCCTGAGTTTGGATTTGGGTTGGAAAATCCATCTTGGATCAAGATTGAAGATATGATCAATATTATCTCAGAGCAGCAATCTGATGTGGCAAGCGTTTTTATGCATGTATGAACCCATACAGATGAGTCCAGCATCTGCATATGAATCTATCTCTTGGTGTCTTCTAGGGATGCACCGATACCATACTAAAAATACATTGACATGCCTATGTACTAACTGAAAATACACTGTAAATAGTTATTTCATGCTTCCATCAAGCTCAAGCTTAGTACACTACAAATTCATTTGAACAGCCGAACTCTCTTGAGTCACACTATTGGGAATCTGTGTTGAAGATTTGTCACATTTGTCAGAAGGAAACCTTTAGAGTCTAGAAATGGCTAAAGACACAAATCTCATCATGTATTCAAATCTGAGAATGATCAAATTATTTTTAGATGTTGCTGTGTACATTTTTTTAGATGAGACTTTTTGTGCAAATCAAAGAAAATGTGAGATGCAACTTCTGCCGACAGCGCAAATGTAACAACGAGCAATTTGCAAATAAAACAATATAATTTGTTAAATATTTAGGTTCTACTTCAGTAATTTATTTTTGTTGAATCCTCTGTTGACCTGTTATGATTCAATGTACAAAACAATGAACTGTATTTGAGTTCTACTCGTTGAGTATAAAAATAGTATAGATAAAAGTTTACAGGAAATGTCTTTTGAGTTGCAAAATAATAATAATTCACGATCATGAAGTAAGTTATAAATTATGAGCTTTACTTTTTCAATAATTTACCCACACTTTGAATATCAGGTATCGTTTAGTTCAATTAAAATCTATTTCTATAGCACTTTTCACAATTTTGCATAATTCTGCATTTCAAAACTTAAATACAAGAGTATATTTAAAGTGTTCTTGGAATAGTTCCACTTTAGCACAAACAAGTATATTAAATACAACTTTAGTTGAACTTCAGCACTGCTTTTGGAACACTAAAATACATTTAGTACAAAATTAGTTCCAATTTAACAGACTTTAAGTATACCAATTTATAGTATGCCACAAATACATTTAGTTATACTAAAGTACATACGAATCAATTGTGCTTAAAGGGGTGGTATAATGCCCTTTTCACAAGATGTAAAATAAGTCTCTGATGTCCCCAGAGTGTGTGTGTGAAATTTTAGCTCAAAATACCACACAGATATTTTTATATAGCATGTTAAAATTGTCACTTTTTGAGGGTGAGCAAAAACGCACCATTTTTGTGTCTGTTCCTTTAAATGCAAATGAGCTGCTGCTCCCGGCACAGGGGGCGGAGCTTCAAGAGCTTGCACTCACACAGACATGCACTGAAAATTTCAAAAACTTTTAGCCTTTTATGTTCAAACCGAAGTCAGAAAGATGGAGAGACTCAAGAAGAAGTGACAGCATGTAGACAACATTTCTGAATGGTTAGTTGATGAATTTATGTAGCTGATGTGTAGTTATCTTCTAGTCATTGATTAGCATATTCTGTCTTGATAATCTATAAATCACGTTCCCGGGGTTTATGTAAATTTTAGGGTTAGTGATGTCACTAACCCGGGAGGAATGTGGTGTAGTCTCTACCAGCCGTTTGTTGTAGTCCTTAAAAAAACGATTTCTTTAAAAGCAAATATCTCCCTTTGCTTTGAACTTTGAGCGTCGTAACTTTGCAGATGTTGTTTATGCTCAAACAGCAACATTACACACTAACTAAAGTTAGAAAAGTGAAATCATAATCAACCACCCCTTTAAAAATACAATTTTCTCACTAGGGTAGCCATTCAGAATTGAGCTTACAGTGCACTAAAGGCTTTGTGTCTGTGACACAGTGCAGAGAATGTGCAAATCCCCGAAGGACGAAGCCGAGACCGCAGCAGTCCTGCATCACCTCTGGTAAACCACTCTGCCATAAACCCCAGAATCCTCCCAGTGAGGGTTTGCAGACGCACGCGCACCCACGCACAGATACAACACCTCCTGCGCCCGGGATCTGGCCAGTGCTCAGCATGTCAGATGTGAAACATGTTTCTAATAGTATGAAATAAGCTTTTCCATGGATGCTGAAAACATCCTTCTGGACAAGCTGAGATCAAACTCGGCAATAGATTCAAACCTGGGCTTTCGGTTTTGAACAGTTTTTTGGTACCAGTTTGTTTAATTTCATATCTGTAATACTCTCTGATCTGAATGATACGGGCCATATCATTGGAGACCTCACCGGTGCTTGCGTTGGCATGTTTCGAGCGCAACACCACGGCCAAGATATAATTACACACAGACTGAGGCAACACTCGACCCGCTGCCAACAACGACTGGAATCAAACCTTCTGCTATTTTGAAAGATTACAAACTCTTGGAGAGCGTGTGCTAAACTGAGCAAGGATAAAACCAGTGTGAGAAATGTCTGACATCTTCCACTGATGCCCTGGGAGTGTCATCCAAGCTGTTTCTCAATGCCCGTTCTGCCTCACGTCAAGACCGTCAACATGCGCTAGCTCAAAGTGGAACGGACGTTAGCGTGCTCCAACACTGAAGCAATATCTCGTATATTATCTCCACAACCCATTGACACATAAACACGAAATCTGCACAGAACATGCTGGAGAGAACCTGGAAAGAACTTTCTACCACATGGATTTGGTTCATCCTACTTTAAGCCTGGAGGACGTGAAGTCCGAGGGTTGGGAGGGGTCGAATTGCGAATGCTTGAGGTCAGAGGTCGTGCGCGTGGCTGCCGTTGCTGGAGGGAAACCTGCAGATGAAGAATCCTGCGGGACTTAATGACTCTATGAGGAGAACAAATACAAAGTGTTGCTGCCCCCCCAGTCTGAAATGAATCTGACATCAATGGGATCCGCAGACCAAACACGGTGTGTTCTGACGCGCCCCACAGGCACGACATTAGCATGTGCGCTAACCTGACATATCAAAGCAGCTTTCCGCTGTCATGGCTAATGCAAATGAAAGCACATTGATTGGCCTCCGAGGTAAAGCAGCTGGCCTTTTACTTTAATGGGAAACAGAGTGTGTGCTGTGTGTCTTTGAAACCCAATGGAAAGCATTATTTTTGTTCGATAAGTCAAGCATCACTATTAATATTGCTCATGCCTAATGTTAGTGACTAATTCCGCATGCTACAATCATGAATAATACCTCAAATAGTGTGGCTTGTCGAGAGAAGTTGACTGGATATATGGTTTTTGGCCAATGATAAAATGTAAGGAAGAACAATTGTGCACTTGTAGTGTACTTCGAATCTTAAAAGTATATATTTTAGAAAATTGTAAATTGCAGATAATATAATATTAAAGGGTTAGTTCACCCAAAAATGATTTTTTTGTCATTATTTATTACCTCGAAACTCAAACGAAGATCTTTTTGATGAAATCTGAGAGCTGTCTGTCCCTCAGTAAACATAATTTACCATTGTATTTACAAAATATTAATCTTAAACGTGTTCACACAACAACGCCTGCTCTCGAGTCAACACTACACGCATGCGTCATGATGCTCTCGTGAACGCGCTTTGGAGATTATTGTTTTGTAAATAAAGTGGTAAATTATGTTTGTTTTTTTGCACAAATGAAGCACTCGTCCCTTCATAAAACTGAGGTTAAACCAACACATGGATGACTTTAATGATGTCTTTACTGCCTTTCTGGAGCTTGAAAGTGGTAGTTGCTTAGACTGTCAATGGAGGGACAGAAAGCTCTCAGATTTCATTAAAAAGATCTTCATTTGTGTTCCTGAAGATGAACGAAACTCAGTCAGGATTGGAACGACTTGAGAGTGAGGAAATAATGACAGAATTTTCATTTTTGTGTGAACTAACCCTTGAATGAAACATAAAGCCTCTTAAATATACTTAAAGAGAGTACACTTTCACGACTGTTTCTTTAAACACTTAAGTTCACTTTTTAACAAATGCACTTTGTAATAATGTCAAACTGAATGTTTTACTTTAAAATACATTTGAAATATTCATGATTAATAATATTTTGTCATGCTTTAAAGAAGCACACTTATTTTGATGTTTTGACTAACATGCATGTTATAAGTCCTTTTTTAACTGTTTTTAACTATTTTATCTGTAGTGTGTTTCTCGATACTGCTTTTGGAGTTAATATATTTTAGATGTGCTAAATTGCAAGTTCATCATTACAAATGTGTAATTATATTTAAAAGTATGCTAAAGAGTACTTCTTATTCACGAGAGATTGTAGCGAGGCCGAGGCATTCAGATTTAAATGATTAACAAGCTTACATGATCATGAGTGGATGTTTCTGCGTCTATAGTCATAACTGTTTTTAAGGTTATGGTGGGGTGTGCTTACAGTGAAATGAGGCGCAGACTGAATGTTATGTCTACACTCTTGTTCTGTCTGGATTATTCGCGCATCACTGGCGGCGGTCATGTGTGTGTCCTCCAGCAGTGGCAGTGGACATCCATCATTAGCACACTTACACACGCTCACTTCTCGACTCGTGTCTGGAACGCCTCTCTGTGCCACATCAACAGAAACATCTCACCTCTATAGGAACCGAGAGGCGGTTCACAGGCGTAATGTTTTTTTTTATAATCTAAGGCCTAACCCTACCTCTAAACACAACCCTTGCAGAAAACGTTCTGCCTTTTTACATTTTCCACACAAAAATATCAGATGTTTTATAAGCAGTTTTCCTAGAGGGGCCCGAACAAATGTCCTCTCAATTTAAAAAATGTCAGGTTTTACTATCTTTGTGTTGATATTTGGATCTCACAATGTAGGTTAAACAAGAATACACTCACACACACTCCTTTATCCCTGCTGAGCACTACAGTGGCTTATGAAAACACTCCACATGGAGCCAAGAAACACTAGACAACAATTGTTTGATCTTTTCTTATTTCAAGAATGCCAGCTCTCCGCTGCAGACGAACTGACTGGAAAGCTTCACGATAGAAGAGTTTGGGGTACAATCTGGACTTGTAAAACCTCTGATCTGTGTGTTATTATATGTATCCAAAGTTTCTCATATTGCTGTCTGGATCTGTGTTTTGTTTTTATGTATCTATTTTTATTAATTTATTAATTTATTAATTTTAGGTAATTTGTTTTGATTGCAATTTTATTACAAGGATCAGTGGCCTGGACCTGAGTTTACTGTGAAGAAACCTTTGTATGTGGTCCTATCCATGAAAAATCAACACAAAAAAACAGATATCCCAAAAAAAGAATGCCAGCTCGCTTAAAGGTGCCCTAGAATGTGAAATTGAATTTATCTTGGCATAGTTAAATAACAAGAGTTCAGTACATGGACATGACATAAAGTGAGTCTCAAACACCATAGTTTTCTCTTTCTTATTTAAATCTCGTTTTTGAAAAACACCCCTGAAAAACAGGCGAATCTCCACATAACACCAACTGTGACGCAACAGTCGGGATCATTAATATGTACGCCTCCAAAAATTTGCATATGCCAGCCCATGTTCAAGGCCAGGCGAAACTGCGCAGCCGAATCATCAGAAGTTCTGCAGGTGAAGGATCATAGGGAAAATGGCAGATCTATCTCTAATCTATCTATCTATAATCGGATACCGCTACAGTTTAATTCGAAGTTGTTAGTTTGCTCTGCCCATTTCACCACGGACTGTTTTTCTAACCTGGAACAATATCAAGCAGCCAGGCTTCTCTCGGCGTCTCAAACGGACGAAGGGGGCGATTTCAACGTGTGTGGAGCTGCAATTTACTGGATCATAAGCATAAAAAATCCATGTAAACATGGAAAAATCACATCCCTGAAAATGTAACATGAGCAATAAAGTTGCTCATCAATTGTTTGTCCTGCTGAAGTTATTCTCCTGTCTGATGTTTCTTGTGGTTCAATGTGGTTCTCTCCAGGTCATGTTGGGTGAACACTGAACACAAACAAACTGACAAGAGTGTGATGAAAAGCAGTGGTTTGACCGAAGCACCTTCCCTTCTCTGTTTCAGATCCGTTTCCCCCAGAGACCCCACAGAATGCCAGAGCAGGGAACCAGACGGTTCGCCCCGACGGCACGGTGAGTGTCCTGGTGCTGTGGGAGGCCCCCAGCGAGAGCGACCTGAGGGTCCACCACTACAAGGTGACCTGGATCCCTCGAGGAACACCCGCACACAGCCAGAGCCGGGCCGGACGGGTCACAGATGGGGTAAGCCCTCCTGAGCTCAGCCCTTTGTCTCACCCCTCTGCTGGCATATTCGCTCAAATACTGTGCATACTTTTATATCTCTGCTAAATTGTGAACCTGTAGGGGGTTGCGTTCAGTGTTTAAATATGTGGAAAGTTCATTTCAGAAGAATGAATAAGAAAATTAAGCCAGACCAAGGCTGTGGATAGAGGCCAAATCTTGTTGAGGCTGTCGAGGTTAGAGCACAATTCTTACCTTTCCCTCATAAAGTTGAACCTGAACCCTCAGAGAGGGGAGAGATTTCCCCAAGTTGTTTTTCTTGGTTTCAGTCTTGGAATGTCAGACCCAGGAAGTGCTAAATCTGCAACTGAGTTTAAGGATTTAAACGTGTGTTTTCACTGGTCAGCCTCGCAGGTGTTGGACTCATGTGCCCCACCTGTGATGTAGTAAAGTGCTAGAGCCAGTGAAGTCGGTTCCCCACAACGACCGCAAAACAAAGACGCAGCTGGCCTAGTGATCAGCATATTTTATTGTAGTCCAAGCGCTCTCCTGAAAGCCACAGCTCTCAAATGGTTTTGATTAGGTAATTTGTTTTTACAATGCAATAACCTCTATGTCTGAGAAAGCAATCTATTTTATTGAACAGTAGCCTATAAAGACCTATTTCAGCTGACAGATTTTTGTTCTCAGAATGTATTTCTGCAAGCGTTTAAGAGTTATTGAGAGTAATAGCAAATATCAGATCATTTTCAAACTGCCTGGAATTAAGAATCTGTTAAGTCCAAAAAACACAACTTAGTTGAAACTAAATGCACAGTGGCCCTATATGTCTGTTATTTTAGAATGTATGAATGACAAAAGTATGGCTCATTTAATAGCACTATTTGTCTCTCATATGCACAGAAACTACTCCATTTGTACTCTTTATTTGACAGATTACAGTTATAGATGAAGATAGCATGATGACTTATTCAATGTGACTTCCTGCACAAAATCATTTTACATTTTTAATGGCTTAGCAAGGTTGCTCTTTATTGCAAAATATATCTCACATTATTGTACATGTTCTCTGTGATGGAGATGCCAGTCAAAAAACCCAAAATGAAACTGAGGTATGGTGACCAGTTCTTAAACATGAATCCTGCACTGAGGAGGCCAGCTGGGCCACACATGTTTTTGAATAAACATAGAGATCTCACTGTGATGGTCACGAGTGAGCAGGTTGGATGGAGGCTGGAAACGTGTTCCACCACAGAAGAACATACAGTATGATGGTTCGAGTAAGCAACTTTGTACATCAAAGTAATGCTACTACCATGCACTGATGGCAGAGGATGGACGGAACGTCACTGTCGGAGACTTGTATTTGATGCAGGCAGCTACAGGTAGCCAGAGGGCTAAAATAGTGGAGTGAAAGAGGTGTAATGTTGCACATTGCAGTGTTCTGGATTATCTTCAGATGCTTATTTGCACTAAGTGAAAGGAGTATTCAAGTTGTCAAGTATAGTGGGTCATCAAACACTAACCCTGGGTTCTTGACTAACCTGGCTGATTTTAGTGATATTGAGTCCATCTGTACCGTGAATTTGTTGTTGGGCTGGCAAGGAATCTCCTCATGATTGAATTATGTCAGCATAGATTTATATAGCCCAAGATGTCTGAAATAGCAGCAAGAGATACAAGAGATATGCCGCAAATGGAGAAGTGTAGGGGGCCAAGGACTGAACCTTGAGGCACTCCAATGGTTAGTTGGTGTGGTTTGCTGGCGATTCCTTAAAATCTTGAAGGACGTAAGCCAGCAAAGTGCAGTGTTTGTAATGAGCAGGATTTAGAAAGCATGGACAGAAGGATTTAGTGATTTACATTGTCAAAGACAGCAAGGACAGATGATCTGGAGGCAACTCTCAGTCACAGTTTCACAGACGGACAGCAGGACAGTCCCTGAATGTCAGCTTTTGAAGCCAAATTGGTTGTCATTCAGCAGGTTGTTCTGTGAAAGTCAAGTCAAGTCACCTTTATTTATATAGCGCTTTTTACAATACAGATTGTATCAAAGCAGCTCACAGTGATAACATGAAAATAATACAACAAAGTTTGTTTCTAGGAGAAAATTGCGTCATCGTCCACCTTAAGTAAGGCAGATCAATAATATTGTTGAATATTAAATGGCCCCAACTAAGCAAGCCAAAAGCCAAGGAACCAAAACTCCATCAAGTTGACAGAATGGAGAAAAAAACCTTGGAAGACTCAGTCGGGGGGCCAGTTCTCCTCTGGCCAACGAGTGAACAGTGTATGATTATGATCCAGGAGCATTACAGGTCAGAAGTGAGATTGGATCAGAACATTCAGAATATTATCCAGTTCATCTGGTTGGAAGTCGGAGTCACGCCGGTATGGAGACGAGTTTGTTGAGGATCAGTGCCGATGGCTGTCGTGTCGATGAGGCCTTCACAGGGCTGATGAGGCTGGCACTTCAGGGATGCGTTGTGGATGGGTCCAGGCGCAGGTCCACCATCTGATCTGGATATGGCCCTGATCCGGCTGACTTCAGTAAACCTCGGAATATACAGAAAGACTAATATTAGCGTTGATGCCATTCTTCTTATGATGTAACGAGTACACAAGAAGTGTCCCCGGTTCTGACTGACCTAATCTATGCAGCCTAATAAGAATAAAGAAAGTAGAAAGCTGAAATCAATGAACAAAAAACAAAACATAATAAGTTATAAGGTCTGTCCCATATTGTCTGCTGAGGTTCAGGTAGATGGAGTGTCCTGTGTTGTTGGTAAAGTCCCTCCTAGGATGTTGATGGCATAGACTTTTTCAAATCTGGTTGACCTAACTAATGCAACATAATCATGTGTTTAGGTGATAAATTAGGTGTACACTTGGGTAAAGAGATGGGTCTGTAGTCTAGACTTAACCTGACAGAGTGTCTCTGAATCCTGAACAATGCTGGGAAGGCTATTATAGAGATTCAGTGCCAAATATGAAATAGATCTACCTCCTGCAGATCATTTTTATATTCTTGGTGTTATTAAATGACCAGAATGAACATGATGGACTATAGTGTGATTTGAGCTCAGTTAGGTACTAAGGAGCCGGACCATTCAAAACTTTCTAAGTAACTAGCAGAATTTTTAAATGTGTATGAATGTTGTGACAGTAAAATTGACTGATATGATATTTCTTTGTTTTAGTAAGCACTCTAGCTGCTGCAAGCGTAACTACCTGAAGTGTATTTAATAACCCTGCTGGAAACCCACCCAGAGTGCATTACAGTAATCTAGTCTTGAGGTCATGAATGCATGAAATAGCTTTTCAGCTTTAGAATTCAAAAGCATATGCCATAACTTATAAATATTTATATGGTGGAAGAATGCTGTTCTGCAACTGTTCTGCTGTTCTGGAAATGTGACTAAACAATAGAGTGCTACTCCACTTTTATGTAAGTTTGTGTTCTTTTAATTCAATAAAAAATTTACGTCACGCTGTGACGTATCAATATACTGTTCCCCACGTTTTCATGTGATATGAATTTGCATGTCAGAGTTCACTAATTCGAACTTTGGAACACAACAAAATACAAAGCTTTTTCACATGAGCTGAGTATCACTGACATAACAATGAAACCTAATTCCATGTTTACTGATAATATCTCCAAAAGGGAGCATAAAGAAGGAGAAAAGCAGAGGACCTAACACTGAGCCCTGTGGCACTCCATATTTAACTTGTGATTGATATAACATTTCTTCATTAACTTAAACAAAGTGATAACAGTCAAATAAACATGACTTAAATCATGCCAATTCCAGTTTGCTAATGCAAACCAAATTCTAAAGCCTATCCAAGAGAATGCCATGATCTACAGTGTCAAAGGCAGCACTAAGATCCAATGGTACTAGAATTAAGATGCATGTGCAGGAAGATAAAGCATTTAATTTGTAACTGTTATAGGTGCAGTCTCTGTACTGTGTAGGGCCTAAATCCTGAAATTTAAAAACAAAAATGCGGGGAGCACACTTACTACTTATTATTTATTTGGGAATGTTTATTCTGGAATGTTCTGAAACATGAGTTGGAGATTTGAGATAAGTCTGTAATTAACTAATTCTCCTGGATTAAGCAATAGTTTCTTGATGAAGAGGTTTGATAACCACCAGCTTAAAAGTTTTTGTGACATGACTTAAAGATAGCGATGAATTAATAATTTGTTATGTGTGATTCGATAACAATGTGTGTTTGTGTGTGTTCTCACTCACTTTCCTGACAAGTGTGACTGACAAACTGCAAGCAGAGAGAATATCGCCTTCAGCAGAAATGGACTCCCGCATTCTTTAGAACATTTGCAGTACATTGGTGGCAGATAGACAAAAGTGTAAAATATAAAAAGTGAGATGAGCAACATTATTTATTTTGCGGCCTTCTCCTGCATCATCATTTCCAGACAACTGGGGTAAACAGCTGCGGCTTTTTTATGATGCAAAGTCATCACGGCTAGGACCCAAATAATATAATTTGTACAAAATCCAGCGGGAGCGGTGGGGATGGGGGGGCAATTGAACTCCGGTTTGGACCAGGCAACATTGGTACTAAAGTCTGCCGGACAGTTGAAGAGCAATGCTATAGGGTCTAACATGCATACATTGCACGCTATTACCATTAAAATTCTTATTTCAACTGAACAAACTATAATTAGAGAGGGATATATGTCATTAAAAAGATGTAGGAGAAATAATTTTGCAGATTTAAACAAGTGCCTGTCTGGTGTGGTGCCACTTTTACACTAGGGATGCACCGATATGAAAATTATGGCCGATAACTGATAAATCTTTATATTTGAAAGCCGATAACCGATATATTGGCCGATAAATCTAAACCCAATTTTTTATATAATTTTTGAGAGCCTGATTACAAAAACAAAATTTGTAATCTCTCATTTGTAAAGTCTGACCATTAAAATCCATGTCTTAAGCACACAATTATAATGATGTTCTCGTCTATATGACAGACTTGTGTTGCACATGTTGCACTTAACCATATTTTCCTTTTTTGAAGTGATTCCAATCATATTTCAAGCAATTCAAAACCATCATGTTGAACAGTGCGCATCTGAAGGGTCTCAGCTGAAGGAAATAATACATTATTTATCGGCTTTAATATATCGGCCAAATATTCTTATTGGGCCGATAACGATAACATTAAAAATGAACATAAATCGGCTGATACAGATGTAGTGGCCGATATATCGTGCATCCTTATTTTAAACCAAGTAGCTTTCTGTTGGTCAGCGTGGAGACTCCGTCAGTCCGTGCAACTAACTTCAACCTGTGGCAAAATCTGCATTGGGAAAACTCTCACATTTGTGTGGATTCCTATTGAAATGCCTGGATTTCGCCCTGTGAAAAATTCACCCAACAACTCTAAATATGACCGCGTCTTTAGTGCTCACCCTAAATAAATGCTAATGTCTTGTTTTTATGGCCTGTAGGATGTAAAGGAGATGGAGCTTCATGGTCTACAGCCCAGCACACACTACACAGCACAGATTCAGGCCGTCTCATACTGGGGTCAGAACCGACTGAAGAGCAGCCGAGCTCACCTCTTCTTCATCACCGCCTCATCCACCAGTAAGATCTGCTTTGACTTCTGCATACTTTTAGATTTATATGAACGTTTGGAAAGTTCCAATTATCAAACTTCATAATAAACAGTTTTCAGATTGAGAGCCAATTTTGATATTCAATCAGTTTTACCAAGTATGAATTGAAAAGGGTGTAAATGAAGGGGTGTCAGAAATAAAATATTTGCTCTATTTAAAAGGCTTGATTCTGGCCCCCTCCTTTTACCATGAATCAGTGGTGCCGTTGATAATTGCAGCACAGCAGAGCCATTAAAAACACAGAAAACCTTCTTTGGCGAGGAGAGTGTTTTGTCAGAAATGTTGTCCTCTTACGGTGACTTAGATTTTGGCACATGAGTACATGAGGTTAACCTTTCCCAAAGGCAGCACATTTCAGCCCTGTATCAGCACCCAGAGCTTATCTGAGTCCAGCAGGACCGTGGCTCAGCAGGAGAGGGTTTAGCCTCAACCCCACACAAGTTCCTCACCTCCACTGCTGTGTTTAATAAATCTTTCAGTAATTCTGCTAATTACAGACACAAAGTCAAGAGATATGATAGTTTTAGTTTGCCTCTGTTAAGTTGTTTTACTAGAGCACAAACTGACATGCTACAATATTCAAAGACATAATCCATTTTTCTAAAAAATGAAATATCTTTTTCTTTGCTTTCCAGTCATTTTTCCACTTTCTTCTGTCTTTAATATTTTCCCTTCTGGTTTTATCAGCCCTCAGTTATTTCTCTTGAGGTCTCTGAAACACCACATCAGTTATAAAATAGCTCCATATTGCCTTACAGTAATGTATTGCAGACTGCCTAATGCTGAACCCAAGATTTCATTAGTCACAGTTTATGAACAAGGAAGAATTGTCATTGAAAAAGAAACGAATCTAATTTAAAACGTCAGTGCCTGATTTTTGTCATTTTATTATAGGAAATCTTATCTCCTTATTCAGTGCAATCATATGTTGCATTTTATTAGAAAGTCCCATAGATGTGGGATATTCCTACTTGATATCGTAAGATGACCCTTGAACCCATACAATTGAGTTTTCACAATTGCAGTCTCTTTAATGTCTCCGATGTTTCTTATAGAATGGAGACCTTTGCTTAACTTCTTCTCAGATGTTTCTCCTGAGAAAAAGATCCTAATAATGTCCTCTAGAGTTTCAGAAAATATTTCACCATCTCAAACTGCTCGTATTTGCCAGGATCAGAAGTTTTAGATTTCAATATGAACTCAGAAATTTCTCAGCTCATTTCAGCTCATTTCTCATGTACAACAATTGTTTTCATTTGTCTGTTTATTTTATGAAAAACATCTGTGACAAAGCTGATACTTGAATGAAACTTAATTATGAGACCTTAATTATGAGACCTCTCCTGAGCTTTGAAAGCAACCTCTCAAGTGAAGATCAAATTTGATCAACATTGGCTAAATGTAGAAACTTTGATTCATTTCTACATTTTATTGGCTTAAAAGTGAATGTTTATGTCCATGTTCACATGACTTCATACACCTCAGTGAATTGTGGTTGAAAATGTTTGCCTTTGAGTTGTCAAGTTGGAAGTCACACTTCAAGTTCCAGTCTATTCCAGTCTATCTTTCTCAAGTGGGATGAAATGCAACAATGCTGTTATAAGATTTGCTTTAAGATGTATTTGAAGGATCATTCTGTGTTGTTTTGATGTTATGCTGTTGATTACCAAAGCCAATTATTGAATTTAAACATTTATAGTAGGAAGTCTATAGGGCAAGTTAAAAGGATGTCTGTCATGACCACTATCGTCAAATACGATTGGCAGTTAGCATACAGTTTGGATTGGCGGTATGGTTCTGTTCTGGGCGAGAACATCCATAAGGCCTAGCATGGATAAGAGCAATAACCCCTCTTAGGGTAAACAGAACAGAACCAACATTAATGTGTTGCAGATATCATTAATTCAAGATTTTAAAGTACAACATAATTCGAGAATTTATTCTGATTCAAGGGGAATCAGAAAGCCAGATCCTGACTGACGACAGGAGGAGCTGGGGAGGGAGGAGGGTAATTCGCTCCTGAGAAACGTGATAGCTGCTGATAATCCTGAAGGAGCTTATATATGAATACAGTGATAGGTGTCGTATTCCTATAGGTAGACGTGGATCAGCTGAGAGTCACTGATGCGAGCTTGACTAACGTGACCTGCCAGAACTGACGCTACGCTTGATTTTTGGTAACACTTTATTTTAAGGTGATGTAGTTACGCATTACTACATGTACATAGTAATAACAGTAAATAAGGCAAAATTACAAATATCTAACCCTAAACCAAACCCTAACCGTAACCGTTACTTTATAGTAAGTACATGCAGTTAATTAATATTACTCAGTTCTTATTTGAGTAAGTACAATGTAACTCTGTCACCTTAAAATAAAGTGTAACCGGATATTTTGTTAAAGGACATGACTATAGTAAGTATAGTAGTAAAGAACTGTATTGTTTAATCTATAATGGTAAATCTTATCAATTTGAAATAAAAGATATATATTGTACTGAATGTCAGCTTGCTTATTTTGCTCAAGATGAGGATTTATTGAGTCCACATGTCATGCAAACAAGAAACCATGATTTTAACCACAGGTCGAGAGCTGTCGTTCCAACAACACAACTCTGCGATGCTGTTTCCCAATGTTCATTGGAACTATGGCTTCAGGAAACACAGACTCATTGAACTATACTGATAACGACAGAACTTGCGACCATAGTTGGCTAACGATGCTTTTGGGAAACGCACTCCAGAGCGTTACTGACAGACTGGGAAGAGAGGAGCTGCAACAATGGAGTATAAATGGAGACAAATAATAAACATTCAAGCAGGAAAGCCTGTTCTAGTAGAGCCGACTTTGTAAAAGGGCATAAAAGCTCCTCTTTAAGATTTTAATGGTGTTTAAAATGTAGACAATTATTGTAATACAATGGTTTTATTTATGTAAATCAGCATAAATGAAAGGCAGTGCTACAAAATTTGTTGTAAAAGTTAAATTATCCAACCATTAGGCAAGTGAGACAATTCCTACTAAGTTGTTGTTGGTCACTTCCATGCCACAGATGCTGTACCTGAAGATTACATTTAGAAAATGTGTTCATTCAAACAATAAAGACTATTGTCAGATGTAACTGAATCTCCGGTCTCATTCTAGCATCCTCCTATGGGAATGGCCATCTTTCAGGAGAGTTCTCCAATGAGCTTCCAATATCCCAGTCCTCTCCCAGTATCCTGAGGCTAGAAGCGGCCGCCCCTCATTATCACGAACACCAGCTGCAGGTCAAGGTCTTCTGGAAGAGCCGGATCCAAGGCAAGTGAGCTTCTTTCTATAGACCAAGGTAATGTGACTGAGGTCATTCAAAGTTTACTTCTACGCAAAAATTGTCTCCCAGCAAAAAACCCTCTCACATGACTTCACACCGGTCACACAAAGCCTATCTGTTTGTTGACAATCCATCGAATCCATGTGTGTCCTTAAACAAGTCACTGCCAAAGCAACAGCATGACTGATGATTTATGGAAGAATGTTACCAAAGAAAAATATTATCTATCCTGCATAAAAAGACAATCTCGCAGGGATGTCCTCTCTAGACTCTTTCCAACAGATTATTCACAATCTGCTTAGTAACTGTGCTCCAAAAATACACATTTGGCGACGACGGCCTTCAAAGGCAAGATTCCAGTCAGACCACAAGCGCCCATAAATACAGGGTGCTGATTTACTGTTATCTCCTGGAAAGAGAGGCATGAAGAGTGATTTAATAATGCCGGTACGAGTGTGAAATCAAAAACAGATGAAGGGGGATGGCGACCTGACGCGGGTTTGGAGAAAGATGTCATGTTGCTTGCGTACGGAAACAGGAAGCCGGGAGCAAAATGTAGATGATCCCTGAAAATATGTGGAGGAGGCAGAACCTCAGAAATGGAAAAACGCAATCTACAACATTTCGGTCTTGTTTACTTTTGCAGAAAGCCAGAAGGATTCCAGTTCATATGTTGTGAGATGGTATCCTGAGGTTTGCGCCAATAACGTGACGAAAGGCGAGAAGACAGCCACAGTTCAGGTGTGTCTCATCGAGTGTCACCTACTTTCTTTTCCAAGAAGTCATTTTCTTCTTATTTTTTAAGTTCAAGTAAAATGTGGATATTTCCCCATGGTGTGACAGTGTAACTGTGTTAATGATTGGCTAACCTCTGTACATGTGAGCATCCAGTGGTGGACGAAGTACACAAATCAAGTACTTGAGTAAAGGCCCGATCACAACAAGAACAATAATTATAACGATAACTATATTAACGTCCACACCAGCGCACTGGTCTGCCTCTTTAAAGTCTTAAGCTCTTTAAAGCAGGACGGATTCTGATTGGCTTTCAATGTTTTTACCATTCAACAGCTCAAAAGTTTGACTTATTGTTGGGTTTTTATGGCAAGTGGCTTGATACCCTAAAAATGTAAAATTGTTCCTTTTGTGTTCCACAGATAAAAAGGTTTTTTTGAAGGTGAATAAGAGATTAAATAATGTTGATTTTGTGGTGAACAATCCCTCTAATGCCCCAGAACCGTTATATCGTCTTACATTTCCGATACTAATACTAAAAGATGATCTCACTATCAAACCTTGGCGTGACCCTTGAATTTATTATTACTGCGCTTTATTCGTACATCTGATTTCTTTGTTCCCTGAAGTTAATGCAGCTGAATAGTGTAACAGATAATGGCACGACTGCCCGAGAGCGCTGTGTTTCCACACACGATCTGTCATCACTGGCACTGGACACAATAGAAATGTGTGACGGTGTCTTAGTGGGATATCATTATGATACGGATGGGTGAACCAGTTATCTGATTCATTTTAGTGGAGCAGGATGCAGTTACTTAAATGTGTTTTTCATTTACTTTTTCATTTTCATTCTGAGGTCATTTCCACAGACAATATACTGTTATATTGAGTAATAACTGTGCTATTTTCTGCTCTTCAGGGAACACATTTTGTGATTACTGGCCTGTTTTTTGCCTGTAAGTACCGTGTGGCAGTGAAGCCCATTACTGAACAAGAGCAGAGGTCAGAGGTCATGACCTCTGTTACCACCCCACTTTGCTTATCGCTGATGGGCAGACGGAAAAAAATGACTGCCTGTGCCAGAGATGGTAAGATGATATCGACTGCAAGAGCATTCACAGAGATTTATTGTTATCTGTATCAGAGACAACACCAAATTAGTCACTCTCACATTTCACCCTAAAATCAAAAGAAAAAAAAGGACACCGTTAGGGTTTGTTTACATTGTGGCGTTATTTTCACAATTGTTAAGCCTAGTTTTCATTAATGCAATGCAAAATGAATATATAAATAAGTCTCACTCTCATTACTGTAATGTTTCTGGATTTTTGTTCTTTTGAATTTGCTTGTAATTCTAATCTCAGTAGTGATTTAAGTACAACAATAATTTTAACAACAACAATTATAATTAAAAAATATAGCTGCATGCATCAATTAAGGGGCCAAGCACAAAAAAGGCATGATGAGTTATGCAAGCATGGCTGGGAGCATCAGACCAACTGCAACAGTGACTACGTTTACATGCTGTCAAATATCGGGTTATGGTCGGGTTAAGGTCACTATTTGGGTTTCTGAAACATTCGGAATAACCCGTTTACATGCGTGAGTAGAGAGAGTTACTCCTGTATACATGGAATTTGTAATCAATTGGCAATATCCCGATGTAAACGGCGACGCACGGTTTGCGTCTGGACGTACGGACAATGTTAAGACGCAATGTGCGTCATTTCCGATTCTTCTTCCTGTATCCAAAGGCAACAACAACAGCAGCAGCACGCGGATAATGAATAGTCGGGGCAGATAGCGATCGCCTTTGTTTGCGATTTCCTCCTCGCTCCAAAAGTGTGGTGCTGTGCTGCGTCTCGCCATGTTTACCTATACTTCTTGTTTACTTCTGGTATACTGCACGCGGGTTTTTGTATGCGCCGTCTCTACTCAAAAGACCAAGATTCCTTGCGAATAGAACATGCGCAGAACACAAATCAATGTTCCTTTTGATGGGGATATGCCGATACGCGTTTACATGACCAAATATTCGGGTTAGAAAAGGGGTACCCCAGGGATAATATCCGGGTTTTTAAAAACCGGGATATGAGCATATCCGGGTTTTTGCCGGTGTTTACATGGCCGTGCGCGACCGGGTTATTGCTAATATCCCGGTTTTGAACGGGTTATTGGCTGCATGTAAACGTAGTCAATGAGTAATTGGACATTTTAGATGATTTTAGTCAAATGACTGGAAAAATCTTAGATATAATCACTAGTAATATGATTTAATTGCTTGTCACTTTCAACCAGTAGGTGGCGCTGTGTCCAAATTGATGGGGTGTGGTCAGTTTGGTGTCAATATGTCAAAGCTTTGCAGAGATGCTGCTGTAGATCTGTTTTAGCCATCAAATTTGATGATGCGTTAAACGATACCGGTTTGGTATATCAATATGAAATCCATTTTTTACAATATTTGGTTTTCAAGGAAATTCAAAATGGTGGACAGCGAGTTCGATTGACTGTGGAAAAATTAGTATCATTGTTCTCTGTATGACTACTTAGACAATAAAATAGGCAAAATAAATCAAAAGCTTTTAGCATTATTTGAATTTTCATTATAATTTTGATAAACCTCAAACTTTTAATACCTTAAAGGCATCATGCCGAAGACACATACCAAGTTTTGTAACGATACTCCAATGTGTTCATAAAATATAGCAGGCCTCAATTGAAAATTGCAGGACTTTTGGTCAAACTATACAAGCAAAAATAAAAATCTCTTTACCACTAGGTGACACTGTGCCAAAACTGTGCAAGTAACCTCTGGTCATGGTTGTCATAACACACACCAAGTTTGGTTTGAATGCGCTAAAGCATTGCAGAGATTTAGCCTCATGTCTATTTTGGCATGCTCTTTGTCAAATTCGTTCGTGCATTTTTTGAGAACTGTTTGACAAAATCAACATAAAATTCCATCACTTTTTGTCTGCATGGTTTGAAGATCTGTTTTGTGTGTGTATAAATCGAAGCAATAGTCTAGGAGGAGTTAGAAAAAGTAGTTTTCTGGAAAATTCTAAATGGCAGAAAAATTTCGAACCGTCCGATGACAAGGAATCAGAGGAAATTTTTGTGTATCTAGCCCATATGGTTCAAAAGTTAGTAGCATAAACATGAGTGCAAATTCTGACAGTTGGTGGCGCTAGAGGGTTTGAGTTAGAGACTCCAAATTTGCTCTAGAAAATGTTGAGACTGTCTTCCATCTGTGTGCCAAATTTCATAACTTTCCTGCAAGCGGTTCAATGGGCAGCCATAGAGATTTAGAGCAACACTAACGGATACCATAGCATACAATATTATCAAATTATATAATAAAATAGTATACAATTAATATCAGGCTAAAAAATGTATTTATGTAAATTATTTGTTTTTGTCTTTGATTTTGTAGTGAAATGTAAGTGAGGCAGCCTTTCTGTGGTTCACCCAGGATTTTTTCAAATGTTATGACAGAATTGATATCCTCTATCATTCATTCCAGTACAATCTCTTGTCCTAGAGCGCCATCCTCAGTTTAAAAAAGCCCTGCAGCGTCCTGAGAAGCTCTCAGCTTTGTTCCAGCCGGTGAATGGCTCTGTGCAGGCAGTTTTCAGCTGGCAGGTGTCGCCAGAGAGCGCAGGCCAGACGCCCATCACTGGATTCCACTTCTCCTGGGTCAAAGTGTCCAGCAGCAGCACTAATGGCACACTGATCTCCCAAACACACATCCTTCCTCCGGTGAGTCACTTTGCTGATTGGTAAGAACTAATAATAAGATGTATGATTCTAAGCAGAGCACAAAATAAATTCTGACTGCTTTATCGACCATTTGGTGGATTTTTAAATAATGTTAAAATACTTTCTCATTACTGTAATGGCAATTTAAATGCTGATAGTCAAGTTGAAATGGAAAATGCTGTCAATACATCTTACGCTTTTTTGCACATGTTCTGTGAATGTTTTGTCCTTCAGGATCAGCTGTCGCTCACTGTAGACGCGCTCCAGCCAGAGAGTGTGTACAGAGTTGAGGTGCAGGTTCAGTCTGAAGCAGGACATGGACCGTCAGTGGCCAAAACCATCCACACTCCTCATGTGAACGGCACACTCCTCTGAGGTACACGTTATGAATGTACTCAAAATGCATTACAAATCATTTTCATACAGACAATGACATGAATATACCTTTTCTACAATAAACATGTTTTCAGTTTATGTATTATTAATTTATTCTGATGACCATAAATGTCAAGTTGCTGTAACCGCCCTGCAACACTAGTGGCACCTAGTGGAATTACAGAATTTTCAAACAACTTTGCAAATGCATCTTTCGCATGCCTCCCCCAACTCAGACATCACACATACAGCTCTTACAGGAGCTTGTAAAGGCTTACAGGTGCTTGTAAAAAAAACAGGTAGACGTAGGCTGCTTTCAATTAAAAGTCCAACATTTTAGGAACACTTTTAGCTTCGTTGCTGTGTGTCATGAGTAAGTAAATGAGTAGCCAACACTCTGCCTAGAGCAAATGCATGCATCTTGCTCATATATAATGGTATCCATTGTAGCGCTCTGTTTGCTTTGATGTGTTCATGACCTGTTCAATCTTTGAAGGTCTAAATGCAGTGAAGTTTGCGTTTCATCCCTGTAACCAAAGCTGAATGTCTTTTCCCATTTAACAATTAAGTCATGGTTCCAAAGCAGCTAAATACCCTCAGCCACGCCCCCCAACTCTCAGTCTGTTGCAGTAGCCACACCCCAAACTCTCAGCCTGCTGCAGTAGCCACGCCCCCAACTCTCAGCCTCCTACAGTAGCCACACCCCAAACTCTCAGCCTGCTAAAGTGGCCACACCCCCTACTCTCAGGCTGCTACAGTAGCCACACCCCAAACTCTCAGGCTGCTACAGTAGCCACGCCCCAAACTCTCAGGCTGCTACAGTAGCCACACCCCAAACTCTCAGGCTGCTACAGTAGCCACACCCCAAACTCTCAGGCTGCTACAGTAGCCACGCCCCAAAGACTCGGGAGCGCCCTTCTGGGATGCGCTGTGTGCTCAGGGACTGCACTCTCTGGAATAAAGCTCTCTGGAGCTGGAGCAACGCTCACAGCAGTGGGCTCGGGGACCGCCCTCACAGCAGCCTCACATTCTGTGGTCATGACAGGTTTGGCAGGAATTATTTCTAGGGACTTGACAAGATTTGCAAGACATTCAGAGAAGGCCTCTGCGGCAATCGAAACAACCCTTTCGATGGGTTGATACTGTGTGCTGGGCTGCCTCTGTAGTATCTACAGATAACTCAGACAACCCAGGCAGAATAGCAGTGACCTTCGTCGATTCAGCAGTGACTGAAACAGACCTGGCAGACTCTGAAGTAACAGGAATACTCTTGGCAGTTACTGGGAAGACAGAGGTTAAGTCAGCAGACTCAGAGGTGGCTGGAACTGACTTGAATGTCTGAGAGAGGACAGCGGTTGACTTGACTGGTTCTTGAATAACAGAAATTGACTCAGATTTTGAAGTGACTGGGACTGACCTGGATGCCTGGGAGAAGATGGCGGTTGGTTTGACTGACTCTGGGGTAGCTGTGGTGGACTGGACTGCCCTCTTCCTTCTGGATCTTAGTTTCTTGGTAGAAGCCAGAAAAGGATCATGAACGTGACAGGAGAGGAAGGACAGGGTGATTGCTGCAAGCAGATTCTGGTCGACTTGGCATTCCCCACTTACTGGGATGACCAAGGTACCTGGAGAAACCCCAGAAATCCAGAATCCTGAGAGAATCCATCTCCCATGCAGGCAGGGTGTGTAAAGCATCAGTGTAAAGCAGTCAGTCACATGGTATGAAGCGTGTGATGCAGTGGTGTAAAGCGTGGGATGCAGTGGTGTAAAGCATCAGATGCAGTGGTGTAAAGTGTGGGGGGCAGTGGTGTAAAGCATCAGATGCAGTGGTGTGAAGCGTGGGATGTTGTGGTGTAAAGTGTGTGATGCAGTGGTGTAAAGTGTGGGATGCAGTGGTGTGAAGCGTGTGATGCAGTGGTGTAAAGCGTGGGATGCTGTGGTGTGAAGCGTGGGATGCAGTGGTGTGAAGCGTGGGATGCAGTGGTGTGAAGCGTGGGATGCAGTGGTGTAAAGCGTGGGATGCAGTGGTGTGAAGCGTGGGATGCAGAGGTGTAAAGCATGGGATGCAGTGGTGTGAAGCGTGGGATGCAGTGGTGTGAAGCGTGGGATGCAGTGGTGTGAAGCGTGGGATGCAGTGGTGTGAAGCGTGGGATGCAGTGGTGTAAAGCGTGGGATGCAGTGGTGTAAAGTGTGGGATGCAGTGGTGTAAAGTGTGGGATGCAGTTGTGTAAAGCGTGTGATACAGTGGTGTAATGCATCAGATGCAGTGGTGTAAAGCGTGGGGGGTAGTGGTGTAAAGCATCAGATGCAGTGGTGTGAAGCGTGGGGGGTAGTGGTGTAAAGCATCAGATGCAGTGGTGTGAAGCGTGGGATGCAGTGGTGTGAAGCGTGTGGTGTAAAGCGTGGGATGCAGTGGTGTGAAGCGTGGGATGCAGTGGTGTGAAGCGTGGGATGCAGTGGTGTGAAGCGTGGGATGCAGTGGTGTGAAGCGTGGGATGCAGTGGTGTGAAGCGTGGGATGCTGTGGTGTAAAGCGTGGGATGCAGTGGTGTAATGCATCAGATGCAGTGGTGTAAAGCGTGGGGGGTAGTGGTGTAAAGCATCAGATGCAGTGGTGTGAAGCGTGGGATGCAGTGGTGTGAAGCGTGGGATGCAGTGGTGTAAAGTGTGTGATGCAGTGGTGTAAAGCTTGTGATGCAGTGGTGTCAAGCTTGTGATGCAGTGGTGTAAAGTGTGGGATGCAGTGGTGTAAAGCGTCAGATGCTGTGGTGTAAAGCATGGGCTGCAGTGGTGTAAAGCGTCAGATGCAGTGGTGTAAAGCGTGGGATGCAGTGGTGTAAAGCGTGGGATGCAGTGGTGTAAAGCGTGGGATGCAGTGTTGTAAAGTGTGGGATGCAGTGGAGTAAAGCGTGGGATGCAGTGGTGTAAAGCGTGGGATGCAGTGGTGTAAAGCGTGGGATGCAGTGGTGTAAAGCGTGGGATGCAGTGGTGTAAAGCGTGGGATGCAGTGGTGTAAAGCGTGGGATGCAGTGGTGTAAAGCGTGGGATGCAGTGGTGTAAAGCGTGGGATGCAGTGGTGTAAAGCGTTGGATGCAGTGGTGTAAAGGCATGTATTCAAGGTGCAAGGAAATATGTTATTACTATTTTTAAATGAGATCAAATGTTTTCAAAACCAATTAAAATGAATTTTGACTTCATCTCATAATATCTCTCATCATGTTCATTTTTGCTTTTACCATACGATTTTGACTTTCTGTCATAATTTCCACCTTTCTCATAATTATGACGTATTATATCATGATTTTGGCTTTTTATCTCATAAAAATTTCTTAAAATGGGCTCCCATACTTTCAAGCTCTAAAAAGGCATCATATGAATTGGTCTGTATATATTTCCATATAGATCATACAAAAGCTTTGATTGAGAAACTGAAACAATTTCCAGTCAGTATTCTCTGAAACACACGCACACGCAGCTCACTACAGCAATGGCTAATAATATTAACTTTTTTTTTCTTTTCTTTTTTTACAGATGGAGAAAAATACGTGAGGAATCAAGCTCATCGTAAATTAAGTGCTTGTGATGTGCCTCATTTGAACACATGCATCTGCTCAATGACTCAATGTAAAAGCACACAGAGACTATGTAATGAGCCTCCAGAAGCTCCCAGCATGACACCAGACCAGCAGACCAGCCTGTTCACTGAAGTCAAGCGTTAAGATCAGTGCACTGTAACATATGAATGTTGAGGAACCAAATCATGCTTCTGTTATGGACAAATGTGTAGCACTGATTTAGTTAGTATGTAGTTGCATATAGTTGTGTGTCATATTATTTTATTGACAAATATGTGTTTCATACAGAAGTTTATTGTGCTTATACCCAACGGGCCTCATTCATGAAACTCAAGCAGTTTGATTTTCTGTCTGGCATTATTAGCTTTTTATTCATTTAGAAGACACTTTATATATAACCATGTTTTCTTTCCTGAGAATCAAACCCTATGACCAGCAAAGTTCATTTTACGAAGTTTACACAGAAATGAAATTCTGTGCGTGTTTCATGAATAATGCCTAACATCAATATTTGTACATGTAATATATTCAATTTCAACACAACATCAACGTGGGATTCATCTCAGATTTAAACATTTGAACAGGGCCATTTCTGAACAACAGCACGTCTGATTTTATTTATTGTGAATGTAATTCATTAATCTCAAGCAGAACAGTGTAATATACTAAACTTTCTATGGCAAATAGTGAGAAATGTCAGTGCCTTATACTGTATCAGTTATATCAGGCTAGATCAGATTGATTCACAGCATACGTCCATCGGCATAGAGAAACCGCTGCGGACACTGCTGCATAAATCATGTTTTCAGACATAAAATGCATTTTGAAAGTTGTATCTTTGTACAATATAGCATACTGTTTTTGTAAATATAGAATTTTTTGTATTATCTATGGTTTGTTGTCTTCATTAATAAACTGGGCTAAATGAAGCTCCACACCTTTCATTTATAAATATTTGTGTCGAACATCAACAGGAATGTATACAGTAGGCCTAATTGAAACATCTTCTCTATTGTGCCGTATATATGTGTGAAACGCTTTCAGGAACAAGAACAAATATAGGTCGCCCTCGTCATCAGAGAAGAGATGAGCTGATAGAGGGAGGGGAAGTTATTCTGATTCAAGATTACCAGAACATGAATTTATAACAATACTGATTTGCACTGATAAATCACTTATAATAAAGCTGAAAAAATCTGTAAATAAATAATTATTGTCATTTTTGATTTAATGGTGAGGTAAAGGGCAGCACAAATAGGCTATCATTTGGGGTCACTGCTTTATCATCACACTGATATGAGGAAAATGTAGGCTACATTTATGAATTTGTTTAAAAACATACATTTATGACATTTACTTTTGAAGAATTAGACTCAAAATGTCCAAGAATAGCACTTTAATGCAGGCCTATTACAAAGTTCATATTATTAATGGACATGATGATGTTGTTTCATTGTGATTTTTGTCATAACTGAAGCATTCAGTGTCTCCTTCCCGCTAGATGTCGCTGAAACACGTCGTGTGACGTCATCGACATGCGCCGCGATCGGTCTGCGACCATAACAACGCCTGATAACCCTCACTTTTATCGATATCAGTGATAGAGGAATATTGATCGGAATTAATTCTCACTGCCTGTAAGGTCCTGCGCACTCCATCCTCGAGACGGACACACGGTGAGGCTGTAAAGCACAGATGTCTGCGCTCCTCTGTGTGCGAGGCTTCCACAAGATAAACTGCAGGTTTTGCTGGACTGATGAATAAATGATCTGCTCTGAATCATTGATTATCATGATCTCAGATTATTTATGCCTTTAACCTCGACGATGGCGTTATTCCTCATGACCTGAATGCATTCGTATTTCAATTCGGTTTCGATCAGAAAATTCAGCTCATATTTTCCTCATATTATTATTGTAAATGATTGTGTTATTGCCGGCGATTTGACTGACAAGTGCATCGGTATTCTGTGAAGATATACCTTGGATCATCATGTTAATACCATGGTACACGGTTATAATAATCATTCATAGCATATATCATTGTATATACCAAACTCACGAAGTATTACCATATGAAAGTATCACTAAACCGTGTGTTTTGAACATGTACCATGGTAATACCATATAAATACAACGTTAGATGAATATGGTGATCATTCTGTATGACATATAGCCTCCATGCGATTACCGTTAACTCAACCAATTTATATATGATATGTATTCATCAGTAAAGATGCAGAAAGTTGCACTGAGCAGCAAAATTGACAGTCAAAGTGCCAAATGCGATTAAAAATCTACTTTTTCCAAACAATAAAACAAACATACGCTCCATGAAGATCCACGTAAACAGACTCCTTGCAGAAATAAGCCATCAAAATATGTTTTCAATGACAAATAGACACAATAAGAAACATTTAAATTGCATATTAAAGTCCTGTTCAGCAGAGTTACACTTGGTTTGTGACTGGTGTGTGTGAGATATTGTGTGAATGGCCTGTACATTTAATGGGACTTGTAATGCTTTGAAAAATACTGTTGTTCTACACTTTTCATACGATTGATCTCAAATCACTAAGATTGTTTTACTCTTTCTTCCTTTCAAACGTACAAATTAGAAAAGTACATCCAAACTGCCCAGATTTCCAGTTCCAGGATCCAGACTCCCGATGGTGGAATCGTGCTGAGAAGCGTGGAGAGGATCCCGGGAGGAATGGGGTAGAGTTTGCCATGAGGGTCCCGGCACCGAACCGCTCCGATCGGGCAGAATCCGGCTCCGGGGAGATGCCTGAGAATGGCCGCTCCAGGAGGAAGCGTGTGCCGAAGACGTGCGACTGCTGCGGTCCCAACGGGAAGCCTCACGCGCCCGGACACGAGCAGATCTCCAAGAAACGCGGACGCAAGAAGAAGGACATGGTGAGCCAAGAAGAGGTGGCGGCGGAGGAGGTGGTGAGCACATCAGGGGTCGTGACCTTAGACCCGGTGGATGCTGGGACTGTGTCTGAGATGGAGGAGGCTCCGTCTCCCCGAGGAAAGCCGGACTTCTCCCAAACGGAGAGAGCGAGTGAAAGCACGCTCGTGGTGAATGGCTCGGAGAACAGTGATCATACGCGTCCCGGTGACACCAAAGAGCTGAGCGGTTCTCAAACGCTGAACGACCTGATGAAGAAACCCTGGGATTCTTCCCTGACCGGCGCAGAGCCGGACGTTCCCGCTCATAATGACGCGATGGACACCGAGCCGTCGAGCTGGTGCGCTCACGTGAAGCAGGCGTCCTGGGACCACCACTACTGCAAACCCCCCGGCGGGGAGAACCGGAGCGAGTGCACGGACGGGACGGGCCAGGCGTCCGCTCCGCCTCCTGAGTTCACCCCCGAGGGCATCGTCGAGTGCATTCACGGTAGTGTTCACACCGCTCCTGCTGATCTGGTGCCGTTTTCTCTTACTGAACCTGCTTTTTTTCCCTCCCAGAATTCCTTGAGCAGTTCTATGGGAAATACGCCAGCTTCGCCCCGCTAAGCGATACTGATGTCCTCGATCACCTAAACAAGATCTTTCAGTCGGATCTCAGCGACAGGCAAGTTCAAGCTCCTCGTGGACAGCGTTAGCGCCCATCTCTGGCACGATTTATGTGATATAACCTTCAGAAAGACCTCAGGAGGTCAAACTAGATGTTATAATGCACATGTATTTGGTCTGAATTCTTTCCAAAAACCTGTTACCAAAATCTAGGAACCTTATTTTGCTATAATACCTACACTACTTATAGTTTGGGGTCAGTAGGTTAAAAACATCTCTTTTCAGCAAGAATGCATTTAATTGATCAACCAATCAAAAGTGACAGTAAAGACTTTCTACTCATTAAAGCATCTTAAAAACTAAAAATGTGTCACGGGTTCCACAAAAATGTTAGTCAGCACAATTGTTTTCAAAATTGATAATAATCATAAATGTTTCTTGAGCATCAAATCATCATATTAGAATGATTTCTGAAGACTGGAGTAATGATGCTGAAAATTCAGCTTTGATCACAGGAACACATCACACTTTACTATATTCACATAAAAAACAGTTATTTAAGATTAACAATGTTTCACTGTATTTTTAATCAAATAAATGCAGCCCTGAAAAGCTTAATTTAAAAAGAAAGAGAAAAATTCTGTCAAAACACTGAAAATTTGTACGGACGTCAAACTCTTAAATGCTAGTATATATTTCCAATGAATGTAAGAAAAAATTGGTTTGGTTTATTATTATGTTTATATGTTTGAGCTCGACGAATGCTGGGAAACGTGTGACTTAACATGTTTAAATCCAGCTGCCTCATGCAATGTTAATTTCCTGTTAGATTATATTAGATATGTTAGATAAACTATAGCTTTCTCAGTTCAGAGAACATGGAGTGTGTGGAGTTGATTTGTCAAGTGTAATTGAACTCCAGGTTGTTCCCCGCCCGAGGCCTTCTGATAAGCGTTCGGCTTCTCTTTATGTTCAGGATGAAGCTGATAACAGCAGAAGTGTCCAAGTACAGGGCTGGGCTGGCTTGTGCTCCTATGCATTTCTTCCAAGTGACCTACAACAAGCACACTTTGACCTTAGATGACCTTTCAACACTTGATGACCAAAACTGGGTCAATGATCAGGTAGGCTTTTCAATCTGGATTTATAATAAAAATGCGTTTGCACGTCTCCTGGACTAGGAGTTGTTATGTGTGTTTTTGCAGGTGATTAACATGTATGGAGAATTGATCATGGAAGCTACGAACCATAAGGTAAAGCATTAATGCATTTCTCTACAGTACTAATGCAGTTTACGTCTTGGGTTTATCCTGCTTATCACAATACATTTCATTTCATACAGTAACTAAAACATTTCACTGAAGATTGGAAGTTAATAGCAACAGGATAACTAATATTTTCTGTTAGTTTAAGCAGGAAGTAATAAAAGTAAATCATGCTTTTAACGTTTTAATAATAGTCAAAGGGCAAACTGAACCTGAACCAGTGTGTGTGTGTTTACTGATGTGTCGCCGGTTCGACAATATAATCATATATAATATCACAGTATTTTTAAGGCGATTTTGATATAATATTTCTTAAAATGGCCCTAGTGTGTTCACACATCTCACACAGATTGTGGTGAGCATTCTTTTAGACCTTTTGTGTATGAGTCGTTGAATCATTTACTCACCCGATTCATTAAAAAACACACATTTATTCAGGAATAAAACACCTTTAGTGTGTTGCTCTGAGACATACAATGTTTTTTTTCCCATAGATGGAGCAAAAGTAGCTAAATTAACTGACAATACGTTGTCCAAAATGTAAATTACTCGACATTAACAGCAGCGCGACTGAGAGTGTGACATTTCTTAAATATTGCAAAGTGCGTTTAGTCTAATTAGCGATATTTTGGCGAATTCACATGGCAAACTAGCCTGGGAAAACCCAGACTACTTCCAGTGAATTTTAATTCTCTCTCCAGGATAGTCTGGAGAAGAGCCCATTCAAACTCATTTCTGTGCCGCCGAAATCGCGGCACCAATCAGAAACGTTTGGGGAGGAATTTACATGATGACGACAGCGCAGCGACGCTGAAGGAGATTTCATTACAAAGATGGATGCCGCCGTGGAACATCACTCGTTCGAATCATAGACAGTATATAAACGAATCAGTTATCGCGTCTGTTTTGAGCGATTTAAACTTACCGTTTTCGTTAAAACCGGAGCAAAGAACAACACTCGAAGCATACGTCATCTCCTTCATCGATCTGATTGGTTTTATGACTATCCAATTGCGCCCAGAGGAATTTGAGCTACGTCGGTTGGTGACGCCCCTTTGGAAATGATTTGTCTACATAGCTTCGCCAGACCCTACACTCAGTTTCAACTGAGAAGGGTCTGGTTTTAACCAGGCTAATGGCAAACTTGAAGCCGACAAGATTAATATAGGGACGTTTTCTAGAGGCGATACAGTAATGGTAGCCTGACGTCGTCATACTCGGACTCTAGTCAGAATATGAGTCTGATCTGCTCCATTGGGCTGTGATTAAGGGGTGTGTTTCAACCGAACCAGGAGAGAAAATGCCTCTGCACTCAATTGGATAGACCTACAACCAATCAGAGCAATGGAGTAAGTGACGAATGTTCTTCATTCATCTTTCCGATCGACAAATGCCTTGATCGCGGTTCTGTGTTCCTCTTTTAAAATGCGATGGCGGAATCTACACGTCTCAGTTCTCCAGCGGCGGCCATCTTTGTTATAAACGAATTCAACCCAATCGCTCTTTAGTGACGTGGATGATTACGTGACTGTTGATCATCTGTCCATCATCGTATAAAGCCCGCCCTGACCATTTGATTGGTCCGAACAGCTCTGGTGTTCCCGAACTTCCCGACCTCAAATGTTGTGGGTGGGGCTAAGTTCGGCTGGCATCCAGGCTACAGTAATGGCAAAAAAATAAAAATAAAATAGACAGAATAATAATACAATAATAATGATGCCTGGCTTCTGGTTCTGGGGTTTCAGTGTGTTTAAAAACAAAACCTTTTGAAATTGTCCTGATGAGGCAAAATGACTCAAAATGAACATCTGTTGTTTATCTGTCCTTTTCTAGGTTCATTTCTTCAACAGTTTTTTTTACCGACAGTTTGTAGCAAAAGGTTATGAAGGCGTGAGACGGTGGACCAAAAAGGTAAATGTCACCGCTTGCAAAAACATCACATATTGATAGAATCTGGAAAAAATATCTCATTTGTCTTTGTTTAGTGCTTGATATCAGTCTCTACATTTCCTACAAGTCACATTTTTGTTATTTTTCCATCAAATGCTCAGTAAACGGACGTGCTTAAAGGGATAAACCACCCAAAAATGAAAAGCTGTCATCATTTACTCACTCTCATGTCGTTCCAAACCCGGAAAGCTTTCTTTCTGTTGAGGAACACGACAGATATGTTGAAGAACATTGGAAATGAAACAACATTGACTTCCATAGCATGGACACAAACCCCTGAATCGTGACTCTGAATGATGCCGGAGAGTGTCTGATGTGTTCTGTCTCGCTGTCCTCAGGTTGATCTGTTTTCTAAGACACTGATTCTGATTCCCCTTCACCTGGAGATCCACTGGTCGCTCATAACCGTGGACGTCTCCAAGCAGAACATCAACTTCTACGACTCGCAGGGCATCCTCTTCAAGTTCGCTGTGGATGTGAGTGCGTTTGCAGTGTGGTTTAGATAGAGATCCTCACATCGAGCTGACGTGTGACTCTTCCCACAGAACATCCTCAAATACATCCTGGCAGAAGCAAAAGAGAAGAAGCAGCTGGTCTTTCAGAAGGGCTGGAAGATGGTGGTCAACAAGGTGTGTGACGTGAGCTCATAAACCGTGTTCTGATGTTCTGGATGAACACACAGTGAGAGCTTCATATTTGGTTTGTTCTCTCCACAGACCATTCCTCAGCAGAAGAACGACAACGACTGTGGGGTCTTCGTCCTGGAGGTAAATGTTTGTGTACAGTAGGGCTGGGGGGATCATGATATATTCAGTTTAAGTTTATTTCTATAGCGCTTTTCACAATACATATTGTTTCAAAGCGTGTCAGCTTGTTTCAATGATACAGTCAGGAAGTGTTCAGTTATCATCTGGAGATGAGTGTGGCAAACTAATGTCCATGTGTGACCCTGATCACGAGTCGCACGGGGATATTTGTGGCAATAGCCAACAATACATTGTATGGGTCAAAAGTATAAATTTTTCTTTTATGCCAAAAATGTTCTATCTTAAATATATAAAACATTTATTTTTTGTGAGTAAATGCAGCACAATCGCCAACATAAATGCACAACTTTAAAGGAGATTTTCTCAATATTTTGATTGTTTTGCACCCTCAGATTCCAGATGTTCAATAGTTGTATCTCGTCCAAATATTGTCCTATCCTAACAAACCATACATCAATGAAGCTTTCATATGATGTATAAATCTCAATTTTAAAATTGTGACCCATGTGACTGGTTTTGTGGTCCAGGGTCACATATTACAGCTATAATATAATTCAACAAGTGATGTGGTTGGGTTAAGCAGACATGAGGAGTGTGTTAGGCAGCAAGTACACCTTGTGCTTCTAATGATCATAATGTAAGGATAATGTTATTATACACACATAGCATGCATGTGATTTTGCTGTAAATAAGTAGATGTGTGTGCGTGGCTATCAGTGGGCAGGACTGCGTTACGGTCTGCAAGAGCGACAAAGACAGAAATAATAATAAAAAAGGGGTTGTAGTCTCTGGCCAACCAATACGATTCCCGCTTTTAGTCACATGTCCAGGACCGATGCCGTTACAGAAAACTACAGCTTGGTTGTGTTTTCTCAAAAGTGCCCCATTATGATATTTTCAAGGTTCCTGATTTTGTTTTTGAATCTCACACAATAGCCTCAAAAGTATAAAATAAAAAACACATTAATTTTCTCATAATATACACTGCACATCACCTCATTTCTCAGAGTCTGAAACCGGTTCATTCGAAGATTCAAAGAGCTCTTTCCACAAGCCTACTCTGCTCTGATTGGTCAGATGACCCAGTCTGTTGTGATTGGTCTACTATGCTCTGATTGGTCAGATGACCCAGTCTGTTGTAATTGGTCTACTCTGCTCTGATTGGTCAGAGGACCCAGTCTGTTGTGATTGGCCGATCGCTTACAGTGTGTGTCGGAAACCAAACGACCATTACCATGATTTTCCTTAGCACTTGATACACAGTGATACGAACATAAACAATAACGACATTTTTAATGTATCAATCTCATCCTTTTGAAGTTCATGCAAAGTGGATTTGCATTTTCCAGTCTCAGCCACAACTACAGGTTTTGAGGGTCAAAGGAGGCGTCGTTCACGGGCAGCCAATCAAGACCATAGATGCGCATTATGCAAATGTGTAACAGTGTAACGCAGGTTCATCAGGAAGTGAGACTGGAATTACTGACGACTCGTTTCAGTTCAGAATCACTTCCTTTAGGAGAATCTGCACTGTGATCTTTAAAACTTTGCAGACCGTTTACATCCACAAACAGCTCTATTACACATGCATACTAGTAAATATTCTAATAAACATATACAGGGACACTTAAAACCTGTCTGTAGTTTTTAACCAACAAACAAGGCCACCCAAAGTACACTCCACTTTCTAAGCGTACACTAGGGTCCACTAACCACACGCATGCAAGCTACAACAACAGTGGATTGCGATGTGTTTGAGAGATTGTGCGAGAAGGTTAGAAATATCTGCATCTGTACTGTAGCCTAAAAGATTATAAAGATATGGGTTATAACTGGTGGTACTGCCTCCTGTAGACCAGGAGGGGTAGTGCAAGGGGTAGTGCGTGCACATCAACAGGAGAATACTTTAGGCTCAAAGAAGAGGGGGTTTTGTTAAAGTATTTATTGTGATCTATTATGAAATTACTCAACATAATATGAGATTTTGGTTTTGATTTTGCAGTACTGCAAGTGCCTGGCGTTCATGAAGCCGCTGGTGTTCACTCAAGAGGACATGCCTCGAGTCCGCAAGAGGATCTACCGAGAGCTCTGCGACTGCACACTGTCTGACTGTTCCAACACAGACAAACCCACATAGATCTGAAGACTCGGATGAGGAACACAACACGCAGGAACGGGCAAGACACACAAATCCAAACGTTTTGATCAGGCAAAGCTGGAAATTCCCAATACATGAGCCTGTCAAAACAGCGGGAAGGCTTGCTGGATTTTCTTTCAGGGTGCGTTTACCTCTCCGCTTGACAGATAAGATACGCCTTTTCCCCAGCGTCCTCGACCTGGAGTTTAACGAAGGCTGTGACGGCTCCTCAGAGAACATGTGATGTTGACAAACGAGGAAATCCTCAGCGGTGGAGAAATCGTTTACTTGGCAACCACAAAGATTCAAGACCTCACAAGCGTGTGGATATTATTATTATTATTTTTTGTTTTAAAATCTCATTTATTGCCATTCATCCTCGCATCTTATAACACAGCCATGACACACGGACCACGTGTTTCCATCAGGTTTCTTTTAGTTTTTGCTTTTATAGAGTATAAATGTCACGCCGTTGTTGAGGTACAAGACGCTTTTATAAAGGCTCTTAATGAATGTACTGTTAAACATGAGAACTATACTTGTACAGTCAAGCTTGTAACTTGAAAGCCGAATTTAGTTTGTCCTGGACCAGATTTTGCTTTGTTAACATTTGATCAACTTCAAATTACGTTCCCAGATGTACTGTGGGTTTTTAAATGAAAAAGCCTCAGGATCGATGCTTCTATCATCAGGCTGCTTGCTGTAAACCCAGGCATTATCTGAGCGTTTCGTCGTTGCGAACTGCTGTTCTCTCACTTCTGAGCACTCTCCGTTGTTTTTCTAAAAGGTTTTTGTAGCATGTAGATTTGTCATTAATTGAAGTCAGTTAAAGGTCATTTGTAAAATGAGCACAGTTTGTTGCAGTGAAAGCTGCGGGTTTCTGCCTTTTATTTATACTCTTTTCTTTTTCTTAATCGTGAAGACTGATCTGAAGAAATCACCGGTTAAAACAAACGCTGAAGGCGTTCAGACTGTTGATTGTTGCGGTTGCGAATCTCATCATCATCATTAGTTCTGTGTGAGGAGCGTTTTCTACCTTGTGATGCAGTTTGGTACAACAATGTCTGAATAGTAGCTTTATACTTTTGTCAGTGATCCCATCGTTCAAGAGCGATACTGTCATTTTAGTTACTTGAAATTTACCAACACATCATAACCTCAGACAGAGTTTCTGACTACTAGTTTCATCATTATTTAAAAATACATGTTTAATAACCAGTTCTGTGTCTGTTATTGTGTGTAAATATGCATATAAAAGGAAGCACGCAACCTTTTGGAAATGTCTACCTCAGGAGGTCTGTGTAAATGTGCTTTCAATTTTTGCAACCCTGTTACTAATAATGGTTTAGAATCCTCCTTTTTACTAATTAAATAGTTTTATATACATCAGAACGGCTTATTAGACCTTATGCGCCAGAGAAACGAGGGCGCCGCCATCTTTAGAATAATTGTCTTTTAACTTCCGTTTTTGCGGTCGCTCTGTATATGGCTATGGCATCGCTGTCCAGGAGTAATTAGCTTTTGAAGTGGATTTACTTAATGTAAAGTTACCGAAAGTTATCATGAGGATTGTAATGTTTAAAGCAGATGTCTTAACAAATGTCAGTCGACTGGGAAGATTTTAAAACGAGCCATTCATTCATAAATACGCAAAATCGCTGTGAAAATACAGACCGGAAGTCAAGACAACGAGCGCTGCGCTGAAAAGGGGCGGGGCTACATAAGGTGAATAGGTTAAAGATTTTGCTTACAAAATGGCCATTTTTAATTTATCCAGAGTCGTGCAGCTTTACCATTAAACTTAACGCTAAATTTGTTTAAAACAAAGATCACGATTCTCCTATGATTCTGAACAGACAACCAAACAAAATAACTAGTAATTGACTAGAGGTTCTGACAAAACCTTGAAGAGCCTCTTGAATGATTCGGTCAGTCTCTTGTCGCCACCTACTGGTGTAACGATGTCATTGAGACAATCTTCATTTGAAGTGTCATGATGCTTTCAAAAGCTGATTTGATCGCTATCATAGACATCAGTGTTTATATCTGAACTTTAAACTTTCATCCCAGTTCTTCTGTGATCATATAAACGACTGTAAGACAGAAATGATGAGACTGTGTGTTTGTGAATCTGTTTGAAACACAGACGAATCATGTCATTTAGGAATAAGAATAAGATCGCCTGGGTGTTTAAATCGAGATCGGCATCTTTTAACAGGTAATCGCTATTACACATGTTAATGATTGAGATTGATGCGAGGAGTTGTGCAGTTATTACTGTCCACAATGTGATGAATTTTAACATCAGAGCTGATCTGGAAGTTAACTCTCTTGTGTTCCAGTTATGATGAGCGTCATGTCACCAGACCAGACTAGATTCACTGGGAATCACAAGATTTTGCCACTGGCTTCATCTAACAACAAACACAAGGCAAAGTTTATAAAAAGGCATTTATTTAAAAAAAAAAAAAGAAGAACAACTACAAATGCCAGACTAGAAGAATTTCAGGCATGGACATTCATACAGCACTAAACTCTAATATGTACATCACACACACACACACACAAATCCTCGATCCGTTACTGCACATCCCAAATCTAACACTTCTGACGTCACGATCCTGTCCGTGCCAATGATCAAGCTTTCTGCACCAGCTTCCCATAACCCCCTCTGGCGGGGTCGTAGTCCTGCCGGTATTCATCTCGCACCTGCACACACACACACACACACACACACACACACACACACACACACTGGGCTGAGGAAAACACTTGGGCTGGTAACAGGTGCACACATTAAACAGGCCAAACGGGGACATAACCCGAAATACATGGTGTTAATTTGTGTTAAAATGAATAGACAAATTAAGGCTTGAAAAAAGAAACCCGAATGGAAGCATGAAAATGGAGTCAGGACGACGTCACTTTGCTAGAAACACAAATCTAAAATCACGTTCCTGTACAGAAGCATACGGAGGCCCTGAAGGGACATGCTGAGGGCTTTCCGTTCTCTCATTCGCTCGCACAGAACTCAAGATTCTCGGAACACAAAAGCATAGAAATGTATTTTTTTCCTCCCGTTTCATATTTCCCCATCACATGTCCCTCTGTCTAGGGGCTCCATAGGACACAATATTCCTGAAATATAATGCACTAATGTGACGCTGCGCTGACCTGGCCGCCGGACTTGCCCCGGCCGTACTGGCGGCCCTCTTTAAAGCCCGCGTCCCAGTCCGTGCGGATGATGCGGTCGTCCAGCCTCGTGCCGTTCACAAACCTCATGGCGTTCTCGGCATCGGCTCGAGTGTAGTATCTTCACATCAGCGGTTAAAGAACTACACTAGTATTCATACAGTCTCGGACCAAAATTAAACATGGTTTTGATATCATAAGGAATTAGATTAGTGATCTCCAACACTGATAAGAGAGTGCACCCAAATCATGACATAAGACATCCAATATTCTGTGAACTTTTGACATACAAGAGGACTTTGAGCCATTAAAACATCCTGCAAGTGTCAGCGCTGAGAACATCTATTATTATTTTAGTTCTCTTCATAGTTATTGTTCTCAGTGTGAGCAGGCCTTAAAGGGATAGTTCACACACAAATAATGAAAATCACCCCATGATTTACTCACCCTGAAGCCATCCTAGGTGTTCATGACTTTCTTCTTTAGACGAATACAATCTGAGTTATATTGAAAAATGTCCTGACTCTTCCAAGCTTTAAAATGGCAGTGAATGGCCACTATTTTTTGCGAGAAGCTAATTATTTTAGTCAAAGTTTTAAATATGGATATTTTATGATGGATAGATGCACTTTTATCATGGATAGATGCACTTTTATCATGGATAGATGCACTTTTATCATGGATAGATGCACTTTTATCATGGACAGATGCACTTTTATGATGGATAGATGCACTTTTATCATGGATAGATGCACTTTTATCATGGACAGATGCACTTTTATGATGGACAGATGCACTTTTATGATGGATAGATGCACTTTTATCATGGACAGATGCACTTTTATCATGGACAGATGCACTTTTATCATGGACAGATGCACTTTTATCATGGACAGATGCACTTTTATCATGGATAGATGCACTTTTATCATGGATAGATGCACTTTTATGGACTTCTAAAAATAGTGCCTATTCACTGCCATTATAAAGCTTGGAAGAGCCAAGACATGTTTTAATATAACTCTGATTGTATTCATCTAAAGAAGAATGTCATACACACCTAGGATGACTTCAGGGTGAGTAAATCATGGGTAATTTTCCGTTTTGGGTGAACTATCTCTTTAAGGCTCACATGTTGAGATGTCATAGCACTGGTTGTGAATGAGAAGGATACTCGACGAAACAGAAGCCACAGGCGGTCTTCTTGACTTTGTCGAGGCCGATGACGATCCTCTTGACGTCTCCGCTCTTGGCGAAGAGCTCGTACACCTGCTCCTCTGTGGTGTAGAAGGACAGGTTCCCCACGTACAGCGTGGAGCTCTGCTTCAGCAGCTTCTCCTGCTCGTAGCGGTTACCCTGCGGAGAGGAGAGAGATCTGCTCACACCACTGCTCTAATGCGCTGTCATTCAGGACATCAATACTTTATACAGCGAGGACACTCTACATTGATTACAAAAATGACAGTAAATACTTGATTCTACAACATATTTATATTTCTGATAAATGTTGAAAGAATCCCAGAAAAAGACACTATTGCAATTTACGAAATGATTATGCAGCACAACTGTTTCAACACTGATAATAATCAGAAAAGACTGGAGTAATGATGCTGAAAAATCAGCTTTGATCACAGGAATACATTGATTACATTTACATGTATTCACATTGAAAACAGTTCACTTAAATTGTAACAATATTTCACAATATTACAGTTTTTATTTGACTATTTTTGATTAAATAAAGCTTTAGTGAGAAGAATATATATTTCACGAGTATAAGCCCAATAATAATAATAATTTAAATATAAACAACTTGTCTCTAACGTACTCTTTTTAACAGGGGACCGTATGTTTTAATGCATAATCAAATATTTAATATATTTGAATACAAATATGATAAATATTGAATTAGAGACTTCTATAAATTACTAATTTTTAGTCACAGAAAAAAAGTAGAGTGAATCAGCGGCACAACTCCTGCGATTCTACACTAGTGTTTTATGTCTCCTTATCAACAGGAAAGAATGATCCTTAAAAAAAAAAAATAGCATTACACTCACCTTAAAATGCTGGTCTCTGTACTGGCTTATATCCACATATGAGTCGCTGTAAAGAGCGTTTAGTTTAATGGACATGGTGAAATTAATAAAATAAATCCAGAATCAGAGAAGCTGAATTTTTTTCTGTTTTTCGAATCAGCATAGACGAACCGGAAACCCGTTCTGTCTTCTTCTTCTTCTTTATGTTGACGGTGGATCGCAGTGGATGAATAGCGCATTACCGCCACCTGCCGTTACTACCGTGACCGTGCATGAGCCAGACTGCGATACACACACACACAAACGACTGCGACACAGACACAGACACAGACACACACACACACACACACACACACACACACACACACACACACACACACAAACGCACATCAAATATATTGTTTTGTGTGTGTGTGTGTGTGTGTGTGTGTGTGTGTGTGTGTGTGTGTGTGTGTGTGTGTGTGTGTGTGTGTGTGTGTGTGTGTGTGTGTGTGTGTGTGTGTGTGTGTGTGTGTGTGTGTGTGTGTGTGTGTGTGTAACCTTTTAGATTACTTTTTCGGCTACTTTTTAGAGCCACCCAGCTTAAAAAGCTAGTTTGGCCAGGGTGGAAAGTAAATAAATACATTAATTGATTAAAATAAATAAAGTAATTAAGATGATTAAATTGACTTTTTCACGGAAGTCCCGTTTTACCTCGCGATAGCGATAGCGACGCGAGCGGTGACGTCGCCGGTGACGAACGACGATGTCCAGCATGGACGCGAACACAAACAGCGCTGGCTCAGCGCGAGCGGAGAGAAAAGAGCGAGAGAAGGAGAAGATCATCCAGCGAGAGAAACAGCGACACACGGTCAAGACGGTATGAACACTAGATATCATCTTATCCATCTCGTTCACATGAGCGCTAGCGGTAGCGCCTCGAAACACTAGTAAAGCGGTACAGCCGGCGAAACTGCTACCAACGTCACATTTATGTTGTCTGAGGCGTTATTAACGCTCATAACTTCCCCTACCCTTAAAATAATGCAAATATATGTGATAGCACAATCTGATATGTAGCGTTATTCAGCAGAACACCTGTAAAACTAGCTAATGTTCAGTTAAAACCCCACAAACATCGTAGTTTCGACCAAACTGATGGTTTGGTGCCACGAAAAAGAATCAAAATGAAAGCAAGATTTTGAAGTGTTCTTGCAGTGTTTCAGGAGATCTCATGTTATTCATGCCGTTACCGTAGTAACAGTTACTGTAGATGTGGCCGTGACCAGTTGCAGGAACACAAACCCCTTTTTGTGGACCTGGCCTTTGAGTCAGTCTGAACAGAACAGCTGAATCCATGTAAAGCATCAGATAAGAGGTGTGTGTGTGTGCGCAGATCTCTCGGATCCTGCAGAAGAGTGCTGGAGAGCAGACGCAGGAGGAGCGAAGGCTACTACAGGATCATCAGGAGACGGTTCAGGAGCTGAGCCGGAGACAGAGCCGGAGACGCCTCCTCCAGAGCAAACTAGAGGAGGTACAGCTCACACACACACTATACAGCTCACCTCAGTCTCCAAACACTCCTCATCCGCTCACACACACACACTATACAGCTCACTCACACACACTATACAGCTCACTCACACACACACACTCTTACAGCTCACCTCAGTCTCCAAACACTCCTCATCCGCTCACACACACACACACACACACTATACAACTCACTCACACACACTCTACAGCTCACCTCAGTCTCCAAACACTCCTCATCTGCTCACACACACACACTATACAGCTCACTCACACACACACACACTCACACACACTATACAGCTCACTCACACACACTCTACAGCTCACCTCAGTCTCCAAACACTCCTCATCCGCTCACACACACACACTATACAGCACACACACACACACACACACACACACACACACACACACACACTATACAGCTCACTCACACACACTCTACAGCTCACCTCAGTCTCCAAACACTCCTCATCCGCTCACACACACACACACACTATACAGCTCACTCACACACACACACACACTATACAGCTCACTCACACACACTCTACAGCTCACCTCAGTCTCCAAACACTCCTCATCCGCTCACTCACACACACTATACAGCTCACTCACACACACTATACAGCTCACTCACACACACACTATACAGCTCACTCACACACACACTATACAGCTCACTCACACACACACTATACAGCTCACTCACACACACACTATACAGCTCACTCACACACACTATACAGCTCACTCACACACACACACACACACTATACAGCTCACTCACACACACTATACAGCTCACTCACACACACACACACTATACAGCTCACTCACACACACACACACTATACAGCTCACTCACACACACTATACAGCTCACTCACACACACACACACACACACACACACACACTATACAGCTCACTCACACACACTATACAGCTCACTCACACACACACACACACACACACACACTATACAGCTCACTCACACACACTATACAGCTCACTCACACACACACACACACACTATACAGCTCACTCACACACACACTGTACAGCACTTCAGCGTGATTAGGATGTGTCACCTCATGAGTGTGTGTGTGCTGCAGGTGTTTGACGAGGCGGAGAGCCTGAAGAGTAAGGTGAAGCAGCTGGCGGAGGCGCTCCGACAGGCCACACATGTGGTGGTGTACACCGGCGCAGGAATCAGCACTGTACGCCTGACTCCTCTCACTACTGCATGACTGAGTTTGCATGAGAACGTCTCTGTGTTCGGCTGTAAAGAAGAAACCTGAGGTTTCTAGCGTAAATGAGAGTATTTCGAAGAGCGCCTCGTGTGAACGCAAGTGTAGTGGAGAATAAATAACCCAGAGCAGATTACATCATAACCACTGCTGACGCTCCACTGTTTCACTGAGTGTAAAACTACATATATACGCACAGTACAGTCATTTAAAAGTACTAAAGTAAGTCACATTCCTTGAAATGGTTGAATTATTATTAGGACTTTGTGATCCCATATATGCGGAAACATGATTTTGACAGGAACACATCTGGAATATTCCTTCGTTTTGGAGTGATTTTTTTGGGATAAGTTTTATTTATAAATATAAAAAACAACTTTTAAATGATTTCCTAACATTCCCTTACTAACAAGTTGTGATAATCGTACCTTAATCTTACAGTTCAGTCATATATATATATAAGTTAAAAAGCTATTAATTATTAGCAGTGTAATTAATGACATATTTTAACTGTATATCGAGAGGAAAACTGGTCTATCCTGGGTTCTCCGTCATTTAATTTGTTTCCATTATTCTCCATCAGATGGTTATGATTCCTTGCCATAGTTGCCTTTGGCTTGGGGACTAAAGATGTATTATGACTTTTGATCGATGTCTCGATGAAACCCCAGCCGACAGTGATATCCCTGCGTTTTCATGTATGGGAACGGTCGAGTTCATGGGCAAAAAAGTGTTGACGCATTGATGTTTTGTCAAATGTTGGGCTGATTCCCCCAGACACCTGCGAATACTCCTCGGCTCTGCATGAATCATATAGGATATATATATATAAAATCATCCATCTGTGTGTTGTGTCCTGGTTATCAGTAAGTGTGAGTCTTCTGGTGTGTTCCTCAGGCCGCCTCTATCCCAGACTACCGTGGGCCGAACGGGGTGTGGACTCAGCTGCAGAAGGGCCGCTCCGTCAGGTGAAGAAACACTCTCACTGCCCATCATTTCTAAACCATGGCACATGCTAACGTCTGTGTGTGTGTGTGTGTGTCCACAGAACATCAGATCTGAGTCGAGCTGAGCCCACCCTCACACACATGTGCATCTGGCTGCTACACAAAGAGAAGATGGTGTGTGACGAGTTTCTGTGAATACCCTGAGACACTCATGTTAAGCAGGACAATAGCAAAGCTTGGCTTAGCGCTGAAGCATTATATCCAGGGGTGCACATAAGTGGTGCGCAGGTGCGCATGCGCTACCCAATTAAACAATGCGTACCAGATGAATTGCCGCAACCCTCATTTGCGTACCTAAGATTTGGGGATAGACATTTGCACAAAAAGAATAAATAACTTACCGTAGCCTATTTTATAAGTCGCTCCGGAGACGCATATCAGTCAAAAAATGCGCCACGAGGAAGAAAAAACATATAGCCTAAGTCGCACTGGACTAAGTTGCATTTTTTTTGCAATTTATTTCACACAAAAAAAAAAAAAAAAAGTTACAGACAGTTCTCCGTTACGGACGTGAGCGCTCTAAAGCGGCAATAAAATAATGTTTTAAAACTTTCACAGAGACCTCAAACTGAAAGCACAAAGCCTGTCTTTAAATTTAATTTCGTTTTGTATTAATTGTATCTTAATTTTAATCGATGTTTCATCAACCATTTGTCTGGATTTAATAAGAAGTAGCTCAATATAGGCTATTAGAAAATAGATAATCAGGACACGGAGGCGCTGGCGAACCTGGAGCTCGTCTCATAAATGAACCGAAACTCACCGTGGGCCTATAAGGTAGCCTATTGCCTCACAGACCTGAGACATATAGATAGCTTGAAATGTCTACTTTTAAGCAGAACAATTCAAAACGAAAGAAAACAGACTGCGCTGCTTATGTAATTCGTATGAAATGTGCATTTCTCTCTGGCGCTGCGAAGATCGCGAGTCGTCAACTTCATCTGTCTAGCCGACACTGACATAAAAAAATAACTGTTTTATTAGTAAACAATTAAAATGTCTCCTGCTATATGTAACATATCTGCCTGTTCCTTACAAAATACTGACAGTGGGGTATTTTACTGTTTTTTTGTTTGTTTGTTTTTTTTGCAGCTGCGGACATATCTTTTCGACACACACACACAATATTACATAACACTCTGCACTTATGTTTTAAAAAGATAATTTAACATATAAATAACCATTTTTAAATAGCCCACTTAAAGTGTTTATTACAAATAAATGACTAAATGCTAAAAATGAATACATTTTAATGAACAAACATATGCGTTGCATTTACAATTATGTGAAAACCCCCACTTCCCGCGGCCCTGGATAGGTGCGCAATCTGTGGTGTTGGATAGGCTTGCTTTAAAATAGTAACTCTAGTAAGCGCTTTAAAGTTGTCATTTCTTTGGTTTTCAGAGTTAGAAAAGCAGATATTTGCACATTTAATTTCCAGAGCTTGAAACAGTTATGTTATTTTGAAAGTTACAAGGTTTTAAAGATCAGACATTCTGTTGCACTTCTCTTAATTTTCAGTTGAAATTAAAGTTCATGTGAATCATGTCACATGACATTATCCATGCATCCCTCTAATTTGTTCCTCCTGTGAGGTGGGTTAAGGAAAAAATGCATTTGAAAATGTGAGGACCAAGCAACAACTCCAGGTTCTCCCCTGAGAACAAGACCAAAAATGTTATGTGCACCCCTGATTATATCATCTCCCAACATTATAGAAAAAATTGGATTTGTAGTACATCGTACTTGACCTGCATGCACTCACGTACACACAACATGAAAACTGTTATCGCACAGATCTATACAGAACGTTCGGTATAGAAGAATGCAGATACTCATGTTGGCTTATATATACTATATAGCAAATCTCAACTACTTAACATATAAACCATGTTATTGCCCAGCTCTGAATGCGACATGAAGATGATATAAACATTAACATCATGATTTTCTTTTGATGCTGCTTGGAAAGCATGTGTGTTCTGCCAAGCGCTGTACAGATAGACTTGAGAGTGTGTGTGTGTGTGTGCAGGTTCAGCACGTGGTGTCGCAGAACTGTGACGGGCTTCACCTGCGCAGCGGCTTGCCCAGACACGCTCTCTCTGAACTCCACGGGAACATGTTCATTGAGGTCAGTGACATCTCCAATGCTTCATCAGTCATAAATGGAGATCATATGTGACCCTGAATCACAAAACCAGTCACATGTCACACGGGTATATTTGTGGCAGTAGCCAGCAGTACATTGTATGGGTCAAAATTATAGATCTTTATTTTATTTTTCTGGTCAATTTTGAGATTTTGGGCTGTTTGTCTTCAACATCATGTCTTCTTTCAGACTTGTGGTGGAAAAAAAAAAGTAAAAAATGGTAATTTCCTTTTTTATCAGCAACCAATCGAGAAAGTACAATGGGGCGTTGTCTCATTGGCTGATTTCTGACAACGTGATTCTGTTAGTGTGTGTTTTTGACTGGGGTTCTGTTCAGTTGAAGGCCATAAATGCTGTGTTTTAGGTGGTTTGTATTGTTGATTGCTAATGATTTGATAAGATATTGTGTCTGTAAATAGTTGTTTCGACAAAAAAAAGTATGAATTTTTACAATACAAATCTTTAAAGGCCGTTTCCTCAAAATGGGTTTTTCCTCATACTCTGAGCCAGAAACCTCCACTTCAGCAGCTCTTACACTCCACAACTTTACAGTTGTAGTCCTATCTATATTCTTAAGGTTTTTACAGAAGGGGTTTGTTCATATATCATTCAGATTCTGATTTCTACAACATTTTATACCTAAAACGGGGCGAAAATGGATTTGTTATGGCTGTTGACAGTTTTTTTCTGTGATAAAAAGAGATATCCAAAATCCCCTCTGTAAAAACCTTTGACTCTAATGACTCTTGAATCTGGCTTTATCTGATGTTCAGATTTCTCTTCTGGAAATATATGCAAATTAGCGCATATTTAATAAGAATACCTAATTTGCATATTTAAACATAAATATTCTAAAAACTTTATTTTCTCAATGTTTCGACTTTTTTGCACGCTCAGATTCCAGATGTTCAATAGTTGTATCTCGGCCAAATATTCTATCCTAACAAACCATACATCAGTGGAAAGCTTTTTTATTCAGCTTTCAGATGATGTATAAATCTCAATTTAAAAAAATTGACCCTTGTGACTGGTTTTGTGGTCCAGGGTCACATATGTCTGGATTCACTTGTTTTAAAGGGTAGAATAAAGATGAGTTTTCCAACCTGTTTTAGAGTTTAAAAAAATGTAATTTACAATCCGTTCCTGTAATATCAGACTTGTTTCTGTATTTCCCCCGTCTTCTGAGCCTCTTCTCCTCCCTGTGTCCCGCAGGTGTGCTCGTCCTGCTCTCCGCCGCGAGAGCTGATCCGTGTGTTTGACGTGACGGAGCGCACGGCTCTTCACAGGCACGGCACGGGCCGCCGGTGTCCGCACTGCGGGGGGGAGCTGAGGGACACCATCGTGCACTTCGGGGAGCGCGGGACCCTGGAGCAGCCGCTGAACTGGAGCGGGGCGGCGCAGGCGGCGGAGCGGGCCGACCTCATCCTCTGCCTCGGCTCCAGTCTCAAGGTGCGGCTCAACCGGTGCAACCAGCGTGTGTCTGACCTCACACCGGGCCCTAACCAGACGCCATAGCATTCCAGCGACCAATCATTTATCTGTCCACACCAGATGCGACGCGACTATGGGACGCGATAGAGTCCGCGATTAAACACACAGCCCATCAGAAGAGCGTGAGTGAGTGGGCTCTCTCGGCAAACTAAACTGATAAGTTAGTTTAACATTATTAAAAATACATACTGAGCTACTGAAACAATCTGGTCATAGAATACACTTGTCTGTTAATAGGCGGCTGCATATATGGAAAAAAAACACCTAACCCTAAAAAAATTCTAACAAAAGGTTTCTCAGCTGTTTTTTGTGGTATTAGGTGTCCTTAATAACATACTAAAAGTTTACCAAAATTTGACCACTAGAAAGGTGTAATTTTCAAGATGGCGTCCAAGATGGGCAGGAAGCCCTTAAAATATCCTAACTCCTTCATTATTTGACCTAGCCAAGTAATCTTGGTGTCTAACCCCATGTTTTCTGGGTCTATGAATCCATTGGACTTGTCTGCACTGACATGATTACATACTTATGGAATACATGATTTTGTGAGATAACTGTAAGGTTTTATCTTTGTTTGGGGTGAACCAGAGATGTAAACGATTTAGCCTGTGTCATGTAACTCCTACTCAGTACGTGTTTTTGGACACATACCCTTTTTTGGCTAAAACACAGACTTGCCATTCAATGTAAAAGTTATTGCACCCAAAAGTAACTTAAATTGGAGTTGTATAACTTTGATCATAAACAACTCTGAATTAGCCCGAACAGAGGCCTGTGTGTGAACCCTCTAAAATGGTCACTCGTTTCAATTTGAATAAGGTAATACATATGTAATACATCCTCTATAGATGTTTTTGAGTATAAAGGTGGCATTATACTAAACCTCAGGTTAGATATGCCTTTGGGGGAAAGGCGTATCAGAATCGGATCCTTCCATTTGGTCCAGCTTTGGCTCCGCGGACATTCTCCAAGTGCATGGATGCAGCTCTGGCCCCCTTGAGGCTCCTGGGCATCCGTGTACTAAATTATCTAGACGACTAGCTCATTCTGGCTCATTCCAGAGAGTTGGTGTTTCGTCACAGGGACGTCATTCTCCACCACCTCCGGTCTCAGGTTGAATGCTCTTAACTCCTTCTCAGCAGACCACTTTCCTGGGTTGTCCAACTCGATTCTCTCTCGATGCAGGCCCGTCTGGCCCCTGCTCGAGTTTCCAGTCTCCGTGCGTGCTTTGCCCGTTTCAGGCTCGGCCATCATGTAGCGGTGGGCATATGTCGCAGGCTTCTGGGGCTAGGCCCTGTCTAGGCCCTTGGGTCTCCCTCATATGAGACCATTCCTGTGCTGGATGAAACTCAGGGCAATGAGGCAATCGCTAGCGACAGTGGCGTCTGGTCTTCCCGCTGATGTTTGGGAGACCATTGATAACGCTCGTGCGCCTTCTACTAGACTGCTGTATTTCTCTAAATGCAAGGTTTTTGAGTCTTGGCTCATGCAGGGGACCCTGTCAGCTGCCCGGTCAGTTCAGTGCTGGAATTCCTGCAGGATAAATTTGTCGCTGGAGTGGCTGCAACTACCTTGAGAGTTTATGTCAGCTATCGCTGCCTATCGGGAGTCAGACGAGGTCCCCTTAGGTAAACACTGTCTGGTCTCCTTGTTTAAGCGTGGAGTTAGACACTTGAGGCCTGCACGTCCTGTTAGTGTCCCCACCTGGGATTTATCAGTTGTTCTGGAGGGGCTATTAGAGCCTTCCTTTGAACCCTTGGAGTCAGCTCCGGACCGGATTCTTACTCACTTTTGTTAGCGTTGGCCTCTCTCAAGCGCGTGGGGGATCTGCAGGCTCTTTCTGTGAGTGAGCCTTGAATGGAGTTTGCCCCAGGTCTTGTGAAAGTGTTTCCATGGCCTAGACCTGGTTATGTCACCAAAGTTTTGTCCGCGTCATTCCGCTCTCACGTTGCGCCACTTAGGAGGCCATCACGCCACTGAGCGCCATCAGCCAATGAATTGGTGTGATTCTATACGGGTTCAGACAATCAGCACATGCCTTCACGTGGCAGCCCTGTTTTGACTAATTTGACAGTACCACACAGTTCTAATGAATTTATTCTTTATTGGAATCAAAAGAATGGTTATGAACCACAGAAACCACCAACACTAGGCAAAATGATATGAGAAAGGAGAAATATGCAATTACTTAAGGCGAGACACGGCAGGCAAAAGCATCGTTTTTTTTTTCACTGGTCAATTTTGGGATATTTGTCTTCAATAACATGTCTTCTTTCAGACTTGTGGCGAAAAAGAGTCTGAAATACACATTTAGGTCTTTATTTTACTACACTTTGTCTGTTTGCATCTGTAGATTTCTCATAAATTCAACAAAAGTTGGCGTTCTAAATCATCCCACTGCTCCGCGATTGCTGGAGCACCCTGTCATCACATACACCGTAATTTTTTTCCCATCTACTATGTGAACACAATGAAAAAATTATTTTGAACCTGGCTTTATCCATTTTTTTTTATATATATATATATATATATATATATATATATATATATATATATGCAAATAAGTGCATATTTAATTAGATAATGACTAATTTGCATATTTAAACATTCAATTACAGAAAACTTGTAATACTTTTTTTTCTCATCTTAATGTAGACAATCAACTGGGAAAGTTTCATGGTGATATCTGCTAGTTAAAATTTTTACCCTATTCACCTGTAGTGTCTCGCCTTAAGGGAAACTTTACTTATTTTTCGCATAAATATGCTTGTAACCAATTGCTTTAATATATAATTGTGCTTGTAATCACTTATCTATCATGCAAATATGTTCATTAGAATATTACATGGCCCAAACATGTATCAGGCACCAGTATTCCTGGTCTAGGAGGAATACAAAGGAGTAATGGTCATTTTAAGGGTCCTGACGGCCGCTATTGAAAGTGACTCTCAACTTTGGTAAACTTTTAGTATGTTTTAAAGTACATCTGATACTACTATAAACCACTGAGAAACCTTTTGTTAGAATTTTTTTGGGGTCAAGCCATATTTGCAGCTGACTATAACAGTGAGTCGACAGTTTGAACATTCTCGTTTACTTTTATTTATATTGAAGATATGAGGTATTGTCCATTGTTGCATACGGCTATAAAAGACACACACAATGATATTCAAACTCACACAGATGCCCAAGTAGCCGTGCTTCGCCTTCTGAGAATATAGTTCCCAGTATGTATACGGTTAGAGGATGGCTGTGTCTCATGTGACCTTGTTATTCGTACACGCTGTGACTATACAAATCACAACATGTAAATAGGAAAATGTTGGCGTTATTTTGTCACTTATTGGGAGCAGTAGGCCTATGCTAGCTGGAGCCGTTTACCTCCAGTCTTTGTGCTAAGCTAGGCTAGCGGTGGGTGCGTCAGACAGAGTTACAGCACGCACGGAGATGAGAAGGGTATGTGTGGACTTATCTAACTCTGGGGGATAAGGTGAATAAGCTAAAGTCCCAAAATGTCTGCGTGTTCTTTCAAATTAAAGCACATAAACAGTACCTGAGATTATCATACTTTCTGTTGTTTGGTTCAGCGCGTCTGGTTAGGACAAAACTCTGATGAACATGGAAAGACACCTACTCGCGTGTCGCGGCGCGTCTGGTTAGCACACGGTGTTAGGCTGCACACGGATTAAACATGACGTTGTTTGGAGTCATTGCTTGATATTTTTTCCTTGTGTTATTTGAGCCTACACTGGATATAGATCATCTGTTAAAACTGCTTTTTCTTTTGTGATGTAAAAAATGAAACAAAGATAAATCATTTAAGAAAATTGGTTAATGTTCATAATATGACATTAAATGGCAATCTTTGTGGGCAAACGTGTCGCCCTCGCCTTGTGGTGGCTTGGAATCTCAAGAGGACTCGGATATACGTGTTCAGTCACTGGTCCAGATATCGACTCTATATCTGATTTGAACCCGCATTTGGAAGTGGCTCAGAATGGATGCGGAAAAATTGGATCTTGCGCAGGTTTTTGTGTTTACACCATAGACAGTATAAAACAATGGACGAAGTGTGTTTCTGAAGGGCATTTTTGAAGCCCAAAGTGGGCGGAGTCGGCCGTCGCCATCGTGGCAGCGTCACTCCCGGATAAACGAAAATGTGCAGCGAGGCGGATTAGCTGAGGTGACGTGACGCTAACAGACAGCAGACAAATGGCTAGTAGTGAAGCAGCGGCTAGTAGAATCCACCTGTCACTCAAGTGGCCACGCCTTTAAATATGCAGAACTTTAAGACTTAATATGATTTAAACGGATGAGTTATACAAAAATTCTCCCCCCTCACTGTCGTCATGACGGGCAAAATTAGCTATATAGACCAAAACCACTTTTTGTACCCGGCGGTAAACATATATTTTTCTGCTGTAAAGTTGGGCATTTTAACATGGGAGTCAATGGGATTGACTCTCTTTTGCAGCCGGTCTCTAGTGGCCAGTTGATGAACTGCAGTTTAAGTCACTTCAGTGTTGGATTCAAGAGAGACGGGAAGGTTGCCGCTTGGTTTACACACGTGCAACAAATTCCGATAAAAAAATCGGACTTTTTGTGCCAGGGTAAATGAAACCAAAGAGTTATGATATTGCTGAAAGATATTGCTTACCACAAAAAAAATTCACAAGACTGAAGACAGTCATCAACAAGTGACATTATCAAGAACACAGACTTTATGAAGAACAGGGCGTCCCTCCAAAATTGATGAGAAGACAGAGAGAAAACTGGTCAGGGAGGCTGTCAACAGGCCACATGGTCAGCTGACTGCTTCAGGACAGATATCCCCCATATTCTCCATCTGTCTGGGCTATGGGGCCTGTGGGAAGACGAAAACCTTTCTGACTAACAATAACCCTGGGTAAACTTAGCAGAAACATATATCCAGTCTTTCAAAACCATGTGTAAAAATGTGTTGCGGTCTGATGAGATATTTTGTCCAAATCTGTGAAAGGTATGTTTGGCTCATAAGTAGAAGAACAGCAAATCTGTGGAGGAGCATCATCACGCTTCAGGCTGCTTTTCCTCAGCCGGGACTCGGGCTTTTGTGCTTCAGGGACCAGAACCTTCACCTTTCAGCTTCACAGCGATCCAGAACTGATCCTGTAGAGAGTCTGTGAGGGCCTGAAGAGGAGATGCTCTCGCTATCATACACATCTGGAGCCTCTGAGCAAAGAAGAGTGAAGAAACACTCCTGTCCACACAGACTGCTGTGATCAAATCTGATTATCTTTGTTTCAGTTTTTACATCATAACCAGCTGTTTTATATCCACTGTAAGCGGTAACAGATGTTAACACAACATCTATCATGTAGTCAAAATGCATTTGTTTTATAATCAGTGTTTGATTTGATGGAGTGATTGCTGTGGTGTGGTGTGTGTGTCCGTCAGGTGCTGAAGAAGTACTCCTGCTTGTGGTGCATGAACAGGCCAGCCAACAAAAGACCCAAGCTGTACATTGTGAATCTTCAGGTATACCTTCCCCTCCACACAGCTGCTCATAACCTCAGTCGACATGCTTTGACAGCGTGGGGTGTTTTCCTCGTTTATTTCAGTGGACACCGAAAGATAACTTGGCCACTCTGAAGATCCATGGGAAGTGTGATGCAGTGATGGCTCTTCTCATGCAGGAGCTGGGTTTGGAAGTCCCTGTTTACAACAGGTGAGACCCATAACTGGTAAAACACTGTTTGAATGCCATAACATGAGCGTTGTGGTGATGCACTGAAATTTCACCATACGAAAACATGTGGCTGAACCTGTTTTGAAGGGCCGAGAGCAGTAGCCGCGTTTCCATTACCCTTCAAATTGTGCAATTTGAAAATGCGAATTGAAAATACGCCCAATGGAAACACGTCAATTTCGCAAAAACTCCCATTTATCGCAAAAAAGTTTTTCCGCTCGCATGAGGACGTTTTTCAGGCAATTCGAAAAAGTAATATTGCGCAAAACTGCAATGGAAACAGTTTTTGCGCATTTCCAGGTCACCTGACGTAGATGACGCGGTGGGTTTGGACAGAATACGAGACAGAGTTCTTTATTAAATTCATATAAGACAAAAGAATTACAGGAATAATGGATTCTAAACCTCAAATAAATGCCACAATCAAGACCTCGAAGCAGATCTGAGGGAGAAACACCCAGAAACTCCTCATATGTGCCGCTCACAGTACAAGGGTCTTTCCTCACCATTAATGCTTGGAAAACACGCCTACGTTTCCTTCCATTAATAATAATAAAGTCTAGTGCGGTGGCTGTGATATATATATATAAACTTACCAACGTCCGTTGCCATGATTTTTTAAATGACTTATCGCGAGAGGAAAAAATAAAGTTTTAGTCGCATGACATCGGTTAATGGAAACACCGTCATTTCGCAATCGTTTTTTTATCGATATTTAGAAAAAAATCTTTAACGTTTTGCACAAATCTTTAATGGAAACGCGCCTATTGACCAGAGCGGTGACGTTTCATTAGCGCTTCTCTAATGGCACGTTTTGACTGTCGTACTGTAGATGCGCTACACCCAGTGTCAGCTGTAGATACTAGACCATACCGATATTTCCATTTAATTCATCTTCATTCTGATGAAATGAGATCTTGTAGTCTATGCTGCTTTCAGTCGATCGATGACCTACAATCCAGGCATATTTTTTGTTTAGTTACATTTGATGATATAATGTCTGTGCTTTCAAATTCTGGAAACTTTATAATGAAATTTGAAGAGTCAGTGTGGTTTTGATCCTCTTTAATGTGGCGAGATCAGTCACTCAACACGTAAACCCAATTAAAAATGATTATCTGTGAATCAATAGTGCAGCAATGCCACTGTCCAAACAAGGAGAGGCCAAATCTGTGTGTGGAAATTATTCAGCCATTCCTGATTGGTGGATTCCTAATGAAACAACTAATCCGACCTTTAGTTATGCAATAAAGTGAGAGAAGCTGTGCTATACTGTGAATATCCTCAATATCTGCTTTCTGGTTTTATAGTCCTTTATTATGAGAACTTCAGAAAGTCTTTTTATATACATTTTTTGAACATAAAATGAAATTTCCAGCTGAAACTGTTATAAATCTCGAATGCTTTGGAGCACAGATTGAAGTTTGGTCTCTTTTTACAGAGGAGAGACACAGGAGATTATTGTGAAACTAAAACATGACATAGAAGTTTAAGTTTATTGTGAAAAATTTACAAAAATACTATTTTTAAGTTTTATATGTTATATTATACATTTATTAAATCGTAAATCTAAAGCCGTTCCATATTTGAGGCTGATATGTGTCAGTAAACGAGCGTTCGGTGAGATTGTGATGGTGCAGTACCAAACGCTTCCTCTAGAGGAAATTCATCTCGCGTTCGTTTCCAATTTCCAAAATTCTAAGAAACCAAAATGCTACATTTTTCAGTCAAATGTGAGCGAACAGGACCAGAGGACCAAGGCAAATTATATTATTCATAATATAACATGGCCTCAAGCCTGATTGCTTTTAATACTTTTACATTTCTGCATTTGACAGACGCTTTAATCCAGAGCGACATGCATTGGATTCAAGGTTTACATTGATCAGTTCTTGCCTTCCATGCGAATCGAACACATGACCTTGCCATGCTTTGTTAAAGCTACTGGAAAGCTTTTTATTAAATATTACTAATGACCAATGTATTACAGACATATATGTTCATCTAAAGCTGCTATTTTGATAAATCTCAGATCACAAGACCCCATCTTCAGCTTGGCTAAAGCGCTGGGTCCACATGAGCAGGAGAGTCACTCTCGTGAGGAGATAGCGCCCCCTGCTGCTGTGGAGGAGGACTCGCATGACGCGCAGACTCAAGGCCAAGGCCCCGCGCTCCAGGGAGGATGGTTCGGGAGAGGCTACTCTAAAGCCAGGAGGAAGAAGAAGACCTTATAGTTCCCACACACACACACACACACACACACACACACACACACACACACCGGACACTGGGAGCTTCACACTCGCTGCTTGCAGAAATGTTTCTGATGACTGTGTGAGGTGATGGAGAACTGCTTTTCTGGACACGTATAGCTGTGTGTCTCTGACAATAACAAGGGAAAGGTTTATTTGTGAGCCGTTTGACTGGTTTACATTATGGTTTGGTTTTGATAAACGCACTTTACTTCCAATCTCAGGTTTATAGAGTAATCAATATGTGATTCTCATGACAGCAGTTTTATGAGATACCTCTTTTTGTTGCCATTTTATTTTATTAAAAATTGTCATTTACTCACCCATGTCGTTTCAAACCCTGTGGAACTCACACACACACGCAGTTTTGCATTTTGAGCAAAAAAAAGTACCATAAAAGTCCATACAAAGTCTTCTGAAGCCGTACAGTTGCTTTGCATGACAGGAAGAATAAAACTGTTGTTATAAAGAACAGTGTGAACTACTTTGCAGGAAGACACGTGTAAGAACATGTGGAAGAGTAAAATAAACATTTTTATTTTGGGTGAACTTTATAGAATATAGTTGTTTACAAGAAGTCATTGTTACTGGATTGAGTAAAAAGTAATGCTTTATTTCAGTCCACTATAAAAGAATAAGACATACCATTCCTCGACAACATAAGAGAAGGTGTGTATTTTAATCAAATATTTATTTAGACTTTTAACAAATGGTGCTAAAACTGATTAGAACCAGAACTGTACTCTTTTCTGTCCAAATACAGGACTTTATCTGTCCATGTGAGGAATACAACCTCATGTTAGTATAATTGTAATAACCAGAGCGGAGATAAATGTTTGTACAGTGTTATGGATGTTGTTTGTGTTTGAGAACAACTGCTGTAAGTGCCATTACTTTTTTGATTTTGTATCGATCACTATGTTTTGTCCAGGTTTACATGGGTGTTTTATTTCAGACGTTTGATTTTCTGTAAAGAAAACTTGATTCAACATGTACTGAAAATCCTGTTCCCAATTCAGCCACAATAATAAATTGTCTTCACTTCTTGTAAAGTACTTTCTTTTCTTTTTTTTTTGGCCCCCGAGAAATAAAGCTATGACGATAAAGCACATCAATAGTATATTTCAAATACACACCGGATTAAGGGTAATTTCTTTGTGTGTGTGTTTAGCTTTTGGCTTTGAGCTTTCTGATTGCGTCGATGAGCTCTGGGAAGGCTGTGTTCTGGAAGTGTCCACGGTCTGTGTACTTGTATAAATCTGTCTTGAGGTTATCAGCCACTTCTCGTTGCTCAGCCCAGGGCAGAAACGGGTCGTCTGTAGATCCGAACTGAAGGATGTACTTCACGTTTGTTCTTATCTTTTCCCATTCCCATGGCCGGCTGAAATATCCTGAGCGTAATAAGAGAAGGCACATCATCACACACTGACGACCACTGATGCCATGATGAGGGATTAGTATTCAAACTCACCGCTCTCACGTTCATTCTCATCTCCCAGATCGGATGTGTACGCGCCTACCAGAATAATGGCAAACACTCGGTGTGTTTCTGCATACCTGTCCAAGCACACCACAAACAAGCAATCATGTAGTTTATAGAGTGATAGTGATTGTCAAGTAGTGATAGAAATTATCACACACACACACAGATGTGTCTCTGATTGTTTTACTCTCCAACTCATTTTGAAGGGATCAATCCTACTCAATTCAGGTAAAATGATGAATCACTCATGATCAATGAGATTATTCAGCTAAGTCATTGAACTCGATGTGACTCGAATCATTAGGGGGGGGGGAAACAAATAAGTGTAAATAAATACATTTGATAGGTTAATTTAATAAGTAAGCACAGAGCTAACTTGCTGGGAAACATTGTGCTCACAGATGAATCGGATCATTTTGAACACGAATCAAATGATTCACATGAGTCGCGAGTCGAGTACCTCATGGCTGCCGCAGCTCCTGAACTGTGTCCGATGATGAGGGTTTCTTCATCACATCTCAGATCCTTCTCCATGAACGGCAGCCAGATGCTCTCTCTCGCAGTCACTGGCAGGTTACATATCACATTTTACTATAATACCACAAACATATGTCCCATGAAAAGTGATGTATATGTGATGTGAGTTTGAACTACCAGGATCTGGCATGTTTTTCAGCGCGCATGACACATCTGGAATCTGTAACAGTGGTGCAGCGTTTAATATCCGGGCTGAAATGTAACCTGACTGTCATTATAACAGTTGAACGGATTTCAGTCTCTTGTTGAAGTCATCATACCTCGTTTATTCGTTTGTTTGCCCATCCATACCAGTTACAGTGCTCGACATCCCCTGCTCCGTTTCCCGGCACGATCACAGCTCTCTTCAGAGGCATTTACAACAGCAAAGCTTCAGCTCCTCGCGGAAATAAACACGACTGACTCGTGTGTGTGTGTCGAACTATTGCTGCGTTCCAGTCCAAAATTCGCTAACTTTCCTCTGTCTTGTTCACTCGGATGTACATCATTGCTTACGTTGCAGGAGTGCCCCCTACTGGCGGACACTGCAATGGGCTGAACTGGAACGTCCTAACCCTTGATCACTTGGAATCAGCTGTAGAGTTTATTTATTTATTTATTTATTTATTTATTTTTCCCTTCAAGAATTTGTTTAATGCAGCATCCAAATGTTTAAAGGTGTGTTTGGGTTGTTTTAAATAAATAAAAATAGAATTAATATATCATAGAGTTGTTTGTTGTGGTGGTGATTATGAGATCTGTGGTGACAAATGTATTTTTAATAGTTTTTTTTCACTAGCTGTCTTTGTGATAGAGGCAGGAAGTAATGGAGTTTAGAATAGCTAAGCAAATAAGACTTCTTCACCTCTTTAAACATTAATTCTTAAAACAATAATGTTTGTTAATATATTTGTAAACACCTTCTCTTTTTTTAAATTGGTGTTTGGTAAAAGTAGCGATGTTCCTGAAGCGTCGCAAGGGGGCGTAACGTTACTGATAACGCACACTAGCTTACTACTCTTACTACTCTTACTCTTACTACTCTTACTCTTACTACTCTTACTACTCTTACTGTTTCTGCCAGAGAAAGACATGCTGGAAGTAACACTAGTAGGCTATATAGGCTACTATAGTAGCCTATGCGTTATATCTGTTTATAACGTTAAATCTGCTAACCCATTATAAGGATTGACATGGCCTATTACATGTACAAATTTAATGATAAATAATGTTACAGTGAAACATATGGTACAATTATCTGAAACACATTTCTAGTGTTTCATGGATGCAGTAAACCTCTAAAAGAGAGCATAACGATCCATGTCTGCTCCTGACAGGGTTTAGTGGGACAGATCCTGTCATCCGTAAACCAAACCTCTCCCATCCGACCGAACTGAAGAGAGGAGGAGTGTGTGTGTGTGTGTGTGTGTGTGTGTGTGTGTGTGTGTGTGTGTGTGTGTGTGTGTGTGTGTGCGCGCGCGCGCGCGCGCGCTCCTGGCGTGTCACAACAGTACAAACGAGGAATAGGAGACCGCTAACATTCTCCCTCAAATCAAAGTCTGATGCGAAGCGGTTTCATTTGATACTTTTACATGTTTTTGTGAAGCTATGCGAAACACGCGTGTATGTGAGCACGTGAGTGTGTGTAAGTGAGTGTGTGTTAGTCAGCTGTATCGATCTGATGAACGACTGATGGTGTGAAGTGAAGTTCTGCTCTGACTGGATATATCTACAGACTCAATGCAGAGTGTCGGAGCAGAGGAAACATCAGGGTGAGTACAAATACCTCATCAGATAAAGACAACATATTACTGGCCGATATCTAGATTGTCAAAATGGACAAATATGTCCAGGCTATTTATTAATTTAAAGGCTTCACTGATAACAAAAATATGTTCTAAGAATGTTTCGCTAACGTTCCCATAACGTTGTTCACGCAACGTTGTGAGGAAAAACGCCCAATGAACGTTTTGAAAGCATTTTTAAAGTCCAGATAACTTTGAACACATTCTTCATTAGTGTTGCTAGTAGAACGTTATTTGTCCAGAACCAATTGTTCTCCGTTAACGCGTACATCTGTCACTCCTGACCAATATAGGCTACTTGGCTTTTTGGATGATCAAAGAAAAAGTTTGTCTTTAATTATCTTTTGCGCTTGCTAATTAAATTATTTATAGCTTGACTCAAGAAAACGGATCTTATACCGCATAGACTGCATTGAAAAATGAACATTTAAAAGATCATTTAAATGTAAAAAATATATACAGATTATTCATCTGTCTCTCTCTGTACACTCTGTCCTTCACTGCATGTCACTGCTGAACCTGTTCTATAGCTTTTCACGTGTCTGCAAACATAACATGATGGAATGCTGTTTTTCTGTCGCTGTTTTTATTGCAGTAAAAATGTTTCTTGCTGGTCTTGCAAGGCTTTGTTTGTTGCGGTCTCTAGGTTTGTTTGGTCAGTTTCTGGACTTGGTTTCAGACTCATGCAGGAGCTGGTTCTCAGTTCTGTATGATTCGACGTGTGAGAGTCTGTCATGACAGCTGTGGCCGCGGACAGGACTATACTTTTATGCCCTGTATATTTAGATACCGCAACAGATGTCTCAGTGACCTGGTGGGGTTCAAAAGTCAGTCTGTCTATAAAGATATGATGTTGTCAGCCAGAAGGACAGATGAACACTGATCACTGGTCAGGAGACAGCAGATCGCTCACCTGTCGAGTGTGTTGGACCCCATGAGGTCAGTCTATATGTGTGAATATCCACGACTAGCAGGTTTTCTGGTTTTGTCTAACCAGAGATGAGACCGGGACGGGTGAGGAGTGCAGCGAAGCGTGCCGAGTCATAATCCCCACGCTAATGCTGGATGAATGTGTTCAGAATAACCTTCTGACCAGCCCTGATCCTCACGGCCCTCTTCCTTGGTGGGATTAGGGAAGTTTTCTTTGGTCTTTTCATGGCAAACCCAGGCCAGGTTCTACAAATGTGTGTGATTCCCATCGCACTGTTTCTCTCCCACCCTATATATCTCATAGAGCTCACGATTATGTGTGTTATGTGAATGATGATCTCAGTTGTGTGAATGAAGAGCACTGTAGGTTGTGTTTTAGGTGACAGGTGCCAACGTGAATATCACATGGTCTTAGTGATCTTAGTTATCTTCTCCAATAAGGAATAACTGAGAAAAATTTTGTCATTATTTACTCTTTACCCAACATGTCATCATTTTCTTAAAATATACTTTGCATCATCGCACGCCCTGATTTTGCTGAGTTAGACGCGTTGCTGGGTCAACATATTTTGTTGATCCTGGAGCAACATTCTGGTCTGGAAACCCTATCCCTGCCCCTAAACCTAACCTTATCCTTAAAACTACAGCGAATAGAAGCACCTAACTCTGGTTGTAAGCCTGAACTTGACATAAACTTTAAACTTGTCCCTCAAATCTGATTGGTTCTGCTTGCAGCATCACCTCATCTCTCAGAGAGTCTGAAAACAGTTCGATAGTCTCTTTAAACCCCTCCCCTCCTAAACCACTGCTGTGATTGGTCAGATGGCTCAGTCTGCTGTGATTGGTCTACTCTGCTATGATTGGTCAGATGGCTCAGTCTGTTGTGACTGGTCTACTCTACTCTGATTGGTCAGATGGCTCAGTCTGTTGTGATTGGTCTACTCTACTCTGATTGGTCAGATGACCCAGTCTGTTGTGATTGGTCTACTCTGCTCTGATTGGTCAGATGACCCAGTCTGTTGTGATTTGTCTACTGTGCTTTGATTGGTCATATGGCCCAGTCTGTTGTGATTGGTCTACTCTGCTCTGATTGGTCAGATGGCTCAGTCTGTTGTGATTGGCCTACTCCACTCTGCTCTGATTGGTCGATCGCTTACAGCGGTGAAAAAACGAAACAATTATATTTTTTATAAATTCTCTATTTTTGTTCATCCATTGAAATTCAAAAAGTACATAAAGACTGGTTTAATTCAAGTCTTCTAAACAGACACAATCACTTTATATGATGAACAAATTTAATTTATGCTTTTCTTTATTTTATTCACATATGGTAAACATGTTCGTTCAAACATGACGCGCAGGAACCAATGAGCTTTGTTCTCACGTCAAGCATTCATGTTGAGCCTCTGTTCCACTGTTTACTTCTCTGTAGGAAAATGAACAAAAGTCACATGGGTTTGAAATCAGGGTGCCTAATAAAGGGTGTCTAAACAATGACAACATTTTCATTTTGGGGTGAGCTAGGTGAACTATATATATAAAATATAAAAAATGAAATGTGAAAGTGAAATTTCCCACACAGAGGTTTGTGATTTCCAGGGTTTTCTCATTTTGAGAAAAGAAATACTTCTATTACATTCAGTGAGGAAGTAAGAGTTTGCACAGAAAAAACTCCCTTTTTTCCCACACAGGGAGTAACAGGTCAGGTGCTGTCTGTGCACGCTTACTCAAAGCTCAGTTTATGAGTCTCTATAGAAACAGTAACACAAAACAGACATGGCCTTCATCCCTAAGCCCGGAGTGATATCAGAATGTTCCTTTCCTCACTTTATAAGCAAGGAGATACAGTGAAGGTTCACACACACACAGACACAAACAACCCTGAACAATACTGATCTAAAACTCACTGTAACACACATAAGAGTTTCTCAAACTACTGGGACCCAAACCCAGCTGTGTTCAATGTTAAGTTTTATAATTAATAGTTTGAAATATCAAGATAATTATGTATACAATGGCAAGTTGCAAGCAGATTGAAACACTTTTGAGCATTAGATGCCACAATCCAGAAACATCTCGAGGACCTTCAGGCCATGGTCTCGTTGAGACAAAGTTTAATACGCAACAGCAATTCCACACACAGACTTTTGTTTTGTCTGTCGGAGTTTCTTTTGAAAATGCCATCAAAATTCCCTTCGGTTATTTTTATGAGGAAGAAATTCATCCGAAATGTTCGTCTAGCACTGATCGCAAATGAAGAGAATATTAGTTAGTACTGTAATCTATTACATATTCTAGGTATAATCTGAGTACGTTTAGATTACTTTTGAACTAACTCGTTTATCACACTGATTTAAATAGGATAATCTTGTACCATATTGACATTAAAATATTTTTTCAGTTTTTTGTTATTAACAACATGATGCACATTAAATATTACATTACGTCAGGGGTTTCCCAAGCACGTTTTTAAATTGATGAAGCGCTAATAATTAATTAAATCATAAAAATGTAAAATTAGGGAAGAATTTGGGAGAATCATTACATTTTAAAATAATTTACTTCCATTATATGAATCATATTTTATCCATAAAAAAAGTATCTGTTTGTAAGTGTTTGAAAACATTACAAGTGCACTAATTTAATAATCCAGATTAGGCCTACGTGTAATCAGTGTTTGCGAGTGACCAGCTCAGTGTTTTATAGGATGCAAGTGCCAAATTGCAACTTTGAATATATTCACGTTATTTAGAGTGCCAAAAAAAACATTTTACCATACGTTTTTATGGGCTACCGACTCCCAACCTGAAAAAAGAGATACATGTGTATCTTCTATCAAATATATAGTTGGTTCCTCCTTTATTTACTGAAAACAATACATGTTAGTCATAGTTTTGTGACAAATGAGTTTCCCTTCCAAGTTCTGACCGAGGCTGAAAGTGGAACAGATGGGAAAGGCCTTGAAACATGGGAAGTGAGTAATTGGAAATGTAGGGTTGTAGTGTGGAGTCGCGTTACTGAATCAGATTCTCTTACAGCTGTTGAGCGGCTCAGTTTGCAGAACCTCCTGTTCTTCTCACACACACTCACTCGTTTCTCCTTTAACTAAAGTCCACTCCCTCATGTCCTGCGGCGTGGAAACCCGGATTGCCTAATCCAGTCGTCAATCATCAGTTGTTAAGTTTTGTTGACACTGTTTGTCCAATGTTGGGATGGATTATGTGTCTGTCAGCTGTCAGTCATTGAGTGAGGATGGGAAAAGAAGTAGAATATCTCATTCTGATAAAATGCAATTGACGGTATTAGAAATAAAACTGTGCCTCAATTGTATTCCTCCACATTTGGCATTAAGCTGTTCTCTAGTGTTTGTCCTCCTGCACCTGTTGTCCACACTGAACTGATCTTGCAGACTGTGGCTCAGCTGTGATAGAAATGCCTGGCATAAACTGACAGGTGGATTTCTGCCCACATTGCTTGATTGTATCTGTAACGGCAACTTCAGCCGTGGAAAGTAAGGGACACTCTCAGTGTCTTTCTGTGGTAAAATAGGTGGTTTCTTTATTCTGCATGTGTCACACAACCCCATTGTTGGCAGATAAAAACTAAAATCACTTTAAGCAAAACATTTCACTGGGAGATGATTGTACACGGCAGCTTTTCTTCTGGGTAAGTGATCGCAAACTGAAATTAGACCAATCAGCTGTGAGACAAATGAACATGACACGAAGTCACTCCTCTGCCTTGATCCAATTACTGTTTTCAGAGACAACATTTCTTGACTTTGACTGATAATTGCTTGTTTTCATTGTGAACCTTCATAAATTATTGAATAAGTTGATTCACATGTCAGATATCTTCTTCCTTTTCAAACCTTCAGTGACAATTGCTGGTTATTCCTTTCTTAGATAATGTAAAGTTATAGTTTTACGCTGTTATGAACTTACATACTGTACATCTAGGACCGTGAGTCGTAATTAAATCACAACACATACTCATGTTTAACCAACGTCTATAGAAATAAAGAAGCCATTTCATCATGAGAGGGTTAAAACCAAAACAGTAAACAGACAACTTTACTGACTAATCTAAAGCAACACTAAATATCATTTTGTACCTTAAAATAATGTTTCCAAAATGGTTTCAGTGGTTCATGAAGTCGTAACAGGGTGAACGGCACTTCTGCATTCGCTCTGCGACCCTCTATCGGCTATAACCACACTATGTAAGATTGCCAGATCGGGTCGCGTTTCTGTAGTTCGAATGAGACAAAAGAAACTACAAATTTGACTTGCTTTACAATAGTCATTATTTTGTTTTTCTTCGTTTCTGATGTCGCAATACATCATACTTTCGTAAAATCATGCATCATTCTCTACTTTATCTGTGGACATCGTTCATTCCAGTGCCGGTGCTGGATAAACAGCGAGAGTGCGACGGTAGACTAGATTATTTACGACAGCAGTAATGGACAATTCCACTTCCAACCTGTAGGGGGACCGAAGAGGAAAGGTGCTTTGGTCTAACTTACTTTTTCTTCTCTAGCCATAAACATCAACAAAAGACATCAAATTTAAGAAATGTGTACTCAAGGTGACAAATGAAACAGCAGCAAACAGCCTTAGCAAACCACCAATAACAGAGTAACGTAGAAGCACTCAGGTTGAAGTACAAGCATGTGATCTGGAGCGGGAGAGAAGGGCAAACGCTGTGAGGACTTGCTCTGCTTTTATGCTGAATCTTCTCCACCCGACAGCCAATCACAGGCAGCTACTCGTCACTGATGTCTCCTGGATTCAAAGACGAAGCAAGAAAAACACAAGCTGTGTTTCCACCCAACTATTTTTAGGCAAATTATGGGAAATCGCTAGATTGGGGAAAACCCAGCCCGATCTGCCGGTGATTTGACTTCTCCCTGCAGCTCAGGCTGGACACCTGTACATTCTTCTATCCTGCTTCCGTTACAAATCTGCGGGGACCAATCACAAACTGGCGTATCCACCTGGCGCGCTATTGGCGGGTTTAATCCAATCCAATTCCTTTTAACCTCTCGACGATGCTCAATGGCTTCTTTAGTTTAGCAAACAAATCGCTCGAGTGGGTGTAAGTACCACTCACTTTCATGTTTCAGAAACATCAATGCTCCAAACCGACACGTTTGTTGACACGTTTCCTGCCTGGAGTTTTTCGCTGCAAAGTACGTCACCCGGATCGTTGGTCTGATTGGTTGATGGACTATCCAATTGCGTACAGAGTCATTTGAACTCTGCCCGTTGATCACGCCTCTTGTGCAGTAGAAAATACAGAGCAGATTCCCCAGACTAATGTTCACTCTTAAAAGATATCGCATAAAACAACAGTGATGTAAACACCCATAGTGTAGGCTTATGCTGAACTTTATTGTACAGATGGTGCTGTATTAAGCAGTGCATGAAAGTGTTTCTGTTGCTTCATGAAGACGTCTGAAATGTCTGTGTATTTGACAAATATTGCATCTAATCCACTTCGTCTGTGATAAAGTAAGGAAACACTTATAAACACTTTCAATTCCATTTTATTCAATATTCCATTTAAATTCACAACTTTGGATGGAAACCAGATATAATCCACATCCACAGATGTAATTTAAAAAAGTCAAATAAAGCAAAACCAAAAACTGGATGTAATAATGCGATGCAAAAATTCAGTTTAAACAACTCTGTCTCGATGCATGGCCCAGTTTACGTCCACTTCAAGTGCATTACTGTGTTTTGATTTCTGTTACTTTCAATAATCTTCTGTGGTAATCAACATTATACCACAAATGTTCACTTCTTTTTAACCTAGAACATTCAAAAGTGATTTGGAGAAAGCATTTGAGGATGTTTGTATCTTTCTATCTGGCAGGCATGTGGAAAAATATAAGGCTTCAAGAAAGGTTTTTAATAACTGATGTCATATTTCTGAGGGCAGAATGTCTGATGGCTTTAAAGGGTGAGGCTCTACAGTCCATGATGTCATGGCTAGTCTTGCTTTGCCAGCATGTTAGTCAGTGCTGTGTGTGTGTGTGTGTGTGTGTGTGTGTGTGTGTGTGTGTGTGTGGGGGGGGGGGGGTGGGGGTGTGCGCGTGTGTGTGCGGGTGTGTGTGTGTGTGTGGGTGGGTGATTTCAAACATCTATGCATGTTAATAAATGTATGTAGCAGGCCAGTACCAAGTGTAAACAAATCTTTTCACACACACACACACACACTCATGCACATTACACAGTCTATACTCACAAGCACATGATGCCTCTTCATGGAAAAACATTCGAAGAAAAACATGTGACAAACCAGTGTGCCCGAGTACTGTCTTTATACATGCATTTAATTCATTATGCAACCTATAATAATTGAATTCTCTAAAGCCAGTTCACAGACACATTAATGTTTAGAGCGAGTGTAAACGTGTAAAGTGTCAGATCAGCTCTGGCTGAGTTTAATTTTTCAAATAAATTCAAGAGGCCATTTACTGAATATGAACTTTCTACTCTGTACATTGAGAACTCTAATCTGAAATACAATTGAAATGAATTTTAAAATTCAGAAGAAAAATGAAACAAATAATACCAAGGGAATACCTAGTGAATAAGGAATATCCTGCCTGTATCTTTTTAGGGGAGTCTATACCCCAAAACATGGGGACATGGAACATTTAAGACATGGAGGCTTAAAAAAAGAGTCTACAACCCAGTCCACGCCTCCAATGAGCTTTCCTTCAGCATAATGATCCTCTATAGCGAAAGGAAGCGTAACTACGCTCTACGCCAAGGATTACTTACCAAGGAGGCTCACAAAAGAGACTCAGTACTGCTATCCAAGCGGAGCTCTGGGGAGCGGAGGCCTCAGCAGGGCGTCTCTCTAGAGCGAGAGGAGGACTAACAACACTCCACCTTAAAACAGCTCCACCAAAGAGTCTCACAGAGGGCCATACCACTCGATGTCACTGATGCTGAAGTCAGACTGAGCTCGTTACGTGGAGCGGAAGATCTTGCCCATCACTGGGAAGGTTGTAATCCACACTCATTCTAAATGAACAATGGGAGCTAACCGCTACGCCTAGCTACAACCATTATAAAACCTGTAATATGATTTGGTCTCCAGCACTCTCAGAGGTCCCGTACAACAGAAGGGGTTTGGCCAAGCTGAACAGACCACACCGTGTTGGAGACCAGAAGTGCTCAGAGCTTCCTTGGACGGCAGATCACAGGAAAGTACAAGAGGGCTAGGCAAAATTGCTCGCTGAGCACTCAACTGACACTCCAGCAATAAACTGAGCTCTCTCATGAGGAGTCGGGAATCCTACTATTAAGGATTCCACTAACACTCAATCATGAAGACATTGCCATCAAGGGGTGTGCTATAGCTGCGACCACTCTGAAACAAATGTCTTCGTAGGATCTCAAGACTCCAGACACTCCTTGTGACAAAGAAGGGTTCGCAAACTGGGGGCAAAAAAAACACTCTTTGTTGGGTTCTCGAGATGGAAAGAGCTCATCCCAGGGACTGGAGGACCCTGCTTCACAACCCGACTCAGGAGGAGGGTTCTGCTCTTCAGTCAAACCCAAGGAAAGACGGGTTCTCTAGACTCCAACTCTCACGAAGGTGCCTAGAACTCGGAAAGGTTCGCAAACTAGGGCGAAAAAAGAAAAGGCTTCCCGTCGGGTTCCAGAGATTAACACTGAGCACTGCTATTGTGCCGGCAGATCTTAAGATAGCATTAGGCCTCATACATTATTAGTAGCAGGCCGGAAAGGGAAAGAAATCTCAGATGACTCCACCTCCTCCGTGATCGAACCTGCCTTCCCTTATGGACCCAAACCGTGGTGTCTCTCATTCCTCTCTCATCCCTCGAGAGAGAGAGAGAATAAACAACAAAGGAGCTCATCACAGCTTCCACATCATAAAGAGCTCGTTCAACTCCCTCGAGAGCCCTCAAAAATGCCAGACTCTATCACTAATCAAGAATGACTTGTTGAATAGTAACGAACACATCACTGTGAGTGCCTTCGACTCCCTCGAGAGCCGAATGCACTCGTGCAAACGCTAACTACTATCCCTCAGGTGAGAACAAAGTAATAGCTTCTTACCTGTCTCTTTCAGTCAGTCTCGCGGATGCATCACAAAGCACACCTCACAATGAGCGCATTCAGTTCCCTGGAGAACTGAACACACGTGCTCACGTTACCCAGACAAATAACGCACAGGTCGTGTGTCCTCAAGTGTTGTGAGTGATCGTCTTCACACGTACATGAACAAACGTATCCTCGTCCTAGGACTCAGTGCGAGTGCCCATTCAAAAGGGAACTTTATTTTTTATTGTGTTAGCCAAACTTGACAAAATGTTTTAGATGCTTTTTCTCAACAGCAAATTTCATTTCATTTTTGTTTTGTTTTTGTTTGTACTTTTTTGTTGATACTGACTGATTACTATACTATACAAGAATGTCAGTTCTGTCTAGCTGAATATCACAATAAACGTTTTAGATACAGGTTTCAGAAGGACATGTCCACATTTTCTTGGAAAAGTCAATACTGTAGTACACAGAAAAAGAATATGCATATTTGTAGGTATGAAGTACATTTATTTTTTTGCAATTTGTTTCAAGTAAACATTTGCATGTCCATTTTACAAATAAAGACATAAAGCACATTTTGTCAATATTATTACAGATTGACTGTTCCACTAAGAATAAACTCAATAGGTATCAACAAGATGTGCATTTAGTTATTTGTGCAAATTGTAGACTTTGCACACATTGTCAAAACACATTTCTACACGAAAAATAATTCAAATGTGAACAAAATCTCATCTGAGAATTGAGCTAGAGTGATTGAGAAAAAACATTTTTAGTACAAGTGGGTTTTTTTTTTAAATAAAAAATAACGTTATATTCTCATTATTTTCTCAGACAGCAAAAATGTTTATAAAAATAAAAAGCTCAGCACTGAATTATGATTTTCACATGCATGTTCAGTGCTCAATTAAACCAAAAAATTAACCAATACAATGGATGGACTGTGTAAATTGAGATTTAAGGCTGGAAAGCTGAAATGTTAAAACACTCGGCATCATACACTTGCTGACTTTGTAAATGGTTACAGTAAAAATACTGGCCATCGTACACTAAACGACCGAGCGTCATGTTCTACCAGACTTTCAGCTTGTTCTGAATGCAACAAACTCACTCGCAAATGAAAACAGTATGTGTTTTAAAATCGGCTCAAAATATCAAACATGTTTGATCTCCTCCAACTGGATAGAATCTGTGTGTGTGTGTGCGTGCGTGCGTGCGTGCGTGCGTGCGTGCGTGCGTGCGTGTGCGTGTGTGTGTGAGTGTGTGTTTCCTGTGCAGGTAAGAGTGCAGAGATCAGGAAAATGCTTCCTGAACTCCCATCGTCGTGTAATAGCCAGACTGTGTTTTTCTGGACAACAACTTTCCCTACTTTAAACTTATATATGTAATAAAATGTATGCCATAATGATTTTTTTTATTATTATTTGTATTATTTTTTTAGAAAAGAGAAGGGTTGCTGTGACAAATATATTTACATGCTTATTGCTTACTGACTTTAAGTCTTTTAAGTTTAAGTCATGTATAGGAACAGTCTTTACAGAAAAGCGTTTACTGGGATTTAGTCATAGGTTACAGCAGCTGGAGGGCGACTGCGTGTGTCAGATGATCCGATGGGAATAAAAGGCCTCATTATGCAGCGTAATATGAAACATAGCATTTAATAGTATTTGCCAAACAACGTGTTTTGAGCTTTTTATCTACAGACAGACAGACAGATTGATTGATTGATTGATTGATTGATTGATTGATTGATAGATAGATAGATAGATAGATAGATAGATAGATAGATAGATAGATAGATAGATAGATAGATAGATAGATAGATAGATAGATAGATAGATTGATTGATTGATTGATTGATTGATTGATTGATTGATTGATAGATATTAGTCTACTGAAGTGATTCATAGATTAAGACTTATTTTGAGAGGTGAGATTGAATGTTGGCCACTAGATGGCAGTGAATAATTAGAGATCAGGATCTGGTGTAAACATGAACCAGAATGCCATACTGTAGTGTAATAATCATACTTATAGCATATTATATTATATATAAACTGTGGAATTGCGTGAATTTTCTGTGTGTATGAAATACCCAGATGATGTACAGGTGTTTTTAATCCATAAGGTGTTCTTTCTAACATTTATACTTTTATTAAGAAATAATAATTTGTTAGATCTATATAACATCTCTTACACTCAATGCACTTTTTAAAAAATGTATGAGGGAATGCGCCTCGAGTTTGGGAAAGGCGCTTTATAAATAAAACTATAATAACTAACTAACTATAATAGCTAACTCACTTTGGATCTGGGTAATTGGTAAAACTTTACAATAAGGTCCCATTAGTCCCCAACGAAATGACTAATTTTAACTAACAATGAGCAACACATTTGTTATTTAACACTATTTATCAGTTGTTAACTTTAGTTTATAAAAACACAACTGTTCACTGTTAGTTAGCTTGCAGTCTCTCTCTACTATACACAGGTCAACGATTATGATGGCGTCATTCTGCACTCTCATCAGGTTTTGTCCAATCAAATGCTCTCTAGTATCTGTATCTGTATCAAGTATCACATTTACTTTGTTTACAAACCCCAAACTACATCATGCTCTTTAGACTCAGACTTACATTGGCAAGTTTCCTTGAGGTGATTATTGTGGGCGGATTTAATTACAGTACCATATTTATATGTAGATCAGTATTGAGTAAACCGGGTTTAGTATGTGTGTGTGTACCTTTATTTATTTACCGGTTTACAGTACAGATTGTTTTAAAGCAGTTTTACTGTGATAACAAGAAAATTATGCATTTCAGCTGGAATGATGTGCGCTGAAGTTAGTTCAGTGTTGATTCAGTTCTGTTGTAAAGATCAACAATTATTAAATTAGTTAATTTCATCTATAAAGCAGTTCTGAAAAAAACGGTCATCGTCCAGCTCAGTTCAGTTCACACACAACAGTGTCAGTACAGTCAAATGAATAATATTGATGAAAATGAATAATATTGTTGAAAATAAAACTAATAATATTAATACTATTGTTGAAAATTAAACTAACGTCATCCTAAGGGTAGCATGTACAGAGTGAACAGCAACGGTCCTAGTACTGAGCCTTGTGGTACGCCATACTGAACTCTACAAACTGATAACGGTCAGATCAGATGTATGTGTGTGTGTGTATACGTGTGTGTGTTATACTTATCCGTTTCAAGAACTACAATTACTCATTCCATATCAAAATTCTTGACTTTAAAAACAACTTAAGAAATTGCATAAGTTTAACACAATTAGCAGTTTACAAAGAAAGGGAAATCTGTTTTTCTCAGCATGCTTTGATTACAAACCAAGAGACATTCTATGATATAAACTACTCTGTGTGTGCCATGGCAGCCATAATGTCTCTGTTAGTTATGTAAACACATGTATGTGCACTATAGTGGACTGCACTAACATGAAGATCGTTCTGTGTGGCAGATGTGTGTGTGTGAGATTTACCTCAGCTTGAATGTCTGGATGAAGATATTGTGCTGTTAAAGCAATAGCTTGAATAAATTAACTCATGGATCAGTCAGGAAGTGGGATAATGTTCCCATCGCAGTGGGAGGCATCTTTAACTGCTGATAAAGTGAGAGGTAAATGCCAGAGGGGGGCATGTGAGCCAAGAGAAGGAGAATTTAACCACAAAACTCCTGCCAAAGCGGAAAAACTGCTCCTTGTTGGACCTTTCTGCATGTAAATATACAGTAGTTTTCAATTTAGTTTTGTAGCAGGAGACTAGAAAAACCAAAACCACATGTTAAATAGTGGTTGATTTGATTTAAAAAAAAAAACAAATAAATATATAATTTTTTTTTTTTTTTTTTTTTTTTTAAACTCTTTTGAGTTTGGTTTTCCACTACAAAACTAATTCTACAAGTTTTTGTGTGAAGGTGAATTTACTTGATAAGTGTCAGAATAAAGTTCAAGACCACTATTATTTTAAACGGTGAAACAATTTACTCAAAACAGCTAAAAAAAAAATATATATATATATCCACTTGTTTATTAATTGAGCAAATGTTTATGTTGAAAAGCTAAACCAAAAGAACAAAACCCCAGTTGTATTTTGGAATAGATTATTAAACATTAAACGTTAAACGTTTTGTTCATCATGATAATCTTCACAAATTAACACAACTTTTATGATTTTGATGCCTAAATACAATCACAGAAGTAAAAAGCTAAACGTTGGGTATAAACGAACTACACTGAGCTAATGTTTTCGTTAAAAAGCTAATAATGCAATTATTAGCTGATAATTTATTCTTAAATTGGCCAAATACTGGCAGATAAATTGGCCTGGCTGATATATCAGTCTGTCATTGTTAAATGCGTATTTTCTTAAAGTTGTCATTAAACTGTGTTTAAGTTGCGCTGGTCTTTTCTCCTCTATTGTGTCGTATCTGAGTGAAACGCTTCAGGAACGAGAACAAATGTGGGCGGGGCTTGATTTTGTCCGTGTGGAGTTGATTGGATGGTTGTGGTTTGCTATTGGCTGATCTCATGTGATTGACAGGTTATAGCCCCGCCCTCGTCATCAGAGAAGAGAAGAGATGCTGCAAGAGGAACTTATTCTGATTCAAGATTATGAGGAACATGAATTTAACAGAATAATAATGTGCACAGATAAATCATTTATAATAAAAACTGCAATATTCAATTCGAAAATAGGAATTGTCCATTTTGATTTCATGGTGACTTTATTAAGAATTCTTTCCGTTTTAAAATGTCACATTTGTGTGACAACAAAAATGAAATGTTACAAGCTCAAATATTTGGAGAACCGTGTGCAAAAAAAAGATGTTTCTCAGCAGCTTGTCACAATAGCCAGAGAAAAAGGCAACACCTGAGGATCTGGGTCAGGAGAAGGTCATTCTTCCTGTCCTGCCACAATGATGACTGAGACAGACCTGTTTACAAAACTGCAGTCAATGGAAATGACTCCATCCAAGTGAAAAACCTCGTCACCTTTTCATTCCCTGGACTGTAGCGGTTCTCTAATGTGTCTTGCTGAAAACCAATGTGATTTTCCATCATTCAGCCGCTGATCAGTCATGTATCTTCACCGGTCTTAGGGGCCCATTCACACAGAACACCTTTTTGAGGTTAAATAAAATATGAAAAAATCCAAGGTCAAAAGACACCTTTTTTTAAAAAGTTGACCATATTTTAACCTGAAAGCTGCTTCTTTAGAACGCCATGTCACTCGCCAGACACTGCAAAAGACGCAAGCTCAAGGATCTAACGCGTCCATCTTGCGCATGTTTGGAAGAGCAGCAGAGTGGAAGAACAAATGCGTTCTGTGTGACCCACAGACCTTATTTCAGGCATTAAACCAAACCATAGATTTGCTAAAGTGCTAACTCGTTTCTGGGTTTTGGCCTACAAAAATACGCCATCATTGCAGCACTCTATCGAAATGAATGGATTTGATTTCTCCTGTGAAAGTTCACCGAACAGCAGTAAAAGTGAGCGCAGCTTTAGTCTGTCAGTGTGTAATGTGCATCTGTGCTAGTCTCTGCTACTGTAGTGTAAATCACCTGTGTGTCTGATGTCTTTTCCTTGTTTTCTCCCACCAGGCCGATGTTGCAGAGGAAGGAGTCATTTTCTCTCCTCTCTACATCAGAGAAGTGGCTCTTCAGAGGGGTGAGTTCAGAATATATGCTGTTTTTTTGCGGTCCATCAACAGGAAGAGTGTGCTCTCTGTGCCTTTTTGAAATCAATGGATTTGCAGGTTTCTTGAACATAGTGTAGTGCGGGTTTCCCAATGATCCAAAATCACGTCCAAAAAAATGTGTACATATACCACGGCCAGCGTTGGAAAAGCGTTCATCAGTAGTGTTTCCCAGCCCTGTTACTGGAGGCACACCAACAGTACACATTTTGAGCATCTCCCTTATCTGACATATTCATTTCATGTCTTGGAGTCTCTTCTAATGAGCTGATGAGTTGAGTCAGGTGTGTTTGATTAGGAAGAGTTGGAAAACGTGTAGAAGTGCGATCAGATTGACAGGATCCCTACACAGTGTTCACATGGGATATATCCGTTGAAGTGGAACTCGCTGACAATAATCGCTCATCGTCATCAAAGAAATGGACTGCATTTATATAGCGCTTTCACAGACCTATGGCCACCAAAGCGCTTTACATAGCCTCACATTCACCCATTCACTCACTCATTCATACACCAACGCCGGTGTCAGCCATGCAAGGCGCCATCCAGCTCGTCGGGAGCAGCTGGGGTTAGGTGTCTTGCTCATGGACACCTCGACACTTGGTCAGGTGGAACCGGGGATCGAACCACCAACCTTCCGGTTTGTAGACAACCTACATGAACCACTGAGCCACTGCCGCCCCAGAAAAGCAATGACGCACTCGCAGATCACGATATAGCATAAATACTATAATTTACTTTACTTTCAAATTTAAAATCATATAATAGGGCTATACATATAAAAAAAATACACATTATGTATCTAATAAACATAAAACATGTTTATTATAAAGACTACTTGTATATTTTTCTTGTATATTACTTGTATATTGAATGACAGTCACAGTACAGCTTTAAAACTGTTAATAAACAGTTTTAAAGCTGTACTGTGACTGTCATTCAATATGAAAATACATTTTGATTTGGTTAACAACGTATAAATGTGTTATTAATCAATGCTCTTAATAACTAGCGGTCTCATCTTGTGCGCTTTCTTTCCCATGCGCAGATGCTTAGTAAACATTCCAGAAGTAAATAAAGTCCAATAAAAAATGACAGCGCCTCAGCTGCTTCTCAACACTTGTTTACATTACTATTCATACTATAGAAGAATATGCAAATGTGAAATTCATCACCATAACCATTCATAACTCTAGTGTTGGTGTGCCTCCAGGAACATGGGAAACACTGTACTAGTACATGTGCACCCTATACTCTACAAACCTGAAAGTGACATTAACCAAATGAGTTTACTTCACTCAAATATGACTGAAAGTTGGCACACACGAGTGGGACAGCGGGCATAATCAGTAGCTTGGCCTCCGGGTTTGAACATTTCACCCGCTGCGCCCGATGGCCAGTCTAAGCCTGCCTTAAATTTAGCACAGTTATTAAAGGAGTAGTTCACTTTCAAATTAAAATTACTCACCCTCAAGCCATCCTAGGTGTATATGACTTTCTTCTTTCAGACGAATACAATCTGAGTTATATTATTAGGCCTGTATTATATACACTGAACAACGCAACACTTTTGTTTTTGCCCCCATTTTTCATACATAACTAACAATTACTGTACATCTATGCCCATACAGTATTGGGCATTTCTTTAAAAAAAACAGCATTGTTAGCAATGCATTATATTTAATACATTGTGTAACAAAAAGGCAATAAACAAGAAGGCAGGGTGATTGCATTTCCTTGATATTATACAACACTCTTCATGTGAAAAAGGTCATCCTCTGTGTTTGCCTTTTAAACTATTTCTCAACGTCCAAACAGAGATAGCCTGCTTGTAAAACAGTCTTAATCATGCTAATGCTGTTTACAATGAAAGTCAATGGGCCTACTGTTTTATATTTCAAAATATCCTCCTGGTATTCCACCAAAGACAGAGATATGCCCAAGTTTGTTAATAAATAACGACTTGGACTTAACGTATTACTTAACGTATTTTTGGATGAACTCTCCCTTTAGCCTAAAGTGTGTTTTTAAATAAAATCAATTTCAGGATGCAAATATTGCCCATAAAACTAGTAATAATCATTTAATTTTCAGTATTATATGTTAGTCTGTGAGGTGGCTGAAATATCTCCTTTTCTCTTACTTGATGATGATGATGTCTTTTGTGTAGCTATGGAATTAGTAAAGTCAAAACACCAACCAAATGTACCAATGATAACCTGGTGAAACAAATGGGTGCCTCTAGTATATATGGCAGAATGCAAGAAACAAAACAGATAACAGATAACTTCATTTCCTCATTTCCTGTGACTTGCCTTCTTAACCAGCAAAACTTCCTGGGTACAAAAAGCTTTATCTGAAAGCTCATGCAAAAGTTGAACAGCTGGACCAGCACCAAACCAAATCACAAAAGAGCATAAATCAACAAACCTCCATGAAAGAGGCATACTGGCTTTTCCAGCGATGTGCTTTTCAATAATAGTTTTACCTCAATATATTTTTGAGTGTTTGACAGTGTGCGCCTGCTCATAAATAGCCAACAAATAACATACATTCTGATCATGTCACTATATCAAAGTTCATGGGACGTCTGATAATTGTGGGATCACACTCCCTTCAGAATGCCTCTGTCGGCCTTCCCTTGATCTGCAGTCGTGAGATAGTCCAAGGGCTGAGCTGGATCATTTCAGACTTCTTTTTGTATAAAACCACAAGGTCAGCAATGAATTCTGCCAATGTGATGAAGAAATGTTGGGTTTATGACTCCATATCACTTCAGATAATAACCATATAAAATGTTCTTGCAATTGTGACCTACATGTGATGTTCATAAAAGACCTTAGGTCACATTAACACATCGGCTTCATTCATTTCTGATTCCAGATTAGAGTTTAGAAGTGAATTCATCTTCTCTGCGACGAATCTTATACTCTCTGTCGACACAACTAATCCTGCGGGAAAGAAAAATCGTCTATTAGACGGCAATATGATTGATGATTACAGAGAAATCAAATGATTTTTGTCGAAAATATTCTGAGAGAAAGTAAAAGATCTCCATTAGACTTTCAAAAGAGATCTCAACATTAATTTCTTAAACTGTGCTCACATTTTGGCAAATGTCTGATATTTCAATATGAACGATTGTCATCAGATTCTTCCAAAACCATCTGATTCGAGTCCAAATTGCTTTTATAGCTCTGTACATGTCAGCAATGTTTCATTTGTAGGGCTGGGTTCGTGTACTGACACAAATTCCATAATTTGATTAGATTTCGATTCAAAAGCTAATATATATATTTCAGTTTGATTACAGTCAGTGATTACAATTTGATCATATATATATATATGGAGAGTTCAGATGCAAAAGCCTCTAAGTGCCATCTGAAATTTTCTTCTAGAATGATCATTTTTATCAAGCTCGTATGTTTAAGTTCAATAATTTCACTTAAATGGCAATGCAAATTACCTATTAATTGTCATTTAAGTGAAATCACTTAACTTAAATATACAAGCTTTATAAAAATGATCATTCTAGAAGAAAATTTCAGATGGCACTTAGAGGCTTTTGCATCTGAACTCTTCATATACATATATAAATATATATACACACAGTATGAATTTATTTAAAGCTGCTTGGATACAAAGTGTATTGTGAATGCCTGCTGCCAAAACCAACAATCAGGACTGGGATTTGGCAACCTCCAGCGATTTAATCACCCTGTGTGAGCGCACCTCAAAAACTGTGTATACACAAGACAAGACCAACATGTTATAATGTGGCTATGATGTCAACAATGTCAGATATCATGCGGTTATGCATTTAGGCCATGACTGCGTTCACTTGTGGTTCCAGTGGCCAATGTTGAGACCACGTTTAAAAGGTCATGTGAACAGCCTCACCGAAAATCCTACTTGTACTGTCAATATTCACAATTAACCAACGCCAATTATTTCCCATTTGAAAAGAAACTCCCAAAAATCCATCTGGTAATTACAACACTGCCGTGACATTCATGTAAACTCATCATGTAAGTATGATAATTCCAGCATCAGACACACAGCGCACTTCTTCAACAGGAAGTGCTTAAAGGAAGACCGTTTGTGTCCAGGAAGTGTGTTTAGCAGGGATTTACTGGCTTCCTGTTGTTAAGTGTTCTCTGAGTGTACACACATCTCCTAAACTGCGGCAGTGCAGGTACAGATCCAAGTCAATATATTATATAAGTAAAGTAGTGCTGGGCAACGATTAATCGCATCCGAGATAAAATGTGTTTACATAATAAATGTGTGTACAGTACAGTTCAACACTGATAATAATCATAAATGTGTCTTGAGCAGCATATTAGAGGGATTTCTGAAGGATCATGTGACACTGAAGACTGGAGTGATGATGCTTTGATCACAGGAATTACATTTGAACATATATTCACATAGTAAACCGTTATTTTCAGCTGTAAAAATAGCTCACAATATTACAGTTTCTACTGTGTTGTGCATGAAACCGAAACTTCATTATTCAGTTTGTATTCAAATTGTTTTAAAAAAGTCAACTTTCTAGTGTAAAGCGCATTATTTCCCAGCAGCGTTAGATGATGTGTGTGAGGAGGGTGTAAACGCTTCTTCCCTGTAAGCGGAAGTTGTTTGACGCCACCGGCCTCAGACAAACACCAGCAGAGATGCAGTCTGAGAGCTTCAGCCCGATATAGCACCGACACACTTCCTCCAGAGAACATCCTGTTTGCTGCTCACACACACACACACACTCACACACTCATGGCTGAGGGGTTAGACAGGTGACAGCGCTGCATGCTGGGGGATTGTGAAGGTGTTGTGTGTCTGAGGACCAGTGCTGTGAAGCCCAATGATGGGGTGCTGTCTTTTCATCCATCAGAAGGTGAGCCAACATCTTATTAACCTTATCAAATGAACGTGGAATACCTCAGATCATATGATCTTGGAAGAGTTTGGTTTTGATATCTGACTATATCTTGGCATATCTAAGCAGAGTCTGAAACACTGAAACTGAAGAGGAGACATGCGTTACTGGGGACTTTTCATAAGTCTCAGTTTGCTCTTCATTTCTTCTCATTGCTGTCCAGGAGAAACACTGTTTTTTTACTTTCTACAGAACCATTTTTGGTTCCCCAAGAGCCTTTCAGTTCTTAAAAGAACCATTTTTATTAGTGTGAAGAACATTTAAAAAATCTAAAGGAGCATTTGTGTAATGTTACGGTTCTCTTTGACCCATCGATGCCAGTAAAGAAGCTCTTATGTAAGCCTGAGTGTGTTTACGTCTTTGTGTTTCTCTCAAAATTCTTGTTATAATTGTTTAAATGATTAATTGTGAATGAGAGATGAAGTTGTGTGTGTGTGTGGATGTGAGGTTAGTCTTCATGTGCAAGTGGCTGTGATTGTGTCGCAGCCCTTACATTATATTTCCAGATGCACTGTAACTCTCTCTGTGTATTTGCTGTGTTCAGAAGCTGTTTGTGATACATTAGGTGATTATGAATTGTTTTTCGGTGGCATAATGAAGACTACAATGGGTTAAAGCAGCAATACTCTCCATATAAATGCTCCTACATTTGGTTTGGCGAAGAAAAAGATGGATCATCCAAACGTGCTGCAATCCAGTCCATGTGTGTCATGACGGATGAACTGTAACTTTGACACTGTTATTGAGCTAAACTGAATCAAGTAAATTGAACTGAATAATGATACTATTGTCTTTTTATTGCTGCTTTACAACTGAAACCGAACATTTTGCAACGTTAATAATGTTATTTTCCTGTGATCAAAGCTGAATGTTCAGCATCATTACTCCAGTCTTCAGAGTCACATGATCCTTCAGAAATCAGTCTAATATGATGATTTGATGGTCAAGAAACATTTCTGATCATCATCAGTGTTGAGCGCAGAGCTGGAAACTGTGATACGTGTGTCAATACACCCTCATGTTGTTCCTAACCCATCGGACTTTTTCTCTGCCAAAATGGTCAAATGGTCTCAGGTCAAAATGTAATTTTCTTTAATAATATAACTTTTCATCATGCAACTTCAGTGAGTGGGAGCTGGAGCTTTCAAGCTACAAAAAAGGCAAAAAAACACCACAAAAGTGGCATTAATCTACCATAAACGTATGATAGCCGTGTTTGAGGAACAGACTGAAATGTAATAATATAATCATATCACGGTCATTCAGGCATGGAGAGATGAAGCATGGATCTAATTGCAAGCAATTAATATTTATTAAATGCAAACAAACCAAAGCACTAGAGACACTGGAAAGACTTTTTTTAACCAGGTAAACCAATTAATGTTATGTTATTATGTGTATACTTTTGTGGTCCTTTTTAATAATTCTTACAGCGACCAGTAAATTTTTGTTGAGTTCACAGAAGAAATTAATTAATACGAGTATGGAGCAAAAAAAAAAAATCCAAGTTCCTGTTTTTATTTTGTTACATGCTATTTAAACATATTAGTCAGTGTACAAAATGTAATGCACCAGTATAAGCAATATTCATTTCTGAACATACAGAATAATGATACTGTCTTCTTCAAATAAGAAACCTAAACCTACTCGTCTGGCACTGGTGGGACTGGTAGGGCGGGTGTTCTCCAGGGGTCATGGGTCATGAGCAACAGACCCTCACAGGCTCTACTGTTCGCACTCGTGTAGATGTTGACTCCGCATTGTGCTGGTTGCCATGGAGAATAAACAGGAATGGAGCAACAATAACAAAGCTGGCAATAGAGTTGACTGATAGAATGATTTATATAAACACTTTATTTACCGTCTACAACTACAATTGGTCTAGAACTGGTCAAGTGCATTTAAAGGGAACATATCATGATAATCTGACTTGCTGTAATCGGGTGTCCGGTGCTCCTACCAACCCTGAAAACGTGAAAAGTGAAACCCAGTGAGTTTGTTCTGGTGAGCCTTTCTCTGCAAAAAATAAGCCGATCAGATTTCGCTCCTCTTCTGACGTATGAAGAGGATCTTATTATAATATTACCGTCATTAATCTGCACGTTTACACACACCAGCCGACATTTGGTTTCGCGCGCGACAACAGAGACCAGTTCTAACGCAATGACAGAAGATCCAGCAAAGCCTGAAACTGTTGTGTGGTTGAGCTCAGACTGAACACTATTGACCAGAACATGTCACCGCTGTCTTATAAACACCTCAGGAACTGTGGACACTTGTGGAGAAGTTAAACTTGATGATGAGATGATCAATGTAACTCCACAACAACTACATAAATGTCTCCACTAACATTCAGAAACGTCCAGGTGCGTCTAAAAGTTTTGATTCCTGAGTATCCTGAAATCCTTTGTGAAATCCTTTGAAATCCTGACTTACTTTAGTTTATAAATTAGATCCTGCTCACATTTTTCATCATCTGTCATCCAGCTGTGGCAGCCGCCATCACAGGGTCATTCACTTAAAGTGCATTTTTATATTAGTCTAATTGAAAATCATAGATTCTGGTTTAAACCTGTTTTGTTCAGTTTGTCTAAAAACAAATAGCGCTAAATAAAAAATGAAAGAAACTATTTTGTTTGAATTGTATTTTCACTTGAACATTTTTCCTTATGTTTAATGAAAGTATATTAAGTATTGTATGGTCTTTAAAATAAATATTTTTACTTTACTTTTTATTAGTTTTTTAGGAAAATAAGTATTTTTCTGAATATTAAATCAAAAATGAGAAAAAGTAATATACTTGGCTGTAACCGATTAGAGTATTTATTCAGTGTATGCGCACCACTTTAATGCTTTTCCATTTATTAAAGGGATAGTTCACTTTGAAATAAAATTTTGGTATGTTTTAGCTTACCTCAAGGGCATCCAAGATGTAGGTGTCTTTTTTTCCGCAGTAGTTTCAATTTTGATATTTTTAGGTCAAACCGTTCTTGTCTGTCAGTCATATAATGCAGGTCGATGGTCACCACCTGAAAGAGCAAGCACAGAGTCCAAATTAAAACAATTCCCCATCGTCCAAATTAAGGTTTCGTTCCAATGAACTGCAGTAGCCAAGGCGACATCTAGTGTATATATCTATACCCGCCCGCGCTCTCAGATCACTTGGACGTGGCTGTGTACAAGAGGTAAAAACGATATAAATACTGTTTGTTTTCTCACACAAACCGCTCGTTTCGTGTCTTAGGCCATCAATGTGTACTTACGATGGGGAATTGTTTAATTTGGACTCTGTGCATGCTCTTTGAGACAGTGACCATCGACCTGCATTATATGACTGACAGACAAGAACGGTTTGACCTAAAAATATCAAAATTGAAACTACTGCGGAAAAAAAGACACCTACATCTTGGATGCCCTTGAGGTAAGGTAAAACATACTAAAATTTTATTTCAAAGTGAACTATCCCTTTAATACTGACAAATGTTTCAAATGCTGAAAATATGCTTAATTTCAACATGGTGAACCTACAAGCTTTAAATTGTGTTGTCGTGTGATAGTTATCTATATGTGACTTCTGCATGACAATTTCAACAAAATAAAATCAGTGGTGTCTAAAACATGCAGGTGTTATGAAACATAAATTCTGTTTGTTAGAGATAATAGAGCACTGAACTGATTATCACTCGTGTCTTTACAGAAGAAGAGGAAGCAGAGGAAGAGAGATGTGGACGCACTCAGTCTCTGCAGTTTGGACATCAATGTGAGTTACTTTAATGTGGATTGAGAATTATAATACCCATAATGCACTGAGCTTGTAGAAACATGAATCACTGCAGGGATTACTTGTGTAGTTTTAGCACTTCTGGTTCCATCGGCCTGAGTTTAATGGGTTTTTGGTTAAATGCCTGAAGTCTGTGGTGAACACAAGCTCAAAATATCTTCACATTTCATTCAACAACATAAAATGCATCAGTAAAACCCCATTTGCCATTAAAGCTTTTACTTGTCTCGCTAAATGGGTCCACAGAGGATGCAGGCTTCAAAATGTATAAAAGTTGTGTTCATTCGTCAAGATTATCATGATGGGAATTCATAAGCTTTGTTGGTCGCAGAGCTTATTTTCAAAAGCCAATGGAAAAATCCTATTGGGTTTTTGTTGCAAACTTCTGTATATCTTCTCCAGCGCCTTGGTACCGGAAAACTCGGCATGAAAACAGGGTTCAAATTCTTCAGACTGAGTCTTTTCTGTTACTGTAATATGACATGAAAACATTGCAGCTTCTGTTGAGGTATTATCTGGGCATCAAGATTTATTTTCTTGCAGATTTCTATTTGAGATAATGAGCCAGAGGCCGTCAGCGCAACTGAACTGAAAAACATTCATCACGAAAGCTCTTTGCGTCGCTGAATGGCATGTGTGAAGAGGAAAATTATATTTTCTTAAAGGTCAGCCTGCGTCTCGCTTCCTAATGCACATGAACAAAAAGCCATGTAATTACCAGGCTTTATTGGAAGCGTATGATTGCATATTTTTGCTTTTGTGGTCAAACGTGTAGAGCTCCTGCGTGCCGTGAGGAACACAATGTCACGATCGGTGATCTGACTCAAAGTGAGAGCGCACATCTCTACACAATGTGCCAGTAATGTTGTGATATGGTTCACTCTTTACTGACGCTGAAGGATGTTCAGTTCTGTGTAACTCTGCGTGGAACAGCCATTCAGAAATGTAGGAACAAGTGTTGATGTTTTTGCTTTAATGTCTTGCTTTAACTCCTTATACTTATTTTTTTCTCTTATGATTGTCCTGGTTGGTTTGTTTAGGACGGCACATCTGTCTCATGATCGTACTGGAAACTGTCCAGCCGTGATTCATTTTTAAGACTAATAGTTTAGTGCAGATGAACTAGAACTGACATGAGCCGGTATTTATATGTGCTATTTGTTAGATTCTCCAGGCACATTTTTTTTCTTTCAATGGCATTTTTAATGGTAACATCTGTTTGACACTCTTTGACATACCTAACAGCATCAGCATTTTTTTTATTTTTTTTACTCAAAGATTATAATTTGATTGAAATTTAGATGTCAGACTTGTTAGTTACTGGCAAAATGACAGCATGGAAAAAAAAACGTGCCTCAAATTATGTGTATATATAATTTTTACTGCAGTTTCCAGCTGAAATAAACACTAGTGGCTGTAAAACACCAACAACTTCTCTTCCCTTTCACACAAATCACACTATTGTCTTCCCTTTCACACAGATTATTGATTAATAAAGACTTATTTCTGTGCGGTTTCTTGCACGTTACTATGATATGCCATAGTGCACGATTTGTAAACTAATACATTTGGGCATTTGCATCTCATAATCAGCAACATGTGTGAGAAATGTCGCCACAGGCACATTTTCCCAAAGGTGTGCAAAATGAAGTTGAGGAAACTTTCCTAACTTTTTCTCTGAACTCATTCTTCTTTTGATTCCTAACAGAAACATCCCCATTTCTGTCTCATTTTTTCTGATGTTTGATTGATGTTAGAGCTGGAGGCTTTGAGGTTTCTTCAGAGGTCACTGTATGAATGTAATAACTAATAGTTTTTCCAGCTGAATTGGACATAATTGCTGTGCTTTTATAGTTGAAGGGGTCTAATGGGTTTATTTCTGCAGACATTAGAGAGACGACCCAGAATGCAGTGCTTTGAGAGACTATGTCAAGCAAACATCTCCAGTAATGACGAATTCCATTCCTTGAACTTGCGGTGGCTTTTAACTGTACCCTGAGCAAGTCCAAACACTCCTGGAATCTGCTCGAGGCGTGTGTGTTCTGCCATCCCAGAATGCCTGTGTGAGCTCTGAACAACAGGAGCTGGAGTTCAGTGCGGGAGCTCTGGGTGGGCTCGTTTGGGAAGGTGGGTTTGTTACGGATGTGCTGTGATGTCAGTGTGGGGAAGTCTAACATGGCTAGCCATTGTTTTCATGTTTGGGCGCTCCTCCCTTACTCGTACATGTGACTCAAGTCTTAAAATTAGTCTTACTCAACAATTCATCGCTCCAGTCACTGACGGTAATCACTTTCCATATTTAAAATTCTTAATGTGAATCATGGGCTCTTATTAAAGGCTTGGACCCTCCAAAGGAAGTTAAAACAAAAGGTTTGACAGTCTTACAAGTGGGGGTTTTATTGTTAACTCCAGCTAAAATTAAAATTAAAACAGAAAATATACAAATAAAATCAAAATGGATTCAAAACAAAAGCGTACAAGTAGGGGAGCTTTTTTTCCAGTTCTCCGACTTTTCCCACTTCCCACTAAATTAACCACTACTGGGGTGGGATGAATTATAACACTAATTGAAAACATGGAAATCAAGTTTAAAAAAGTATAATCTGCTGATTGATTGTATCAGGTCTGTCCTACAGCGTTCACACAATGTTTCAGGCAACTTAAATCACTTTAAATAATGTGTCAAATCTAGTTTATTAATAGAGCCCTTTACAACTACTCAGTAAACCAAAGGACTATACAGTCAGTAAAAAATCAGAAGATACAAACAACATAAAACATAATAATTAGCTGAAATAAAATACCGCTTCCAAAAATCAACAATTAAAAGCCATAGAAAACAAATTAGATTTCAAGCTAGATTTAAAGGGTTAGTTTATCCAAAAATAAAATTCTGTCAGTAATTACTCTCCCTCATGTCGTTCCCCGTAAGACCTTCGTTCATCTTAAGAACACGAGTGAAGATATTTTTGATGACATTCGAGAGCTTTCTGTCCCTCCATTAACACAACTACCACTTTCAAGGCCCAGTAAGTAGTAAAGACGTCGTTAAAATAATCATGTGACTACAGTGGTTCAACATTAATGTTATAAAGTGACGAGAATACTTTTGTGCGCAAAAAACTAAATAAAAAATTAACGACTTTATTCAACAATTTCTTCTCTTCCGTGTCAGTCTCTGACGTTGTAAGGTTCTGCGTCAGAACGCTGGCTCACTATTGGCCGGTTCCTGCATCAGCATCACACGCATGTGTCGTCGAGATCACGTGAACAGATCTTGGGTCAGTCAGAAAGCTCTCAGATTTCATCAAAAATATCTTCATTTGTGTGAAGATGAACGAAGGTCTTACGGGTTGGAACGTCATTGGAAGATCCAGATCTCCCCAACCTCGGCCATCAACAGAATGAGCCTGGTCCCCTTTCGCTCACAGGTGAGTTTTGGGGATCGACATTAAAAGACACTTTGCTGATCTTTGAGGTTTATGTGAGTTCATGTGAATCAGTTTCAGAATATAACCTGGGGCCATTCCATGGACAGCTTTATAAACATGTAGCAACACCTTATACTGAATCCAATACAAGAGCCGATGCAAATTTTTCCAAACTGGTGTAATATGCTCCCTTTTCTTTACACCAGTAAGAAGCTTTGTGGACGCGTCCTGGACCAATTGCTGTCTTGAAATAAGAGTATGGTTTTCTCCCAAATTAAGTGCATTACAGTAATCCAGGCGGGAGGAAATAGATCCATGAATCACTGTCTCAAAATGAGCATCTGACAAAAAAATATACATTTTTGCAATAATCCTTAATTGGAAAAAGCAACTTTTCACCACATACTTGATCTTAGCATCAAATCTAAGTGCTGAATCAAAAATTACACCCAGATTTCTTATCTGGGACTGCACTTTCACTAGCTACGTTTACATGGACACTTTTTGCTTCAATTTGAATGAATTTGTTCCGATTGATGAATCCGAACGCAGTGTTTACATGAACGCTAAACGGGTTGATGTGCGTGTTTATCTGTCTCAAGCTTCTGATCGGATTTAATCTTTTGACATGCGCACACTGCAGATATGGTAAATTGTAAATGGACTGCATATAGCGCTTTCACAGACCTATGGCCACCAAAGCGCTTTACATTCACCCATTCACTCACTCATTCATACACCGACGGCGGTATACATATATACAGTTTCCCGCTGTTGCATACTAACCATCCACCTTTTCTTAGTTTTAAAAAGCAGACTTAATATTTATCTGTTTCGGGTCCTAATTATTCGACGACAAGCACATGAACCGTTGAGCCGTGCTGCTTGTATTTATCAATGAGAGTCTGAAACGAGGATTGTCCTGCTCCACTTCACAGACGATGAGTGCTAAGAGAATTTCAGAATGACAGGACGCTCATTTATGACACTTTAACAGGAATAGCAGCTCGTTCCGGGCGTCATACTTTATTACGCTGTTTCAACGTCATTGCACATGCGCAGTACTCTCCAGTTTCGGTTCTCATGTCCTTTCAATCGGATTACAAAAGGAATAAACCACCCCTTACAATCCGTATGAAATTTTAATCAGATCTGGCCAATTCATTCTGATTGACGTGGTTACATGTTACTTTTTTATTCCGATTGTGTATTTCACCTACTCAAGACATGATAAAAAATACATTTGAGAACTCGTTCCTCCAGCTTTGAGAGGCAAGTAAATCTGAATGTCATCAGAATAAAGATGACAAGGCATCCCAAAAACCCATCAGACCCAGAGGCAGCATGAATAAAGAAAACAGAATAGGCCCCAAAACGGAGCCCTGTGGAACTCCACAGTCAATAGAAACTGTAGAGGAACACAATTCCCCAACCCTTACTGAAAAATATATTTTCTTCAAATAGGAAAAAAAATTACTATTTTAAAACAGTCCCTCTCAGACCCACAACATGCTGAGAATATCGTGATCTATTAAATCAAAAGCTGCACTAAGATCCAGCATAATTTAAGCTCCTTGATTACCCTAGTCACCAATATGTAACAAATCATTTATATGCCATTGTAAAGCTGATTCAGTGCTATAACCCACCCTGAAATCAGACTGAAAAACATCCCGCACTTTATTTTCAGCAAAAAAGGAGCTACTTTCTCTAATATTTTTTAAATATAAGGCAGCTTAGAAGCAACAGTACACTGCTCGAGGGCTTTCCCTTTAGGATCAGTGTCGGACAGTACATTGTGAAAACATAAATAGCCTAATAACACAAAAATTTTTGTTTATTAATTACAAATATACCACAAAACCCTATTTACGATAGTTGACAGATAACAGTGCTAGTGGTAAATAACTCACACCTTTTTAATTTGACACCTTTTTCCTATAGACTCGGGCTTGTGTGTGTTTCAGAGCTCAATAGTGCATTGGGTTGAGTCTGGGGTCAGGCGAGGCTGGGGCCACGTGCCTGCCTGGCATGTGTTCATCTGAGCTACAATCTGCCAGTGCTACACAATAGATTGACTAATATATTGACAGAGCCTGCGGTCTCTGGTACACTGCTACTGCTATTGTTTATCACGCAGCCACTTGCAGTTCCTCTAGTGTGGAAAACAAGATATTGATCTCTATCAAGGGCCTTTCCCAAATAGAGCACAGCCATTGTGGTGGTTTCACCGCATGTATTGATATGGCTCACCATGGGCGCTCATCTGTTACTGGGTAATAGTGCTGCGAGGAAAGAGTCTGACGCACACAGTCTTATTTCAGCATGTTCTCTTTATTTAAAAAGAAAGTATTTAAGAGTCTTGTTTTTCATTGACTTAGTTTGTGCATTCCTTTTGTTGGAAAGAAAAACACACCTTATCACATCGCTAGCAATTTTAGCTTTGGTGCTCAAGTCTCACGGTTTGGTTTAGATTTAAAGTACACACTGTTTTACACACACGTCCTATCTGCCCCTGTCATCCCGTTAGAGTTGAATATCTCACATCTCCAACTCGCCTCAAAGAACTGTAAAAGAACAGTATGTAGTTCCTCCTGCTGAGTTGCACCCAGGTGGCTTTGTTTTTTTGCTGCAGCTTTTGCTTGTGTGTACACTAAAGATACAGAAAATATGCTGGTAAGAAAACATGTTTAGATACATTAGCTGATTTGGATTTTAACCTGGGGTCTACTGTTTTTGCACGTGATAAAGCTTAATTTTGCTTGGGTTTAGATGGGGTTACTCATTTAGATATCAACTGCTTCTTCATTTACTCAGACTCAGAATAAGCCCACCAGGTAAGCCTAACTGTGGCACACTCATTTTTATTGACAACTTCCATATGCTTGCAAATTCTGACCTACAGTAAATAGTGCTCATTAAGTAGCTTTGACTTCAGGCAAATGTTTAAATCTTTTGTTCTACAGAGTTTGTGCTGACACTGGCTGTTTCTGAAACACCACAGATTGTAAAGATCTGTCATAAGGGCCTCTAAAAAAGTGTTGATCAGTTATGATCCTGCTGTCATTGCAAGTCAGTAATCTTCATGATAAGAAATGCTTGCAAGTCCCAATTTCTGTCAGTTTAAGGAAAATTAATTAAGTCAATTGTTTTTTTTCTAATAGCCCTGGTTGAAATAAATGGCATTTAGTATCATTGACATTTTTGGCATGCCAATTTTGAAGTTTTAGGGCATCAATAGAGGGGAAGATATTTGGGAAAGATAGTTTTTGCTGTGCTTTTGTTGTATGGCAGTGTCCTTTATATGAATATGTAGTTAATGTCACTGGTGTCATGCTTATAACCTGAATAATAACCTGGACACAGTGAAAGGGAGAGGAGAGTCTGGAGAAACCATGCTAGTAGTGAGTCCCCCATTGGGTCCTCTATTTATGTGCCCTTCCTCCCTTCATCACAATAGCTGTTGTAAATAAATGTAATTTGTGCCTTTCAAAACCCAAGAGAGTCAGCAATTTCATTGAAATAGTACAGGGGTATGACAATGATGAGTAAATTAGCCACATATGAGGTAACCATATATATTATAATTTTCTGTAAGTTCTACCACCCTATACATTGCTTCACCAAGGTTTAGAAGGTTTAATTATTTTAGGGTTAATTTTCCACATAATACAAGTAGTTCTATTTTTAGCTTCCGATGTTTGTAATGTGGACAGAAATGATTGTTGACTGGCTGTGTGGACAGCTATTTCAGGACAGGCGGGTGAGGAGCCCTGCGCAGTGCTATCCTGCTCCAGCGGAAGACTTAAATTAACTTCCATTACGTGACTAGCCCTTTAAATCCAGCAACCCTTCAGATCTATTCTGGAGGACACCCTATGGATAGCCAGAGGAGAACTGCAGGGTTATACGATACTGGCCCCTAAACCTCCTCAAAATGTTTAATAAAACCCAGTAGACTTGGCTGCTCTTCCTGTTTACACCTTAACAGAGGCCTCCGTTTGCTTTGAGATATAAAAAGAGAAAGCTTTCACAAACTAAGAAGGAAACAGAGAATAGTCTCTCCTGGCTTGTTCAGCAGGGGAACCAATGGTGCTGTGAAAAGTCTGTTAAAGACAAAAGATCACTTAAAACAATTGTACCTACACACTGGTAACCTGTATTAACTATAATGTGGTCATAATATGTTTTGTGCTTGCTTCCCTGAGAACAGACTGCTCATATAGTCAGTCCCTCCAAGACTTTGTGTATTCAACCATTGGAAATACACATTATGTAATAGCTTGCATTTTTGTCTTATTTCCACAATTTTTTCAGATTTTTTATTTTTTTTTACTTGAGTTTACTTGAGTGGGGAGAAGCAATTTTAGTTAATCAAAATCCATAAATCTGACCCCAAACAAACTGCTCAATACTTGTTCAACTGTTCTGTCTCTGTATTGCAGTGAATTCCATTGTAAATTGTTTCATTATGCTTCTGAACTGTGAGAGAGAGACAGCGGGGGGAAAATGAAACATAGTCTCAGCGTTTAATCTAAGGAGGATGTTTTCTTGTATTTGAAAGATCACACTCCTCTTTAACTTTTAAAACATTCACTCTATCTAGCCATGTTTTGTCTGAAAGTTTCCCATACAGCAGATGCGAACGTTGTTTAAGGGGTCATGAACTGCATTATTTTATTATTTTATAATGTTTCCTGGGGTGCCCTTGTTAGTATGATTTTTACATTTAAACGTCATAATTTAGAAATAAAAGGCATTTTTGCTACCCTGATTTTAGCCTCTGATTTGAACGCTCTGTTTGAAGGGGCGAGACTTCAGTGTAAACGCCCACTGCTGTGATTGGCTGCTGTGAGACTTCAGTGTAAACGCCCACTGCTGTGATTGGCTGCTGTGAGACTTCAGTGTAAACGGCCACTGCTGTGATTGGCTGCTGTGAGACTTCAGTGTGAACGCCCACTGCTGTGATTGGCTGTGAGACTTCAGTGTAAACGCCCACTGCTGTGATTGGCTGTGAGACTTCAGCGTAAACGCCCACTGCTGTGATTGGCTGTGAGACTTCAGTGTAAACGCCCACTGCTGTGATTGGCTGTGAGACTTCAGTGTAAACGCCCACTGCTGTGATTGGCTGCTGTGAGACTTCAGTGTAAACGCCCACTGCTGTGATTGGCTGCTGTGAGACTTCAGTGTAAACGCCCACTGCTGTGATTTTTCCAGTGAGTAATTAGTAATTAGCTGTGAATATGAAGCCCTTTAAGTCTAATGTTACAAACATCTGCCATTCAGAATCATAGGAACTTAAGAAAACAATAACAAATCGTAAATGTAAAATTTGCTGAAACCAGAACATCAATGGGGAAAAAAGGCAAACTTAAGAAGCAAACTGCACAATATATCAAAATCAATTCATCAAGCCAGAATGAAGAAGAGGTTGAGCTGAAGTGTTTTGGTGAGGCTTTGAATGTCAAGATACTTTTGCTTATTTCATGGTTAAAGCATGAATGCAAAATCATCTGCATGCAGCAAACTCTCCTTTGTCCAGTGCTGACATTACAGGTCCAGCCTCATATGACATAACCTCTGGTTGTAAAACAATATCTGCTGACGTAGATTGAGAAACTCTTCAGGTGACGTCTACAGAGGTGACATTCACAGCTCCCTTTGAAGGGCACTCTATAAAGCTGAACCCTCCTCTGACCACCAGCTGTGCCCTACTTCTCAAACAACATTCCAATAATCACGTACCAAACTCTGACTCTATAGGATCCAGCTCCACGGAGAGGTTTTCTTCCTGCACATTTCCTCTATGATCTGTTTTTCTGCACAATGGTCCATCAGTAAAATGTCACAGGAAATGATGCGCTTCCACCTGTCGCCATTAAACTCATTCTAAACCCGATCGATGTCAGACACTAAGCATGACTGTTGCTAATTGTTTGGTGTGGCTTAGTTTTTCTTTTTATTTCTTTTTTAATTTGCATAAACTACCAGTCAAAAGTTTGGTATTTTTCATGCATACTTTCCATCCAGCGGCTTGGAAATTGAAGTTCGAGAGCAAATTGAATGCAAGTGTATCATGTTGGTGTTATTTCGCATTAGACACAGTGAGCATCAGAGCTTTTCAGTCTCTCACATCAAAGATGCTTGTCCATCAGACGTTCAAAGGATCGTAACGCTCTCGGCATCGGGGCGGTGGTCATCTTTAGAGGGTCTTTCATGCCACAGGAATGGAGCGATGATAGCTTGAGGTTTGATTCTGTCTTTGATCTGATTATAAAGTGCATGATGTTTTTTATGAAAACGTTACATTGCATCATATGCCTTTTCACGGGTGACCTACTTTTATGGTGCAATGATTTTATAGGAGGCTTCAATAAAAACTGACTTGAATTTGACACACTGCCTGTGTTAGTACAAATTCAACAAAAACTGAACTGAAATACAGCTTTATAACCTCTAATCCCGAGTATTTCATTATTCTCTGTGTGGTATTTCTGCTGTAAATGACCACGAGGGTTTTGATTTGGTGGCCCAAAAACATTTGTGAAAAATCAAAGGACGGACCCCAGCTGTCAAACAGTACCGACTTCGGTACCATGGAAAAGAACTAGTTAAATTTAACCCGAACCAAGTCGAGCGCTTATTCAGTTAGACGCCTGCTTTTAAATGCTCCCGTGTGTATATGTAAGCGCTCGGTGAAGAGCGTCAAAGACATGTTTTTGAAGCGTTGATCATTGTAGCCAATCACAGACATGTTGAGCATGTGAACACAATGGCCAATCAGAGGTGTTTAGGAATCTGTTCAACAGCGCTCAAAATGCTAGAGGGAAATGCTGGTATCGTCACATTTTTTAAATTTCAGTACCAAGTGGTACCGAAGTCGGTACTTTTGACAACTCTTCTGTTAGTTTCATTGTGTTTTAGGGTACGTTTACGTGACAACAATGTATTAAAAATGGAAACGTTTTTTTTACAGACGGCAATCAGAATGATCCCTGTTCACGTAGATCCATAAAAACATCTAAAAACTCTGTATTATTCATGTCAGGCCAGTAGATGGCGATCTCCTGCATGACATCACTGTTTTCACAAATTCTCTTTTTTGTAGTTTACACGGAAACGATACTGTTATCGATAACCCATTTTCAAAAGTTGCCGTTCTCAGGCCCCCAAGACGCCGTTGTCGTGTAAAAGAACGACCAAAACGCATAAAAACATTTCTGGTTTTAGATGAAAACTGTTTAAACGGCCCCTTAGTTTGGTTTTGTTCTGTTTGCCTGAGTTCCCTGTCATTAGCCATTCCCTGTCGTTTCCATTACCCTTCAAATTGCGCAAATTGAAATTGCGAATTGAAAATACGCTCAATGGAAACACGTCAATTTCGCAAAAACTCCCATTTATCGCAAAAAAGTTTTCCCGCTCGCATGAGGAGGTTTTTCAGGCAATTCGAAAAAATTTATATTTAGCAAAACTGCAATGGAAATAGTTTTTGCGCATTTACTGGTCACCTGACGTAGATGAGGCGGTGAGTTTGGACAGAATACGAGACAGAGTTCTTTATTAAATTCATATAAGACAAAAGAATTACAGGAATAATGGATTCTAAACCTCAAATAAATGCCACAATCAAGACCTCAAAGCAGAAATGAGGGAGAAACACCCAGAAACACCTCATATGTGCCGCTCACAAGTATAATAAGGGTCGTTCCTTACCATTAATGCTTTGAAAACACACATACATCTCCTTCGATTAATAATAATGGCCAGTGCAGCTGCTGGGATATAGTACATAATCCTACCAACGTCCATTGCCATGATTTTTGGATTGATTTTACTTATCGCAAGAGGAAAAAATTAAGTTTTAGTCGCATAACATCGGTTAATGGAAACGCCGTCATTTTGCAATAGTTTTTTGTCGACATTTAGAAAAAATCGCAAAAGTTTTGTGCAAATCTGTAATGGGAACACGCCTATTGTTAGTTTTCATGGTTGTTAATGAGTTTCACACCTGTGCCTGTTCTGTTGATTATCCTACGTAAGCCTTTAGTTCGTTCAGTTTTTTGTTCAGTGTCGTTTATTTCTGTGTGGTTGTGGTTTATTGTTATTTTATCTCCTGTGTGTTCTTGGTCGTCGTCATAGTGCGCTCAACACAGCCACTACCTGACTAGAGGACACAATACCAGAGATTCAGGAATGGTTTTTTTTTAGTAAGGATATAAACTGAGCTATATACAAGTTTAATTCACACTGCCAGCTTTGCTGAGAGACCCTGCTGACCAAAAGTGTGTCATCAGTACCCACACATTTAAACACACAGGTCTCGTGTGGAAAACAGTGGAAATGGAGGTTTACTTTATCAGCTGAAGCTAAATGAGTGTGAAGATGAGTGTGTGCTGTGATGTCATCGGGAGTCATTGTGTCAGGATCCTTCCAGCAAACGTTACTCAAGCCGTTCAGAATAGTGAAATGCTCGGGATTAGAGGTTCTAAAGCTGTATTTCAGTTCAGTTTTTGTTGAATTTGTACTGACATAGTCAAATTCAAGTCGGGACAATCATGAGTCTGTAAAACGCCTGGAGGAACTTAGGAAACGTTCATATGAACGGGAACCACTTGAAAGATTGAAGATTTATCTTGACGTCTCACTAGACTTGTAGTCAAGACCGCCTAAACCGAGACCAAGACAAGACCAAGACCAAGACCAAGACAGACCAAGTCAAGACCAAGACCAAGTCGAGACCGGAGAAAAAAAAACAAAAAACAGACTAGTGTTGAAGCTAAGCAATAACTTGTATGAATTCAAGAACAGCAGCATAGGGTTCAGCCCTATTTTTTTACAGTCTATGGTTCAGCCGCAGTTTACATTCAATACATATTAGACGGTATTACTTCAACTACACAGGCAGAACAATACAGAGACAGACCATGTCATGTGTGTGACTGTGAGCTGACTGTAAATGTTTTTGCAGACTGGGTGAGATCAACTATGTGTAGCAATTGCTTGACGGCTGTTACTGCACTATTAGAGGATTGAGACTCCCTTAACTTTTGTGTACTGTTGAGGACTGACATGACTGGTACTGACTGGTTCATCTGACAAAACATCAAACACCTCCAACACCATCTTGCTCCTCCAACAATTGTCTAAAGAATGAGAAATATGTAACCAATTGAAATTATACTTAATGTGTAGATGAAATCGTAACATCAAATTAAAGATACACAATTATAAACTTGGATTAGGCCTAATGTTTAGTCAACACAACGGAATGATATTTAAAAGACCATTTATTTAGTCAATAGTGTAATCAAACAACACACACACACACACACAGAGAGAGATATCAAAGACACAAATTCATCTAAGCAAATGCCTGCCTATCTCTGCCGATTTCAGAGTCTCCAAATGAATCCATTCTGCAACTTTTAAATACATCATAAAATGTTTAAAAACGAAATTATAGGCTTAAGTGCAGGATCCGAAAGTTGGTCGTTTTCTCGTGTGGCTCGCGCGCACGCCGCACTTACGCCGCACTGTACTTGCGCTTCAATCCGTTCCGTTGTGGATAATAATGTTGCATTATCGAACGTTGTGTCGTCGTGGATATTGTAGTATTGTATTGCTAAATTTCCCTACCACTATGTCGGTCTGAGACAGCGAGACCTAGACAAGACCGAGAGGTCCGAGACCAAGACAAGACCAAGACCAAAGACCGTCAAGGCCGTGACAAGACCGAGACCACGTAAAAGTGGTCTCGAGACTCGAGACATACATCACTACGTCTCACCTCATGATATTTTCTCTCTAATGCTGTGAAACATCTTGAAATCAATTTCAACTGTCATGACACATAAAACTTAAGTTGTCACAAGTTATCCCTGTTTAAGATTGCTTTAGCCCGGTCAAATCACGTTACGCTCAGAATGTAGAACACAAGTCATACATTTACAAAGCTTTTATGGGGAATGTATTTTTTTCTTTTCTTTTTTTCTTCCTAGAACTAGACGAGGTGTGTGTGTGTGTGTGTGTGTGTGTGTGTGTGTGTGTGTGTGTGTGTGTGTGTGTGTGTGTGTGTGTGTGTGTGTGTGTGTGTGTGTGTGTGTGTGTGTGTGTGTGTGTGTTCAATGGAAGAAAGAAAGTCAAGAGTTTTAGAATCCCTTACAAAAAAGATCTATGCCTCAAGTAGTTATCAGTAAAGTTCATGTTTACTTTGTCATAATTATTCTATATTCAAATCAGTCTACTAGTAGCAAGTGTACTTCTGATCAATCTATTAGTAGTGTACTTGTAAGTGTGCTGTACTTCTGATCAATCTATTAGTAGTGTACTTGTAAGTGTGCTGTACTTCTGATCAATCTATTAGTAGTTTACTTGTAAGTGTGCTGTACTTCTGATCAATCTATTAGTAGTTTACTTGTAAGTGTGCTGTACTTCTGATCAATCTATTAGTAGTGTACTTGTTAAGGCCAATTTATACTTCTGCGTCGGGTGCGCGTAGAAGGTACGGTGTAGCATACGCATTGACGTGTACCATACGTCGTACCCTTCGCCGTACCCTGACGCGCACCTCCTCAAAAATGTAACTACGCGTCGCGGTGACGCGGACCGCAAGATCTGTGATTGGTCGGCTGGATAGCATCGCGGTTCCTCCTACGCATTTCCGGAATGATCTTCTGCACTCGAGTAACCCCAGAGTGCAGTCTGGACGATGGGGCGGGGCGACACGTGTTGCTCCGCCCACACCCGATTTTATTGGTTTATAATACAGCAATCTAATTGGCGTAGACGCTTGAGGCATGAGCATGCGCATTCCTTTATGTACGAGTCTATGGTATGAGTTTATGAATGATCTACGACTACGACGCTGTTTGGCAATACTACAGAAATATTAAGTGATGATAACCATGGGGATTTCCGATTTCAGTAGCTTAATAATCAATTGGATAATATTTTGCTGAATTTACGAATCAAGTTAGATGAAGTTACTGTCAAAATGTATTCGTATAGCGCTCAATTCACATCGTCTCAAAGCAGCTTTACAAAAAAAATAATCATATTGTAAGCTTTAGGCAAATATTGAGCAGTTTTAGGGCTAGGCAATATCACGAAATATGTTACTGATAAATTACTGTTTGAGATTTAGCCTATAGATAGCCTACTCTTATATTTATTAATTTACCCTGCAGATAAGTCAGTGCCACTTTTAGTGAGCAATGATCATGACAGCATGAAATTACTGGCATAGCACAGGCTATCAAAGGAGAGATAATTTCTATAGGCTGATATAGACAATATTTTTCCGCATGTCATGCAGGGCTCCGGAATTTCAAATCATTCGTAAATGCTTCTTCGTTTTTCCATTAGGATCAGTGAATAAACACAAACTCGGGATTTTACACAAATGATGATAATTCACTGTATATCAGTAAAACATGGGATAAATCCGAAAGTGTGTTTTATTTTATTTTAAAGCAAAACCACAGTGACAAATAAGACAATAATAGGCTAGCCTACTAAATAGTATACAAGCCCAGATCGATATAATAAATCTGTTTTACTAAATACATATTTATTTATTTTCACATTTCAGCACTACACGCCACGGTTTTAATTCTATTGTAACCAACGCACAAAACCCAATGGCCTGATGTCACAGTAACAGATCGAAGTAGCCTACGGTTGACACTTATAGAAAACATGAATCTTTAAAACTATAACATAGGGATTTACAGAACCAACAGGCCCTCATTTTATTAACAAAGAAACGTGAGTTTGCCATTAAACATTTTATTTGCACTTTGTAGCCTACCAAATAATGCACGCATTGGACAACATCTCGTTAGAAAAATGACAACAAAAAACGGTCGTGCTTTAAAAATTAAAATCAGCTGCTTTTACATTCTTAGAGTGAATTATCATCCTTTGCGTAAAATCCCGAGTTTGTAAAACATCTCCTTGAAGTAGGCCTGGGTTCGTTTTTAAACAATAACTTCATCCATTCTGTTTCTTAAGTACAATAAAACATTAGCCAAAAGATCTTAACTAAAATTACCATGGTAAACCGACAAGATAGACATATAGCCTACGATTAAAGTTAGCATTTAATATTTCTTTAATACGGCCAAATCATTCCTAAAATCGTACTTAAAGGAATGCGCATGCTTAGACCTGAATCGTCTACACCAATAAGATTGCGGTATTATAAACCAATTAAATTGGGTGTGGGCGGAGCGACACGTGTCGCCCCGCCTAAAAGTGTCGCCCCGCCCCATCGTCCAGACTGCACTCTGGGGTACTACCTGCACTCTGCACCGCCCGCCCGCCATTTTTAAATTCCGAAGATCAGTGAAGAGCGGTGAAGAGCCATGGAAAATAGACCAAGTGACCGAGAGATTGCTTGAAGAAGTGCGGAAATACAGCCATCTGTATGACTCCTTCAGTCGCCATTGCTCGTAGAAACCTAAACTCAAAAACAGCCGCGAGGAATGTAAACACAGTGGAACATTAAAACCCACCCGCGCCAACTAGCGTTTCGGCGGTGTAACTGCAGAGCAACACAGACATTTGCAGAAGTATAAATGCTCACGACGGCGTCGCCTACGTGCGTAGCCTACGACGTACACTACGGCGTACACTCGACGCAGAAGTATAAATTGGCCTTAAGTGTGCTGTACTTCTGATCAATCTATTAGTAGTTTACTTGTAAGTGTGCTGTACTTCTGATCAATCTATTAGTAGTTTACTTGTAAGTGTGCTGTACTTCTGATCAATCTATTAGTAGTTTACTTGTAAGTGTGCTGTACTTCTGATCAATCTATTAGTAGTTTACTTGTAAGTGTGCTGTACTTCTGATCAATCTATTAGTAGTTTACTTGTAAGTCTGTGTGGCTTGATATGACTGTGTACAAAAAATATCAGATTGTAAACAACAGATGATTGTTTCTGTAAGAAGTGCCAGTGATATGTGATCTCGGCACAAACCTGAATCAGTGTTTTACGCAGGAGTTCACTGACACTCTGAAGGATGATGGTAAATGCTGCATTTATGATTTTTTCAGGGTGGTTAGCATTTCCTTTTATGTGAAACTTTTTGTAAGACTAATTTCAGGAAGTAAAAGTACTAATATATTAAACCCTCAGCCTGTGGTTTTGTCTTGAATTAGGTCTGCAAAAAATGGCACTTCATTTATGGCCACAGAATGAAGCTTTAGTTCTCGAGCACGTTCAGTCCTTCAGTCTCCTGGGGTGTGTGTGTGTTCACCATCAGTGCTCTGGCTACGGTTCAGCTGATCGCTTTCTGCATCTCCTCATGACTGACAGCAGCACAATCACAGGAACCCAACCAAACCTGTGGATCCGGGCCTGTTTTCCTGCTCATGCTCACTGAAACAGACTTACTGCATCCTACAGCACACTGGCACCAGATCAGGCTCAGAGACAGCTCAAACTCAGCCTGAAACAGGGCGTTTATGGGGGATTCCCTTACCTTTCAAGATGCCACAGATATTATCATCCTAAATATATATTAAAAAAGTTTGCATTTAAAATATAAAGTGTGTAAACCTCCCAGGCCACTGACCTCAGCATTAAAAAAATATAGCAGCCAATAACAATTATAATATTTGCATGCAGCATTATGGTTGGTTTATTAATTATCTAGTTTATATAGAAAAGTCTCACTCAACTGCCTGCTGCCTATAGGTTTATACCATAGTTACCTATCCCATCTATCTATTGTTTGCAGTTGACGTTAATGGAGAAAAATATAAATTCCCAATGGTTTATTGAGCTGCTTCTTGACCAGTATTTACTAGTTTATCATCAGATCCCGGATGCGGTTTGAGTGAGAGATCGTTCTCACCGTGCGCGTTCACGCTGCGCGCGCAGCTGGAGTGGAACTTTACCAGCTCGCGCAGATGACAGACACACACACACACAGATGCAGGAGTCTCTTTCGCTCGGGGATACCGCTGTAGTCCGCGCTCCGTAGAGCGGGCGTGCATCGCGTGCGACTCTCCGCGGGGCGTCAGCATGGTGGCGAAGGATGACCCGATACACCTGATGATCAGACGCGCGACCTCGACCTGCAGCGTGGACGAGCCGAGCCCCCGCGGCCGGGGCGCGCGCAGAGAGCTGGAGGTACAGGTAATCAACGCTGTGAATGACGCTAATTATTGCTGTAAATATGAATTCAGAGTAATTAGTATTTATAACCCTAATAATAATAATGCGAATATACCCTATATTATTCTTGAGCAAGCATTTTCATTCATCATGGTCAATAATAAAACTTAACCAGTAGTTCGCTACTTTGCATTGTTGTGGCTTCTTAAAAGTTGTATTTGTTTACATGCTATTCTTTAAGATCATTATGTGAATTGTTTTGATTATTGCTGAATAGTCTTAAAAAAATGATCTTGGTTTGTGACCGCTTGAGAAAACATAAAGGGAACTGTCCATGTAATCATTTTGCAAACATTATGGGGGGAGATACTTGTGTAATAATGTTCTCTGAACGTTCTTAAAAAAAGTAGAAATGTTAGACTAACAACATTTAAAGTTAGACTAACATACAATTAAAATGTATCAGAAAATCATTCATGAATGATGTAGTATTGTATAAATAACGTTTTTGTGCTAACATTTTGAGAATGTTATTAAGACCATGATAACTTTAGAAGTATGTAATTAATATGCCATACATTTGTTGAGAGAACCTTGCCGAAGTTCCCTGTTAGAAATCCTGAGATCGCCATGTTCATGATCACATTGACCAGACTGAAGTGCCCTGATGTTTGAAGTATTAATATTAGTTAATTCTGAGAGATGTCTGTGTGTGTTCGGCTTCTTCTGGTGTGTTTCTGCATTCTGCTCATGTTTTTGCTGTGTTGTGTGTCCTGAAGCGTCAGCAAACTGCATGCCTATCGAGACATCACAATATGCTGTGCTGATATATCTTTATCTTCCTCTCCTGTTGTTTGTGGTTTGTTTTTGAGTTATACAAACTTTGATTTTAGTGTGAAGTCAGCTAAACGGCTATAGTGACCCAAAGAGCTGATGTCTGGTTGTGATAAGAATGAAAAACATGACAAAAAACATGAAATTAAAAAATGACTGGAAAGCCATGGTCTGTGGTGTTTTGGGCATGTGATGATTATGAAAGTAATCTTTCTGTTGCCCTTCTGACTTGCTGATACAGCGCAATGTGCTCAATTTGTGTGATTTTTGTTGTTGTTTTTAAATAAATCTTTCAAGTTGTGAATCAGACTGTCTTGCCGTCTTTGTTCTGAAGCATGGACTGAATCTCATGAACTCATGAACTCATTCGCTCTCTGAATCGGTGCAGGTGACTCATTCGTTCACTGAATCAGTGCAGGTGACTCATTCATTCACTGAATCAGTGCAGGTGACTCATTCATTCACTGAATCAGTGCAGGTGACTCATTCGCTCACTGAATCAGTGCAGGTGACTCATTCGCTCACTGAATCAGTGCAGGTGACTCATTCGCTCACTGAATCAGTGCAGGTGACTCATTCGCTCACTGAATCATTACAGGTGACTCATTCGCTCACTGAATCAGTGCAGGTGACTCATTCGCTCTCTGAATCAGTGCAGGTGACTCATTCACTCACTGAATCAGTGCAGGTGACTCATTCGCTCACTGAATCATTACAGGAGACTCATTCGCTCACTGAATCAGTGCAGGTGACTCATTCGCTCACTGAATCAGTGCAGGTGACTCATTCGCTCACTGAATCAGTGCAGGTGACTCATTCGCTCACTGAATCAGTGCAGGTGACTCATTCGCTCACTGAATCAGTGCAGGTGACTCATTCGCTCACTGAATCAGTGGAGGTGACTCATTCGCTCACTGAATCATTACAGGTGACTCATTCGCTCACTGAATCAGGTTATCATCACAACCAATAGGTGTACGTTATTATAACAATGTGACCTCACATGAACATGTGAATAGGCTTAATAAACACGTGTTATCGGTGGTGAAAAAACAAGGTGCCGTATAGAAAACATTGGGATATGAAATTCTTGATCTTTACATATTGACTAATTGGATTGCATTGGCTCTTTTATCCTGAGTTTTACAGATCAATCTCTATACAGGAGTGTCAGCTCCGGATCACTTTACACAATGGACTGCATTGAGTTTGTAATGAGGCTTTAAAATCATCATTTTAAAATTGATTTTCACATGATTGGTACTGCATGTATCAGAAGATTATTACGGAAGACTTCGATTGAGGAATTTGCAGCTTTTCTCGCAAACTACAATTCCTGTTCATCAGTGAGGTGACAACCAGACCTGTGTAAGCCTAAATATACTCGATTAAATTAAATTAATTGAAAAGGGTTCTGTCCAAGTAGTGATAGAAGATAATAGTAGCTGTTCCCTGCTCCGGCGCGGTTAGCTACATGCGTACGCGCCCGCGCCCAACTGACCCGGGCTCTGGTCCACCTCTTCCAAGTGGCCAGGGATGGTTAAATGAACTAGAGTTCTCAACGGGTCGGGTCGGCCCGACAAACCCGACGGGACCCGCGGGTTCGGACCGGGTTCGGGTCGAAAATATAAGCAAATGACTCGGGTCGGGTGACGGGTCGGACCTCGGGCTTAATCTTTTCCGCTCAGTAAAAAAACAAAACATTTATTAATCATCGCTGCTGTTCACCGTAAAGAAAGTCTGGCTGCTGTGTGCAACGTGCATCATGGAGAGGGGCGGGGGCAGACTCCGCTGCGTGCACGCCTTTAGCCTGGAGAAGAAGATGGAGTTGGTGAAAAGTAAACTTGCCGCAGGTGAATTCACCGTCGCTACTACAGCCTATTTATATATTTAAAGTTTATTGTTTCAGTTGTTTGTATTGTTAAAAGGCGTGAACATTAAAGGTTGATTTGAATTCGCGTCTGCTGGTCATGATAATACGTGTATGAGAAAAAAAAATTCCGACGCGGCGTCGGGCCGGGTTCGGGCAGATAATTCATGTTGATGTGTCGGGTTACATCGGGTCCGGGCTTTAAAAGCCACGGGTCGGGTCGGGTTGTAATTTTCAGGCCCGTTGAGAACTCTAAAATGAACACGGTACGGAGCGATCACAATAGTCAAACAAACCAGACTTTGGGAGTCAAACGTGCTCGGGCACGGTTCAGATCGCCTAGTGTGAGTACACCCTTAAAGTGCCCCTATTATGCTATTTTAAAGGTTCCTAATTCTGCTCTGATTGGCCAGACAGCTTAGTCTGTTGTGATTGGTCTATCGCTTACAGTGCACTTTGGAAACAAAACTCCCATGACCATACCTGAACTTCAGCTCCGGAGGCTTCCTACAGCTCAGCGATTGCACACACTGTAAAGACAGTAACGATGGCTTTGATTTTGCCATGTGAATCTGAGCGTGAGTCCGAAGATGAAACATTAGATGAACTAGTTATGAACCTCCATCGCAAGGACGACTGGAGCGGGATGTTTCTCAATGATACGCTACTCAGTTTGAGGTTGTCGTGGAAATTCTTAATACGAATACAATCTGACTTCTTCATACGGACAATTTAAACAACTTCCAGTTGTTAATTATAATAACCACAGGATCTCAAGGTAATTCCCTGAAATCTAACCGTAGAATCTTGAGTACTTCTATTCCTCAGCTCACACATAGATGTTCTGCTGTTGTCTTCTGAGCATAGGATCTGTTCCTCAGCTGTGCACCATATTCCTGACACGACTCCCATGTTGCTCTTTGTTCACGGCCGGGAGACCACTGGCCACAAAAACCAAGTGAGTCTCCTGAATAGAAAGATACATGTCCATTTATATCATACAGTTGAGTAGAAATCAATGTCACTCAAGTCTTCTTCACTGTGATTTGTTCTGGTGATTGGTTTGTAATGATCTGAGCTAGTCATATGACTGTTAGTTCTACTGTGTTAAGCACTTTTTTGGGTAAGTATATCAGGACCTGAGCATCCTTAGTCTGCATTTCTCTGTACATTTAATGTTGAAAATACCTATTACTTCAAATATTTCTATCACAAGGTACATTATGAGATGTTGCAACTGTAATTCCTCACCATCAGCATTAACAAGAGTATGTTCATCAGCAAACCCATGTGTATATTTCTAATTTATTGCAGTGAACATGTGGAAACCGAATGAATAACAGCGCATTAGCTGAGCTCTAGAATAAAGTTTTTGTCCAGCTAAATTGTGGACAGTTGTGCTGCCGCTTTGGCTTTGTGGGTGCTCAATAATCATTTTATAGAGATAAGCAATTAAAATTCATAGGAAATAAGTCAACACAGGGGAAAAACAGCACAGAATAATGAATAAATGAACGAGTATGTGTAAATGTGTCCCACTTTGAGTTGTGAGGTTGAAATGAAATCTCCTCTGCCCTTTAAGCTGTCGTCTCTGGGATCGCTTGTGCTTTTCAATATGATGATTTGTCAGTTAAAACTCACAGCCAAAACATTTCATAGAGAAAACAATCCCTAGAAAAACGGATAATGTCCTGGTGGAAAAGTTTACGGGCATTTCCTTCAACCTTAAAACACAGTCAAATGTGAGGCGTTCTTCAAAAATGCGTGTAAAAACACATGTGAAAACTCAATACAGAAAATTACTTTATGTAAAATTATTTTAACACAGAACTTTGAGCCCTTTTTACAGACTTTTCTTTGAGAATTACATTTTAAGTCATCAATATTGTTATGAATACTTAAGACTCTTCAGAATTACAGTACAACCTCTTAAAAAATTCACAGAGATCCTTGACTTTTGGGTCACCCAGGGAATAATTTCAGTGTTGGTGGCGTTGGACCCTGATCAGTGAGTGGCCCTGATCAGTCGAACACCACTCCTCAGGCTTTCATCTTAATTACAGGAGCTCCTGTGAGCACATCTGCAGCTTCTCTTTGATTGAGTCTGGAACCCATTCCATGATGGGCTTGTCTGATCTTCTGGCATCCATGAGAACTGCTTTTAGTTTTATGGATGCAGTGATAATATTTGTTCTTTAAGTCATTTACTTTGTTCTAAAACCGAGTGATCTGCCTTCCTAGAGAGCGTTCTGCGGCATCACACGGACATGAAAGCTGTTCCCAAAGGAAAGCGAGGTATTCTGCCTTCTAAGACTTCTAAAGTCTAAAGATGCGAGGCATGATATATTGGTATCGGTCTTAACAGAAGTCATCTTCAACACAAGCAGTTTCTGTTGATCAACGCAGTGGATTTTCCTGACCCACTTGCAAGACAAAAGTGTTTTCACAATACAAATAGTTTAATTGTTTCAATTTAGCAAATGCCCTGTTATGGTGAAAGTGATTTCACCAAGTGCAACATCTTTGTTGATCCTGGAACAACAACCAATCAGATTTGAGGGACACGTTTACAGTTTATGTCAAGTTTGGGCTTACAACCAGAGTTAGGTGCTGCTTCCTCAGGGTTATTCATCTATCATTTCCCTCTGGTTTTAGGGATAAGTTATGGGTAGGGTTAGCTTTAGGGGGAATAGGGTTAGGACTACATTTTCAGACTGGAATGTTGTTCCAGGATCAACAAAATATGTTGACCAAGAAACGCATCTAACTCAGCAAGACTCTTGAGTGTGATGATGTCCATATGGTTGGGTATAACTTATAGTTTTGAATGCTTATATCTCCTAAATTAGAATCGTGTCATTGTTTTGGGACACACCAGCTTATTCATAACCTTAAGGCTAACATATTCATACTAAGAGCTAAAAAACTTACATTTTGATTTCAGGGGGCCTTTGAGACAGCATTTTAACCCTTGCTGAAAAATCAATCCCAGAATGCACCACAATAAGCTCACTGATGTTTAATTACAGTATGAATCAAGAGAAATAATGGCATTCACTCAATCTTACTATACTTCTGAATATTTGGGTAAATAGCCAGTATACAGCAAGGCCTCTGTCTAGGGTTTGGGACAGAGCTTTAGAGCACAATCACTGGGATCCGCAAGTGAAAATTATTTTTATATTCAATTTTAATGTCAATCAATTAACCTTTCAAGACAGAGGTACTATAAGCTCTGCGATGGTTGATTCTTTCCTTTGGTTCATAGTATAGAACACTTAATTTGATAAGAGATAATTATTTCCGAACTCAAGATGGCTGAAAATGTGGGTGATCACTGTTCCCCAGTTGTTGATTTGTCAGTATTGTACATCAAGTGTTTGTGTTGGTTTTAACAGAATGTATTAGTAGTTGTCTTATTTGAAGTATTGTATAGCCTATTGTAGAGACTTATGGAAAACTTTGATGTGGTGATGATTTTTAAGGGTCATTTTGTTGAATGTGATTGGCTGAATGGGGTGGTTTGGTGTTATGTAAGATCTATTTTGGGAAATCTGGGGGTTTTGCTGGCCAACAGTGAGATAGGAGACTGGAAGCACATGCTATGTCAAGATTGAACAAAGAAACGGTGCATAAGCAGTAATCTGAGCAGTTTGTTAGGTTAAAAGGATTCATGTTACAGCATAGAATATATTACTTACTAGGGGAAAAGCTAATGCACCGCTGTAATCACCTAATGAAGCGTGACACATGGACATTGATCCTGGACAAATCCAGGACACACACACACACACACACGTCTGGGAGGCATGATCAGATCTGCATTCAAATTGATTGAATTATCGTATGCTGGTGTTTCTTTATACATATCCTAATAATAATAATCTGAATATCCTGAAGGTTTGGCCAATACCCATATTTTTCATGCATCCGGCCGGATCAGGCTTTGAAACACAAAACTAGGACAAATTTGTCTCCAGAATTTAGATAAATTTGACATAACCTTTCTTTGTGGACATCTGAGGACATCTTCAATTAAAAAAATACAAGCAAATCGAGTGAGTGAGAGAGAGAGTGAGAGAGTGAGTGTGAGAGAATGTGAGAGTGAGTGTGAGAGAGTGTGAGAGAGTGTGAGAGAGTGTGAGAGAGTGTGAGAGAGTGTGTGTGTGTGTGTGTGTGTGTGTGTGTGTGTGTGTGTGTGTGTGTGTGTGTGTGTGTGTGTGTGTGTGTGTGTGTGTGTGTGTGTGTGTGTGTGTGTGTGTGTGTGTGTGTGTGTGTGTGTGTGTGTGTGTGTGTTGTGTGTTTTCTCCAGACTCTGATATGTCTGTCCTATATAGATATGATAAAGCACAGTGCTGATTGTGTTGGATTGTCAATGAACACACACTGAAAGCTTTGAAATGATAACAGTGTTGCTTGTCTTCATGTTTTGCATGTTCTACATAATTTCAGTCCTGAATCTTGATAGTTGTCTAGTAGTCTTGTTAGTGCTAGAAGAGTTGAGATTGTAAGGAATGAACATTGGGCTGAAACCACCAGTTGTTTTTGTGTCATAAAGCGTTGTGGTTATGGACATGTACAGAAAGCTCAACATCTCAGCTCAAGAGGGTCCGAAAATGTATTTTACAGTAATTCTGTTGAATAGTTTATGCTTACTGGTGAGGTTTAAAACAGTGATTCTCGACCAGGACTTGTGGATTGTGGCTGAAGGCGAGGAACTCTGAGCTCAAACGCGTACACACATGACTGATGGATGTTTTTATGCTATATCATCACAGACAGGCAGATAATCGAGTTTCCATAGCTAGAAGCATTTATTACACACACTTGCAAAGACAGAGTTAGTTTCACCCCTAGCATGTATCTTAACGCTGATGTCAGAGTGAATCAGAGACGTCTCCGCAAGGCAAAGACTCGCAGAAACCTTTCCTTCCCAGTGTTGACAGCTCTGCCTCTCATCACATGATGATCCAGAGAGACAGGCTGAAGCCTCAGGGCAGTGTGTGTGTTTGTGTGTGTGTGTGTGTGTGTGTGTGTGTGTGTGTGTGTGTGTGTGTGTGTGTGTGTGTGTGTGTGTGTGTGTGTGTGTGTGTGTGTGTGTGTGTGTGTGTGTGTGTGTGTGTGTGTGTGTGTGTGTGTGTGTGTGTGTGTGTGTGTGTGTGTGTGTGTGTGTGTGTGTGTGTGTGTGTGTGTGTGTAGGAGCCCAGCACAGGTGTGAGGTGTTCATCTGTGTGTGTGTGTGTGCAGGAGCCCAGCACAGGTGTGAGGTGTTCATCTGTGTGTGTGTGTGTAGGAGCCCAGCACAGGTGTGAGGTGTTCATCTGTGTGTGTGTGTGTGTGTGTGTGTGTGTGTGTGTGTGTGTGCAGGAGCCCAGCACAGGTGTGAGGTGTTCATCTGTGTGTGTAGGAGCCCAGCACAGGTGTGAGGTGTTCATCTGTGTGTGTGTGTGTGTGTGTGTGTGTGTGTGTGTGTGTGTGCAGGAGCCCAGCACAGGTGTGTGTGTGTGTGCAGGAGCCCAGCACAGGTGTGAGGTGTTCATCTGTGTGTGTGTGTGTGTGCAGGAGCCCAGCACGAAGCGTGTGAAGCCTCTGTCTCGAGTGACGTCTCTGGCGAGTCTCATTCCTCCAGTGAAAGCGGCTCCGCTCAAGCGCATCGGACAGACCCTGCAGGTACTGATCTACTGCACTCACTCTGAACTTCATCACAGTTACTAATGCTTCATCTTTGAAGGCTCTTTAGGATATGTGCTATTGTAATAAAAATAAATAAAATACTACATGATGTCAGTTTAATGTTGTATATTTTATACATGTTTATTGCAGCTCAGAGGTGCTTCACTTTGAGTTGTGCTTTCAAATGTTTGATGATTGATTCAAGTAAAACTCAATACAAAATATGACAAGGATTTAGGGGTGTGTTGACAAAAATTATGTTTCGATATTTTCAGAGATTTTGTGGATAATTAGATGATATTTTGCGTGTTTTTGTGCTGGTTTAGGCCTGTCATGAACAACTGACTCCCAAAACTTTTCATATTCTTCATATGCTGTGCAGTGACTGAAGTTAACTTTTCCACTACAAGGCAATATTTGCCCCATGGTTTCTAGGGACATTTCCTTTGTCTTACTCAATTAGAATAATAAGACACTGTTACTAATATAATGAAAAAATTAAACACAAATCCATCCTTGCACTGCAGAAGCAGTACTACAGCTCAGACGTGGCTTGAATGCATTTACAATGCAATGCCTAAATAATGCTTTGACATTTTTTTATTGAATATTTATTAAATGATAAAAAAAAAAAAATTTGAAATGATAAATATGCAACTAAAACCATCAGGCAAGTCTTAATGAATTGAGCCATTCACTCAAATGATTAGTTTAAATGACTGATTAATTCATAAGTGAATCATTGATTAAACTGATTAAACTAAATTGATTAAACTGATTGCAAAACAGTTCTGCTGTGCTTTCTTTTGGAAATTTTATTGACAAAATAAAGAAAAAAGACAGTATTGTGTCTTAAACGTAACTCAAAATGTTAACTCATTGTCAAGGCAAACTGCACATGTGATATTGCGTAACTATATCTTTTGATGTAAGACTGAAGTGGGGAAAACAGCCCAGTATAAATTACACTTTGGGGTCATTTTAACAGCACTAAAGTCGGCTACATCAGGCAGTGAAAGCGTCCACACTCACTGTGTTTTTTTGTTGTTTTTTTTTTGCAAAGCCAGTGACCTACTCCATAATGTCAGCTTCCACAACGCTAAAACAATAATTACAATATTATCGTAGATGATACAAATCACACACCCAGGCAAGTAATAGAACATAAAAACAACACAACAATGGGGCTTTTCATGCTTGAACTAGTTAACCCCGGGTCGTTCTAAACCCCTGGTCATTCTAAACCGCGGGTCGTTCTAAACCCCTGGTCTCTCTAAACCCCTGGTCTTTCTAAACCCCTGGTCTTTCTAAACCCCTGGTCTTTCTAAACCCCTGGTCGTTCTAAACCCCTGGTCGTTCTAAACCCCTGGTCTTTCTAAACCCCCCTGGTCTTTCTAAACCCCTGGTCTTTAAACCCCTGGTCGTTCTAAACCCCTGGTCGTTCTAAACCCCTGGTCGTTCTAAACCCCTGGTCGTTCTAAACCCCTGGTCTTTCTAAACCCCTGGTCGTTCTAAACCCCTGGTCGTTCTAAACCCCTGGTCTTTCTAAACCCCTGGTCATTCTAAACCGCGGGTCGTTCTAAACCCCTGGTCGTTCTAAACCCCTGGTCGTTCTAAACCCCTGGTCTTTCTAAACCCCTGGTCTTTCTAAACCCCTGGTCGTTCTAAACCCCTGGTCGTTCTAAACCCCTGGTCTTTCTAAACCCCCCTGGTCTTTCTAAACCCCTGGTCGTTCTAAACCCCTGGTCGTTCTAAACCCCTGGTCGTTCTAAACCCCTGGTCGTTCTAAACCCCTGGTCGTTCTAAACCCCTGGTCTTTCTAAACCCCTGGTCGTTCTAAACCCCTGGTCGTTCTAAACCTCTGGTCTTTCTAAACCCCTGGTCATTCTAAACCGCGGGTCGTTCTAAACCCCTGGTCGTTCTAAACCCCTGGTCGTTCTAAACCCCTGGTCGTTCTAAACCCCTGGTCGTTCTAAACCCCTGGTCGTTCTAAACCCCTGGTCTTTCTAAACCCCTGGTCATTCTAAACCGCGGGTCGTTCTAAACCCCTGGTCGTTCTAAACCCCTGGTCGTTCTAAACCCCTGGTCGTTCTAAACCCCTGGTCGTTCTAAACCCCTGGTCGTTCTAAACCCCTGGTCTTTCTAAACCCCTGGTCGTTCTAAACCGCGGGTCGTTCTAAACCCCTGGTCTTCTAAACCCCTGGTCATTCTAAACCCCTGGTCATTCTAAACCCCTGGTCATTCTAAACCCCTGGTCATTCTAAACCCCTGGTCATTCTAAACCCCTGGTCGTTCTAAACCCTCGGTCGTTCTAAACCCTCGGTCGTTCTAAACCGCGGGTCGTTCTAAACCCCGGGTCGTTCTAAACCCTCGGTCGCTCTAAACCCCGGGTCGCTCTAAACCCCGGGTCGCTCTAAACCCCGGGTCGCTCTAAACCCCGGGTCGTTCTAAACCCCGGGTCGCTCTAAACCCCGGGTCGTTCTAAACCCCGGGTCGCTCTAAACCCCTGGTCGTTCTAGGGTCGTTCTAAACCGCGGATTATTCTAAACTCTGGGTCGTTCTAAACCCCGGATAAATGGAATCCTGGTTATCTTGCTTCATGTTTCACATCTTATAAATTACCCAAGGTTAACCTCAGGATAGCCAGGATTCCGTTTAGCCGGGGTTTAGAATCCTGCGTTTCCCACTGTACATCCCTAATTCCCAGTTTTCCCGTTCTCCTCCCTGTTCAGCGCTCCATCAGTTTCCGCAGTGACTGCAGACCGGAGATCATGGCCCCGCGGCAGATCCCGCCAGCCGTCACCAAGCGCCGCGACAGCAAGCTGTGGAGCGAGACGTTTGATCTAGGCCTGGGACACATGCTGTCCTCCAAAGACATCAAGAGACAAGAGGTGACCTCACCACACTCCAAACCCATACTCGACTCTGATTGGTCAGGGCTGGATTTTGATATACTGTATTTCTCATCGTATTTGAGCTAAAAGACTGGTTTAGAAAACCATATTCAGTCGAAGAAGAAACTCTTGAATGTTGAATGTACCTCATTACAGGCTCTCTGTACTCTATTATCAATATTTCACAATTCTTGTTACACAGTCCTTTAAATAGAAGTTAATATAAATATCAACAAATTAATTTAAAACAATTGCATTTAGCCTTCAGGTACTTCTTAATTGAATTAACATATAATTAGCCTAATAACTGAATTGAAAAGGTTAATAACGAAAATCAAATGTCAAGCAACATAACAAATTAAAACAACATATCATAGATACTAATAAAGTAAACAGAGCTTTTCCTGATATACAGTAGTCAACATTTGAAGTGGATCAAAACCTTTCATCAAAGTTATACATGCAAATTGTTTGTTCGGATATTTGAGTAGCGCAGAAAGTAACAGTTCACTCACTCACTCAACACACACACACCGATTATATGGATTAAAACTAAATCGTAAATGTAAGTAAAAACATGAACTGTAACATCATTAATGTACAAGTGGATCCCTACATTATAACAGGAAAACGTCATGTGACGCACCGCTGCACTGGAGCGGCTCTAAATATGTGTCGTGCTGTTAAATGAAAGATAAATTATGACAGAACAATGAAATGAACAGTGAAAGTTACACAAGACATTTTAACAGGCATAATTAAGCATGAAAATGACTTTATTTATGAACGGGTAAATAACCAGAATGCCTTTCACTGAATTTCCTCTTTCTGTTGTTGTTTCTTTCCTGTCATGTGTTTGTCAGTCCATCTTTGAGCTGTCTCAGGGAGAACAGGACCTGATTGAGGACTTGAAGCTGGCCAAGAAGGTACACTTTGCTTTTCCCATCACTTCATATAGCATGAAGACTCTCTTTAGGGTCCAGTTTCACCCCTGGCTCTTTGGTTCTCCAGCACAGGGGTTCCCAAACTTCTTTTTGTCAGCTCAACGCCTTTGACATAAAATATTTCTCCTACCTAATATTTCCATAATTTAACACATTCTACATTTCATTATTTAAATGATAGTTAGCTTTTAATCAACTCACGAACTCTCGTTTGGGAAGCCCTGCTCTAGCATATGACATCATGTGGTGTTTGTTCTTACGATCTGTTATTAGCTTTACACTTTTCAGTAAGATTTCCGCAAACTTCCTCAGTTTTGCCCGAGTAGATTTGAATGTTTGAGCGTCTGATTGTGTTATTTCATCACAGGCGTATCGTGACCCCATGCTGAAGCTGTCGATTATGACGGAGCATGAACTCAATCAGATCTTCGGCACGCTGGACTCCCTCATTCCCCTGCATGAAGGTGAGCAGAAGAGGATGTGCTCGATCGTGTGTGTGTGTGTGTGTGTGTGTGTGTGTGTGTGTGTGTGTGTGTGTGTGTGTGTGTGTGTGTGTGTGTGTGTGTGTGTGTGTGTGTGTGTGTGTGTGTGTGTGTGTGTGTGTGTGTGTCAAAACCAGGCGCGAGACTGAGAGAGCTACATGGAGATACATGGAAAAAATATGCACCAAACAAGCCACTTTGAAATTTTGCTGTTTTCATGAATACAAAAGTTGGGTGACCCTCCTCCTAGACTAAAAAAATTTGGATGACCCTCCCCTCAACAAAGAATAAAAAGACATGACCCTCCCCTATTTTCCTCCGGTGGTCCGAATGGTCCCTAGCTCTTTCCAGAACCTTCTCCTCCTCGGCTCCTCTCTGGTGAATGAGCTGTTATCCTCCACCTGAACTGCTCAAACCATCACAACTTTCAAGAAGCAGCTAAAACACATAAATGTTGATCAAATCTCATTGATAAGTCGACATGAATCACCTAACATAGAGACTGTGTCCTTTCCCTGAATGACTAGAAACAATACCTTGATTGAAATATGAAAACATGTGCGTCCTGCAGTCCTGCAGAGTTTTGCTCCAACCCTGATCAAACTTTCCTGCCTGAAGCCTTCTAGTGACCCTGAAGACACTGACTGGCTGGTTCAGGTGTGTTTGATTAGAGATGGAGCTACAATCTGCAGGACAGTGGACCTCCAGGACCTGATATAGACCATGTCACGTGGTGGCAACAAGACTCAAGCTGTTTCTCTCTGATCTTGTAGATTTGCTGAGTCGGCTGCGAGAGGCCAGGAAGCCGGATGGCTCGACCGATCGTGTGGGCCATATTCTGGTGGACTGGGTAAGATCATCTCACTGCCATGCTGTGTTTCAGCCCTGTGTGATTAATCCCATTTTGATAAAACTCTTGAGCTGAAGGCTGAAATACACTACACAAGTCTAGATAAGTCTACACAAGTCTAGATGAGTCTGCACAAGTCTAGATGAGTCTACACAGATGAGTCTACACAGGTCTAGATGAGTCTACACAAGTCTAGATGAGTCTACACAAGTCTAGATGACTCTACACAGATGAGTCTACACAGATGAGTCTGCACAAGTCTAGATGAGTCTGCACAAGGCTAGATGAGTCTGCACAAGTCTAGATGAGTCTGCACAAGTCTAGATGAGTCTGCACAAGTCTAGATGAGTCTGCACAAGTCTAGATGAGTCTGCACAAGTCTAGATGAGTCTACACAGATGAGTCTACACAAGTCTAGATGAGTCTACACAAGTCTAGATGAGTCTACACAGATGAGTCTGCACAAGTCTAGATGAGTCTGCACAAGTCTAGATGAGTCTGCACAAGTCTAGATGAGTCTGCACAAGTCTAGATGAGTCTACACAAGTCTAGATGAGTCTGCACAGATGAGTCTACACAGATGAGTCTGCACAAGTCTAGATGAGTCTGCACAAGGCTAGATGAGTCTGCACAAGGCTAGATGAGTCTGCACAAGTCTAGATGAGTCTGCACAAGTCTAGATGAGTCTACACAGATGAGTCTACACAAGTCTAGATGAGTCTACACAAGTCTAGATGAGTCTACACAGATGAGTCTACACAAGTCTAGATGAGTCTGCACAAGTCTAGATGAGTCTGCACAAGTCTAGATGAGTCTACACAAGTCTAGATGAGTCTGCACAAGTCTAGATGAGTCTACACAAGTCTAGATGAGTCTGCACAAGTCTAGATGAGTCTGCACAAGTAGATGAGTCTGCACAAGTCTAGATGAGTCTACACAAGTCTAGATGAGTCTACACAGATGAGTCTACACAAGTCTAGATGAGTCTGCACAAGTCCAGATGAGTCTGCACAAGTCCAGATGAGTCTGCACAAGTCCAGATGAGTCTACACAATGAGTCTACACAAGTCCAGATGAGTCTACACAAGTCCAGATGAGTCTACACAAGTCCAGATGAGTCTACACAAGTCTAGATGAGTCTACACAAGTCTAGATGAGTCTACACTATTTGCCATTTCAGACACACTCTATCCAGTCGCAGGATATCAAGCATGTTTGATATTTTGAGCGCATATTGTTTTCATTTGTCACTCAAGAATCAAGGTACATGTTTTTTTGATGTGTTTGAAACAAGTTGAAAGTCTGGTAGTGTGTGATCCTCAGTCCTTTAGTGTATGATGCCCAGTTTTTCTCTGTAACCGTTTATAAAACATTTCTCTCATCATTGGCTAATAATGTATAGTCTCATGAATAAATTCTGCACATTTGTATTTTTCTACAGCACAAATGATAGATATTTATAGAAGAAAAAAAAGCATTTTGATTTTCTTGGAGTTTTTTTTTTTTTTAGCATTTAGGCTGAATCCCAATTCTCTGTCTTACCCCTTCCCCTTACCCCTTCCCCTTAGTTTTGCTCGTTCACGTGAGAGTAAGGGCTATCCCAATTCTCATTTTGATCAAGGGGTAGGGCTAAGGGGAAGGGGTAGATACCCCTTAAAACCAAGAATTTTCGCGAGCTTACTTGAAACCAAGGGGTACCCAGAATGCACTGCGCAACCGGCAACAAAGGCGGGCATACCATCAAGAAAGTCTCATTTTCGGCTTAAATGATTGATTGAAAAATTATGACAGTCGTGTTTTGTACTCTACACAGTCATGTACATATATATTTGCAACCATGTTGTTAACTGAAACGTTTTTAAAAATCGCTGGTCTGCTACGCTAGGCTATGCTAACGATACATTGCTGGTTTGCACAATCAGTCCCGCATTTCTCTGACTAATGTCCGGGATTCGGCTTTTGTTTTCTACAGTCGCCATTCATTATGTGTAACGTTTCATTATTTGACACTGACACGTATGTGCCAGCTTTGCAGGTCATGTATTCAGCTTCAAACGGATCCCGACTGATACGAAAACACAGGAATTTAAGCAATGCTAAAACGCACATAAACCGATCACTTGTTTAGCGTTCATGTACGTTAAACACTACATTCAGATTCAACGGTTTGAATGAATTCAGTCCGGTTGAAACAACACTCTCTGTGCATAATGAATAGCGACGGCAGAAAGCAAAAGCCGAATCCCGGACATTTTTGGGTGATCCCGAAATCCAGGCGACATGTCCGGGAAAAAGATACGTGCTTAACATATTGTAACGCGTTGTGTTAGGAGGGAAACAAAATAAGGATAGCTCGCAGCTGAAGTATTAGGCCAGACAGACTCACGGAGGCGATTATTCACTCGCAATTTATTGACAAATCAAACTCCTGCAACTGTCTGCCACACGCTCCACCTTGACTTCCACAGCGTCACTCAATAAAACAAAGCAAGAATAATGAGCATCAACACAGAAATGACCCACATACATGGGGTTGTTCGAGTCGCACGGCACAATACCATTACAGCCTGTTCAACAGAGAGCGCGCAGCTCTTAAAGGGGCCATACTTATTTCCACTCGTTACAATATACTGTCCTGTATCACACAGGGACGCCGGAGTATGATGTATGATGACGTAACCAAGTGGCGTCTCATTTCATAGGGGTATGTTTTCAACCCTAGCGCTTACCACTCGGTTTCGAGGGACAAGGGCTAGGGGTAAGACGAAGGGGTAGGGGTAGGGGAAGGGGTAAGACAGAGAATTGGGATTCAGCCTTAGTTGAGTAACCAGAAAAACCCTTGGTTACACAATCGTCATGTAAAATGGTTTATGATTTGAGATTGATGCTATGCGTTCGCTGAGGGAAATGTTTGGATCAGACGCGAGCAGGACCGTGTTCTTCAGAAGCTCATTGGTCACTGTCTTGACCTTACCTGGCTCTGATATTATCAGACAGAACATTGGTTCATTTCTAGTCATTAGACCATGAACTCCGTGGGAAGTTGGGTTAACATGGTTGTTAATGTTCCCCGCTGAGAGACACCGATGTGCTCACTATAAGTTTACATGTGCTAGTTTTCAGATTCTGAAATTTCTGTTTATATGAACCCTAAACATTCAAATCCGATTTACGTATCCAATTCACATGTGCATTACGGCGCATTTATAACTGGAGAAAGTCACCGCAGTGATGTCACTGGAGCTACCGTGAGTATAATTGTCATCTTTGCCCTGATGACCTATCTATAAAGTAAGCAGATGTTTGTCAAGAAGAGATTTTTAGCAAATATTTTGTAAATATTCAGTCTTCTCCACTGACCAGTTCATAAGACACGAGGCATAAATAAACATATGCATCTTCCTAAACATAAGCATCATGAAATTTCTGGTATTTTTTAATATCAATGGCAGATTTAAGCTTTTATGTTGTTTTATTTTATTTGTTTTACTCTGATTATTTCAGGTCTACACCACCCTTTCAATCTGGTCAAAAAAATAAATCAGATTGAGCTCAATCAGGTCTTTACATGAAGGATTTTGAGGCATCAGTCCCACTATAAACTGATTATTTGGGTTCATGTAAATGTAGCTAATGACTCCCAGCTATGTGAATGAGGCTAGCAACTGCTAATCGGCTGGAGAATTGGCTAACTAGTCAGACGCCAGCACTAAGTGTGCAGCCAGTCTGAGTGCATCGACTCCGTATCGTTTGGGAAGTTTTAAATTAAACTTAAGTTAAGATAGCTTGTGAAATGGTAGTTAGTTACACTGCCTGTTAGTAACATAAAGCTAACTACATTGAATCTTACCACTGTAATTTATATTAGCATCAAAACCTCAGTGATGAACAGGCTCCAGGCGCAGGATTGGACCCCCGTTCATGAAAATGTGTCTTTCTGTCTCTCTGTAGCTGCCTTGTCTTGACACCTACAACAGCTACTGCAGTAACCAGGTGGCAGCCAAAGCCCTGCTGGACCATAAGAAGCAGGACCCTCGGGTGCAGGACTTCCTCCAGCGCTGCCTGGAGTCGCCCTTCAGCCGCAAACTGGACCTGTGGAGCTTCCTGGACGTCCCGCGCAGTCGACTGGTGAAGTACCCGCTGCTGCTCCGAGAGATCCTCAAACACACACCCAACGCCCACCCCGACCAGCAGCACCTGGAGGAAGCTGTGAGTTACTGCAGAGTCCTCTTACACACAAACTCTTTAAAGGTGCACTGTGTACGTTTTAGTGGCATCTAGTGGTGAGGTGGTGAATTGCACCCAACAGAAGTTACGGTGGCCGACAGGAAGTGATGTCGTCGTCTGAGACAGCAGAGTAGCCAGTTCAGCAATGAGGTTTATTTACAGCTGGTGTTTCTGACGTCACAAACTACCGTGTAACCAATCAGATCAACGTGTGTGGAGGTGGGGCTCATTTGCATATTCATAGAACCGCGCATACTAAATGAGGCAAGGGTGTCGAGTTACAGTCAAGATATTTTAAGGCACAAAGAAACTTTTTTCAAGGAAAAAACTTTTAAATATGTAATTTTGGTGATCAAAGATGAGTTTTAAAGGAGACAATTATTGACTACAGGGGGACTTTAGCCTCTGGCGGCCATGTTTTTAGTTCACAGCTGTGAGATGCTCAATCTAATGGTGTCTCACACCTGTGGCCTAATGGTCTCTTTTCTGTTCTGCTCTTTGGCTTTCATAGATTAACATGATCCAGAGCATCGTGGCCGATATTAACACACAGACGGGAGAGTCGGAGTGCCGCTTCTACAAGGAACGCTTGCTGTATCTGGAAAGTGGCCAGAAAGATCTATTGATCGACAGCTCGCGGATCCTCAGCTGCCACGGGGAACTCAAGAACAACAGAGGAGCCGTAAGAACTTCTAGCATTGTTTTAGTCACTTGTCATTCAGGTGATTTGTGGAAAAAACGACCCCCAAAATCTTTGTCTTTACATTCCTGAAGAGCCGAATTTTTCCAGGATAGTGGCATAAAATCTGAAAAATATTATAAAACATGTATTATAAATTTATGTTTGGTTTGATTTGTAAACAAGATAGTGTATAAAATGATAAGTAGTCGCAATTACTATTTTTATTTTTTATTTTTTATTCCGTGGCGTAAATAGGCTTTCGTAGATGAAGTGACCCTTTTAAGACCTCTCAAAGTTTTGATAATTTTCTTAGGGATATCTGAAGAGCCTTCAAATAAAGTGGGTTTCAAATCAAAGATTATTCTCTCATGTAAAGGCTTGTGTTCATTTGCTTTATTGGATGGAAAACCTGAAAAATTTGGAGTGGTACGTTTCTATCTTTTCAGCTTCCATGCTTTTTAATGTAAATACTTCATATTTTTATATACTTCAAATACTTTTTTATACTTTTAAATACTTCATACACAGCACGTTTGAGCTTCTGCAAGAACCACTGAGGTTCATTCTCGTGTTACGCAGCACGTTTGAGCTTCAGCAAGAACCAATGAGGTTCATTCTCATGTTACGCAGCACGTTTGAGCTTCAGCAAGAACCAATGAGGTTCATTCTCGTGTTACGCAGCACGTTTGAGCTTCAGCAAGAACCAATGAGGTTCAGTCTCGTGTTACGCAGCACGTTTGAGCTTCAGCAAGAACCAATGAGGTTCATTCTCGTGTTACGCAGCACGTTTGAGCTTCAGCAAGAACCAATGAGGTTCATTCTCATGTTACGCAGCACGTTTGAGCTTCAGCAAGAACCAATGAGGTTCATTCTCGTGTTACGCAGCACGTTTGAGCTTCAGCAAGAACCAATGAGGTTCAGTCTCGTGTTACGCAGCACGTTTGAGCTTCAGCAAGAACCAATGAGGTTCATTCTCGTGTTACGCAGCACGTTTGAGCTTCAACAAGAACCAATCAGGCTCATTCTCGTGTTACGCAGCACATTTGAGCTTCAACAAGAACCAATCAGGTTCATTCACGTGTTACGCAGCGCTTTTGTGCTTCCGCAAAAAAACAAAGATCTTCATGTTCCGAAGATAAATGAAAGTCTTATGGGTTCTGAAGGACATAAGGGTGTGGGTGATGACAATTTTGAGTGAACTAACCCTTAGTGATTAAACGTGCATCAAACATTATTAAAGAATTGTACTCTGTAACAAACCAAAGTCTCTCTCACTCTCTCGTTCTGCAGAAGCTGCATGTGTTCCTGTTTCAGGACGTGTTGGTGATCACACGGGCCGTTACCCAGAATGAGCAGCTGTGGTATCAGCTCTACCGGCAGCCGATCCCTGTGAGAGAGCTGGAGTGGGAAGACCTGCAGGACGGAGAGATGCGCCTGGGCGGCTCCATCAGAGGGGCCTTCAGCAACCATGAGCGGAGTGAGTCCGAAATTCAGCACATTTCATCAAAAGTGACAAAAATTGCCAGGCACACTACCAGTCAAAAGTTTTGGATCGGTAAGATTTTTAATCTTTTTAAAAGAAGTCTCTTCTGCTCACCAAGGCTGCATTTATTTGATTAAAAATACCACACAAAAAAAACTGTAATATTGTTTAATATTATGACCATTTAAAATAACGGTTATCTATTTTAATATATTTTAAAGTGTAATGTATTCCTGTGATCAAAGCTGAATTTTCAGCATCATTACTCCAGTCTTCAGTGTCACATGATCCTTCACAAATCATTCTGATATGTGGATATGATGCTCAACAAACATTCATTCTTATTATCAGTGTTGAAAACAGTTGTGTACAATTTATTTTCAGGATTCTTTGATGAATAGAAAGTTCAAAAGAACAACATTTATTTGAAATAGAATCTTTAATAACATTATGAATGTCTTTATTGTAACTTTTGATCAATTTAATTTATCTTTGATGAATAAAAGTATTGATTTCTTTTTTTTTTTTTGGTATTTTTAATTAAACAAATGCAGCCTTGGTGAGCAGAAGAGACTTCTTCTAAAAACATAAAAAATCTTACCGATCAAAAACATTTAACTGGTAGTGTATACAAAATTGTGAGTGAAAAACTATACACGCCTGCCTTACACATGTCAAACTCTGTTTGTCCTCGTCCAGCCAAGAACTTTTTCCGGGTGGTGTTTCGCAGTGGAGGACAACTGCAGTCGCACTCGTTCCAGGCCAGCGACGCCTTCAACAAACAGCAGTGGCTCAACTGCATTCGCCAGGCCAAGGAAGCTGTGGGATGTGCAGGAGCGAGGCGGTGTGCGCCACCTAGAGGCTGTTTGGACTGCAGCATGATGGACACCACTGAGGCGAGCCTGGGTCTGAGCACTGAACGCCCACAGACGTAATCGAGTGTGAACATAAACCTTCACCGTTCTGCTTCACCAGCGATCCTCTTCAGTATTGTGTTGCGGAGATGCCACCATTCGCAGGAAGCACTTCTCTGGAATTGACACTACCTTTGTTTCTCAATGTTCCTCAACTTGTATGTTATACTCGTGCCTTTCTTTCACTGTGCTGTTGTTAACTGACACTGAAAATCATCGAGGATGAGCTTTCTGCCACTCCACATGCTGTAACACTGGGCCATTTCACAGTAAAGCGCACTAAAATGCACTACTGTCTGTGCATGAGGACCGTCACATTGGGTTATAGATGAAATGTTCATTCAGTGATCACCCATTAAAAATGACCAGTCGAATGTTTTCGCAACAAAGGGCGATCATAGTGTTTGTGCGCGGTGCTCATCTCTCTTCATCTCTTCATCTCATATGTCACAGCACTGTACGATTAAAGCATTTGTACATCGATGTCAGAGCCAGAAACAGCTGTTTTCTTGCGATCCACTTGAGAGCAAGGATGAATATTATTACTTGTATTGAAGAACCGACTGCAGTTTGGGGGGAGAAACCTATTCTCTGAAGCACTTGGGTTTAGAAAGTAGCTCAATTCTGAACTGTCTGGCGTTGGAGACCGCTTTAGTCAGGGTTATTTCCTGAACCTGTGATTGACATTGTGGCAGAAATATCGATCTTACACATGCATTCTTCTTAAACAAGTATTCTGTTGGACTATATGTAGCATAAACTGGAACTGAACGTCTCTTGTGCCTTGTAGGTCAGCTCAATCTTTATCATAGTGTTGTTGTGTGCGCCGAAAGCTGTGCTGTAAAGAAAACAAGCTTTGCCAAAGCGTGTTTGGTGTTAGTAATTGTGTTCGGGTTTACTCACCAGGCCTTGTGTTTCAGATGTGCAACATTCAGTTCATAAAAACGATCCAAAAATATGTTTCTTTTACAGTCATTTTCCCTCAAGTATTGTATTGAAATGTATGATGTAAGATGTTTATTTATAATTTGTTTTTCACCTGATTTACTGTTTTGGTTGTTGTTGTTGTTGGATTAAAAGGAATGGATTGGATGGGGTTTTAGAGAGAGTTTGTGTTCTAGGAATGAGAAAGCGCACCGGATCAGTGGAAGAGGGGAAGGTTTGATCAATGGGAGAGATCGACTGATGGACAGTGTGTAACAAAATGAAAAAAAAATCTAATAAACATTTTAGAAAACCTTATTTCTCACTTTTAGATATTGGCTGTGTTTTTGAGAATAGTATTTGTTATTTGTGAAGCTTTAGGAAATATTTTGATGTGAACGTGTGATGTTTGAGCTTTGAATGTTTACCATCTTTACACACAGGAAAATAATGAGTCCCTCTAGTGCAGTGTGTCACATGTTCATAATGAGGACCGCAGGGAGCTAACTGTTAAAAACATCATTTACGTCCCTCTGACGTGACGATCACAATCAGTGTATTCACAACCAGCTCAGTTCACATTTATTTCTATAGTGCTTTTCACAATACATATCGTTTCAAAGCAGCTTTACAGAAAATCTCCATGTGTCAGAAATGTACAGTTCTGAGATTATACAAATCATGCCATTTTCAAAAGGAACAGCATTTATTTGATATATATATATATATATATATATACCGTGCAAACATCTTCACTGTCACTTTTGATCAATTTAAATCCATCCTTGCTGAATAAATGTATTTTATTTATTTTAAAGAAATATGTTTTAATATTTTAAGGACAGAATGACCCCACATGATCTTCTGCTGATGATGATGCAACATCAGACCTGACATCTGTCTGATGTCCCTGAAGATCACACTCATCTCCGGTGTGTGTCAGTCTTCATCCCCCGACACTCACACACCCTTCCTCACATGATCATCATGCTCATATGTGTGTGTGTGTGTGTGTGTGTGTGTGTGTGTGTGTGTGTGTGTACGGGTAATTACACACACATTCATGAGGCTGGAGAACAATAACACACAGATGAAAGGCAGAATAGCAGTTCTCGAATACCATCTGCCTCTCATGTTTAAATAGCACACTAAAATCTTTAAGAATACGATCCTTGTGAAAGATTTTTATGCACAGATTCATAATTCAGTTTACTTTGTAAGCTTAACGTTTTTTTCTTAGTCTACATTCATTTTAAAGGTAGAACCATTGATGGACGTTCATGTTAAAGGGATAGTTCACTTTAAAGTTAATATTTCCCCATGATTTCCCCAACCTCAAGTCATCCAGACGAATACAATCAGAGTTATATTAAAACATTTCCTGGCTCTTCCAAGCTTTATAATGGCAGTGGATTACAACCAACAGATTGAAGCTCAAAAAAGTGCATCTATTCATGATAAAAGTGCATCTATCCATGATAAAAGTGCATCTATCCATCATAAAAGTGCATCTATCCATGATAAAAGTGCATCTATCCATCATAAAAGTGCATCTATCCATCATAAAAGTGCATCTATCCATGATAAAAGTGCATCTATCCATCATAAAAGTGCATCTATCATCATAAAAGTGCATCTATCCATGATAAAAGTGCATCTATCCATGATAAAAGTGCATCTGTCCATGATAAAAGTGCATCTATCCATCATAAAAGTGCATCTGTCCATCATAAAAGTGCATCTATCCATCATAAAAGTGAATCTATCCATCATAAAAGTGCATATATCCATGATAAAAGTGCATCTGTCCATCATAAAAGTGCATCTATCCATGATAAAAGTGCATCTATCCATCATAAAAGTGCATCTATCCATGATAAAAGTGCATCTGTCCATCATAAAAGTGCATCTATCCATGATGAAAGTGCATCTATCCATCATAAAAGTGCATCTATCCATGATAAAAGTGCATCTGTCCATGATAAAAGTGCATCTGTCCATCATAAAAGTGCATCTGTCCATTATAAAAGTGCATCTATCCATGATAAAAGTGCATCTATCCATCATAAAAATGCATCTATCCATCATAAAAGTGCATCTATCCATGATAAAAGTGCATCTGTCCATGATAAAAGTGCATCTGTCCATGATAAAAGTGCATCTATCCATCATAAAAGTGCATCTGTCCATGATAAAAGTGCATCTATCCATCATAAAAGTGAATCTATCCATCATAAAAGTGCATCTATCCATCATAAAAGTGCATCTATCCATGATAAAAGTGCATCTATCCATCATAAAAGTGCATCTGTCCATGATAAAAGTGCATCTGTCCATCATAAAAGTGCATCTATCCATGATAAAAGTGCATCTGTCCATCATAAAAGTGCATCTATCCATGATAAAAGTGCATCTATCCATCATAAAAGTGCATCTATCCATGATAAAAGTGCATCTGTCCATGATAAAAGTGCATCTGTCCATCATAAAAGTGCATCTGTCCATTATAAAAGTGCATCTATCCATGATAAAAGTGCATCTATCCATCATAAAAATGCATCTATCCATCATAAAAGTGCATCTATCCATGATAAAAGTGCATCTATCCATCATAAAAGTGAATCTATCCATCATAAAAGTGCATATATCCATGATAAAAGTGCATCTGTCCATCATAAAAGTGCATCTATCCATGATAAAAGTGCATCTATCCATCATAAAAGTGCATCTATCCATGATAAAAGTGCATCTGTCCATCATAAAAGTGCATCTATCCATGATGAAAGTGCATCTATCCATCATAAAAGTGCATCTATCCATGATAAAAGTGCATCTGTCCATGATAAAAGTGCATCTGTCCATCATAAAAGTGCATCTGTCCATTATAAAAGTGCATCTATCCATGATAAAAGTGCATCTATCCATCATAAAAATGCATCTATCCATCATAAAAGTGCATCTATCCATGATAAAAGTGCATCTGTCCATGATAAAAGTGCATCTGTCCATGATAAAAGTGCATCTATCCATCATAAAAGTGCATCTGTCCATGATAAAAGTGCATCTATCCATCATAAAAGTGAATCTATCCATCATAAAAGTGCATCTATCCATCATAAAAGTGCATCTATCCATGATAAAAGTGCATCTATCCATCATAAAAGTGCATCTGTCCATGATAAAAGTGCATCTGTCCATCATAAAAGTGCATCTATCCATGATAAAAGTGCATCTGTCCATCATAAAAGTGCATCTATCCATGATAAAAGTGCATCTATCCATCATAAAAGTGCATCTATCCATGATAAAAGTGCATCTGTCCATGATAAAAGTGCATCTGTCCATCATAAAAGTGCATCTGTCCATTATAAAAGTGCATCTATCCATGATAAAAGTGCATCTATCCATCATAAAAATGCATCTATCCATCATAAAAGTGCATCTATCCATGATAAAAGTGCATCTATCCATCATAAAAGTGAATCTATCCATCATAAAAGTGCATATATCCATGATAAAAGTGCATCTGTCCATCATAAAAGTGCATCTATCCATGATAAAAGTGCATCTGTCCATCATAAAAGTGCATCTATGGATGATTAAAGTGCTCCACAGGCTCCGGTGGGTTAATAAAGGCCTTCTGAAGCAAAGTGATGAGTTTGTGTAAGAAAAATATGCATATTTAAAACTTTATAAACTATAATCACAAGCTTCCGGCCAAACGCAGTCTCTACTTGCGCCTCAACTCACTTACGCAACTTGCCGATGGCCTGTCGGGAATGTCAGTGCGTCGCATTTCCCGCGCAAGTTGCGCTTTAGACTTAAGTGGAATCCGTATGTTTGACTCAGAGCCATATAGATATAGATATATTCTCAATTAATATAATAATATTTTGAATTTATACAAGGTCAAGGTCAAAGTTTATTTATATAGCACCTTTTAACAACACGAATGTTGACCAGAGTGCTTCACGAGTAAAGCAAAAATACACACAGTAAAACAGAACATGTCAAAAATTCAAACCAAAAACCTAAAAAATGAAAACAGAAAATTTATAATAAGCAAAAGATAGTCATAATCTGAAACATCACAAAACTGCAAACCCATTTAAGCATTTAAAAAATGCATACAAAATAAAACAGAGTTACTAGTAAGCCTGAGAAAAAAAGGTAGGTTTTAAATGAAAAAATTAAATAAAAAAAAGCCCAGAAGAAATATTCATTATTTTTGTCACGTGAATAGGGTAAAAATGTTAACCTTTAGATATCACCATGAAATCATGGAGTTGATTACTTACATCAAGACAAACAAGAAATGTATTACACGTTTTTTGAAATGTTTGTTAACATGGACAAACGGAGCATAATCTAATTATGTATGTGCTAATTTGCATAAACACCACAACAGATCTAAACATTGGGTATAGCCAGGTGAACATGTCTTGTTGAATCTTGTTGACATATAACAGTAAAAGACTAAATGTTAAGGTCTGAATGGAACCCATTTCGGCTACCCATGAGCATTAATACATAGAGGCAGGAAGAAGTACTTTATTCATTATTATTGCAGAGATTATTTCACCAATAATAGTCGTACCGCTCAACACACATCCAGATGTTCCCAATAAATTGTAGTTGATCACCAGGTATGTTTTATTAATGTAGGTTGAATAATCCATGTAGGAGAAACAAAAGGAAATCGTGAGAGCTTGGTGACAGATGATTGACAGTTGAGTGGACTGAATCTCTGCCCTTTATGGAGACATGTGTTTGCCTCTATAGTCTTTTACAAGATTCTACAGACATGTTCACCTGGCTATATCCAATGTTTAGATATGTTGTGTTATTTATGCAAACTAGCGCATACATTATTATGCACCATTTGCTCATGTTGCCTAAACATTTCAATAAACTACATTTTTGTTTGTCTTAATGTAAGTAATCAACTCAGTAATGTTCATGGTGATAGGCCTATCTAAAGGTTAAAAATGTTACCCTAAAACTCACGAAACTTTCCCCTAATGGGATTCTTTGGGGCTTTTTCCCCTTACTCAGGACATACTGAGGATACAAAATCAGTTGAGTCTGCTTCTGTTGCAATTTGTCCTAGGCTGACCCCTATTTTGTCTTAAAATGACTGGACTATATGTGTGCTGCTGTTGTTTAGGATATGATAGGATATGGTGAACATGTATCTTTGTTGTTGATAAACTGAAGGGATGTGTAGTTCAGCACTGAACCTGCAGGAGGCGCGCACAGTGTGTTGACGGAGACCCAATCTTTTGTTTATATTTGATTTAATTTATATTTAATTATTATACTTGCCCGTTACTATATACATAATGTCAAAAGGAATGATTTTGAACAATGTTCAATATATGAAGAGTTCAGATGCAAAAGCCTCTAAATGCCATCTGAAATTTTCTTCTAGAATAATCATTTTTATCAAGCTCGTATATTTCAATTCAATAATTTCACTTAAATGGCAATGAAGATTACCTATTAATTGTCATTTAAGTGAAATTACTGAACTTAAATATACAAGCTTCATAAAAATGATCATTCTATAAGAAAATTTCAGATGGCATTTAGAGACTTTTGCATCTGAACTCTTCATATTTAGAAAGAATATCCAAAAGTAAAAACTACACAGAGCTAAATAGGTACAAGTTGTTTTCTGTAAAATGCCTTTCTTTCTTTCTTTCTTTCTTTCTTTCTTTCTTTCTTTCTTTCTTTCTTTCTTTCTTTCTTTCTTTCTTTCTTTCTTTTTCTCTCTTTCTTTCTTCTCTCGCTTTCGTTTACCCATAACATGTATGGTTATTATTATGTACTCCATATGTAAATGTTTGTTTTGTTCTTATTAAAATGAAGATCATTCATTCCTTTTGACATTATGTTAAAATTAATGTTATTAATGTTGAAATCTTTTGTAATGTGTCTGTCTCTGTTGTTGGAGTTTATCGCCCTCCATCTGCTACACATGAAGCAGTCACTTCTATCTTTGAATTACTTATCCCTTTTTTAGAAAATGAGATTGTGATACTTGGTGATTTTAATTTAAATTGGTTATCCCCTTCTTCTGCTTATTTTAGAACAGCTTGTGTTGATATGAACTTGTCACAATTGATCATGGAACCTACTCGAGTTAATTTAAAAGACCCTTCAAGATCAACTCTGATAGACTTAATCCTTACGAATAATCCTCATAAATACCCTCATAGTGGTGTCTTTGCTATGGACCTTAGTGATCATTCTCCTATAGTCTGTGTTAGAAATACTAAATTAATTAAAACTAAACCCCGACTCGTTACAAAAAGGAGTTTAAAAAATCTAGATAATGAAGGATTTCTTTGTGATCTTTATTATTCTGATTTATCAAGTGTTCTTAATATTTCAGATGTGGAACTGGCTGTTGAAACATTTAAAAGTATTTTTAATTCAGTGGCAGACAAATATGCTCCTATGAAGACATATAGAACTAAAGACAGGATAAACCCATGGTTCACTACAGAACTTTCAGAATTATTGCAGTTAAGAAATAAAGCTTGGTCTAAAGCCAGGCAAACTGGACTATGTAGTGACTGGCTTACATTTAAACAACTCAGAAACAAGTGCACCATCTCTGTGAAAAAAGCAAAATCAAGTTATTATTTAAATACAATTTCTAGTAGTCAAGGTGATCCGAGTAAATTTTGGAAAGCCATAAAATATCTAAAACGAAGTTGCCACTCCTCTCTGCCTAATACGATTACATTTCATTCTAAAACTGTAAATGACAAAATTGAAATATGTGATGCGTTTAATCAACATTTTGTTACAGCTGGAAATTTGTTTGAGGGTGGAATTTGTAATGATGTGGTGCTCCCAGAAAGGTCTGATTGTGTAGCTAGAACCAAGTTAAGAGAAACAGCTCTCTCTTCCAATATTTTGTCAGATGAAGTTATGAACCCATCTTTTTCATTTCAGCGGGTTAGCTACGAGGAAGTTTTCAAAGCTCTTTTAACTATTGATATAAAAACTGCTCCTGGAGCAGATGATCTTAATCCCTGTCTTTTGCAGCTTGCTGCAACTATTATTGCTGAGCCACTTGCCCACATTTTTAATTTATCCTTGTTAACAGGAATAATTCCTAAGGTTTGGAAGATGGCCCTGGTACGTCCACTTTTTAAATGTGGTGATCCCAAAGATTTAAACAATTACAGACCTATTTCAAGGCTTTCATGTCTTGTGAAAATATTTGAGAAAATAGTAAATCTGCAGTTGCGCTCCTTTTTAGATGAACATTGCATTTTGAAATCATATCAGTCAGGTTTCAGACCTGGTCATAGCACCACCTCTGCTGTTACTCGGGTACTGGATGACATTATAAGTGGTATAGATAAAAAGAAGCATTGTGCAGCCCTGTTTATAGATCTATCTAAGGCCTTCGACACTGTGGATCATTCTTTACTTCTAAATAGACTTTCATCAATTGGACTAGACTTGGTGGCCTGCAGATGGTTTGAAAATTATCTGACAAATAGAACTCAGTGTGTTTCCACTGATGGTGTCAAATCTGGTTTTCTTGAGCTTTTGAAGGGCGTTCCGCAGGGATCGATTTTAGGTCCAGTTCTTTTTTCTATTTATATTAATAATATTGGTTCAGCTATAAAAAATTGCCAACTCCACCTCTATGCTGATGATACAGTTATTTATGCCGTTGCCCCTACAGCTGACCAGGCCCATTTAGAGCTACAATCTGCCTTTACAGCTATACAGAAGGTCTTTGTTGAATTGAAACTGGTAGTTAATGAAGGTAAAACCAAGTACATGCTCTTTTCAAATAAACAACAGAAAATAGGTGATGATTTATGTTTTTCCACATTGGATGGGGCCTCTATCGACCGTGTTAATGTTTATAAATATTTGGGGATTTGGATTGATGACAGACTCTCATTTAAAACGCATGTTGATGAGTTGGTAAAGAAACTAAGAGTTAGAGTAGGTTTCTTTTATAGAAATAAATCTTGTTTGACTCTAAATAATAGAAAAAAATTAGTTGAATCTACTTTTTTATCTGTCATTGATTATGGAGACACAATCTATATGCATGCCCCTGCTTCTGTTCTAAAACCTCTTGAAGCTGTATATCATAGTGCCATTCGTTTTATTACAGGGGACAGGTTTAGTACCCATCATTGCATACTTTATCAGAAAGTAAATTGGCTGCCCTTAAAATCTCGTAGAGACATGCATTTTGCACTTTTTGTGTACAAAGCTCTTTTGCACAAATTACCATCTTATATTAATTCACTTTTATCTGTTAGAAGGTCTGGTTATCAGACCAGAGCTCAGGGATGGCTATTACTACAGATCCCAAAGATCTCCTCTGAATTGGGTAGATCTGCTTTCAGTTTTTATGCCCCTCACTATTGGAATGAATTACAGTGTACTTTTAAACTGGATGATCTGATGCCTTTAAACCATTTTAGACGTCTGCTTAAGGATCATTTTATTACTGATTGTGTTTGTTTCCTGTGATTTGTTTTTGCTTTCCTTTTAATTGCTTTTAAATTATTTAGCTTGTTTTACTGTATATTGCACTCTTGGCTGTATTTGTGTTTTTTTGTGTGTTGACCTACACAGGTCGTTGCTGTAAATGAGAACTCGTTCTCAGTCAACTTACCTGTATAAATAAATATGAATCAAAAAAAAAAAAAAAAAAAAGATGGAGCCCGCTGGGAGGCGCTGCTGCGATCCGGCCACACTCACACACACACATTGCGGCTATGAGTGGGCATGTACATGTGTGTGTGTTTATGTGTGTTGTGAGGCACATTCAGCAGACAGAAACCCCGCACTGCCTCCAGCCTTCAGCGCTGCGAGGAGAACACACTCATGTCTGGAGCTCGTGAATAAAGCCGCCATGGAGCATCGAGGAGGGAAATCCAGCGACAAAGAGAAGCACGATCCTGCTGCGCCTTCATGGAGCCAAAATGGCGGCCCGGAGGAAGAGTGTGGATGCCCGGACGGTCCCGATGAAGAGAAGCGGCTCAGGAGAGTCTCGTGGGCCGCGAAACCAGCCGAAGAGCAGCCGCGACTGAACTTCCACATCCCCCTGAAGAGCAGAGAAAAGAGAGGTGCGCTGTCCCGCTTTCTTTCTCTTTTGCCGTTACTGGGACTGAAGACACCCAGTGTTTGTGTGTGTGTGTAGTGAGCTCTCACCATAGACATCAGCACTGTGCAACACAAGCGCGTTAGGTGTGCAGATCAGTCATGACAGGAGACATGCAGATCCTGTGCATCAGCTGCCCATAATATAACACATTCTATAAAATATATCTGTGTGTGTGTATGTGTATCTGTGTGTGTATACACACACACACACACACACACACACACACACACACACACACACACACACACACACACACACACACCCTCTCCCTCAGGTAACAGGTTGCTCTGCCACACCCGTGTGTCACTGGGGAACAGAGGGGAGCACTAGCCTACATATCTGTCTGTTTTATGAGTTAAAAGATAAATAAATAACATTTTACTTTAGAAGTTAATAGAATTGAGGATTTTATTTAAACTTAAAAAAATGCACTCAGTCATTCTGTTTTCATTCATATTCTGTTTTGACACTACAAAGATTTCTGTGCAATCATTTTAAAACTTGAATATTCTGTTCACACATTCAAAACTTTCATTCATGCATTTAAAGATTCTTTTTAAACATTTTAAGCGTAGGGATTTTAAGTAATTTAATGATTTTTTACATTCAGTACTTTTGAGTAAACTTCTGTATAGTTATTATGTTATATAACTGTTATACTGTATATCACACTATAGGGTATAGGCCTATTACCAATAAACATATAGGCCTAGGCTATTAAAAACAACCCACTACAGACACACTGAAGCTCAAGGCGCCATTGGCTTGTACATTTTTTTATTTTACTCGCCAGATTTTTTTACATGGAATGCCAGAACAAATATATAAAATATAAACTTCAAGCACTATTAAAGTCGAGTAAACAGTCTGTAATAAACTAAGAACAAATAATTAAAACTACAAGCAACAGCACAAATAAACACGATAGAACAAAGATGCAAATGAAATAAAGTGCGCTTGTCAGGTGTCACAGGTAAATCTAGCAGTACAGATGAGGAAGATTAGGTACAGTAATTCAATAAAGTAGCCTAATCAAATGTAAAATAACACTGCATTGTCTTCACTGTATAAATATAGATGAATAGGCCTATTCATTAAAGTTACAAAAGTTATTGCAGTGAGTCTGTTGTTTGATTGACATTAAGCTTCAGGAATATTAGGCTACTGTCACTTTAAGAGCGAATGCACAGATCCAATAAACTGATACTGTTGATTATAACTGATGCACACTTTTTTTTTCTCCACTGTTTACGTTCACTTAAGGCATAACGGACTATGTTTACCAGGATACTAGCCAAGACGGACATTTTGATATAGGCTAATTTTGTTTGAAATTGTCGGTTCAAGCGCAATAAGACGTGAGAGACTTAATTCATAATAATAAGACTTAATGAATAAGCTGAATTCAGTATTCACTTGCTAGGCTTCGGATGTGCAGTTTGCGCACACAAAACTTCCAAGTTTCGTTCCAGCTCTGCTCTGATTGGTCAGATGGCCCAGTCTGTTGTGATTGGTCCACTCTGCTCTGATTGGTCAGATGGCCCAGTCTGTTGTGATTGGTCCACTCTGCCGTGATTGGTCAGATGACCCAGTCTGTTGTGATTGGTGTACTCTGCTGTGATTGGTCAGATGGCCCAGTCTGTTGTGATTGGTCTACTCTGCTGTGATTGGTCAGATGGCCCAGTCTGTTGTGATTGGTCTACTCTGGTGTGATTGGTCAGATGGCCCAGTCTGTTGTGATTGGTCTACTCTGCTGTGATTGGTCAGATGGCCCAGTCTGTTGTGATTGGTGTACTCTGCTGTGATTGGTCAGATGACCCAGTCTGTTGTGATTGGTCTACTCTGCTGTGATTGGTCAGATGGCCCAGTCTGTTGTGATTGGTCTACATTGAGACTTGGAATGTGCTGTAGTTGTTGTAGTCTCGCTGGACGAAGACTCTGAGTGTAGTATGTGTGCTAATGTCTCTTTCCTCACAGACTGGAGACACAGATCTAGAGCTGCACGATTCTGGATAAACTGAGAACCACAATTCTCATCAAACACTCATCGCCACCTCTTGGCATAAAAGATAAGCAATTCAATACATAGGCCTACACTCGTCAAAATACTTTCAAAAGATGAATTTCTCCTATCTGTGTTTATATACCCGAACTATAAAGTTTTATACTAGTACACTTTTATCCGCTGTTATTTAGGCATGTTTCACATAAATATCGATAATGTGTGGTTGTAAAGACTGTTTGTGAAGCGCTGCTTCTGTACACTTACAGCTCTCTCCGGATCAGCGGCAGCGCGGACACAGATCTAAATGTTGCAGTGTGCTGATCGTACTTTCCAAGGTTAACTAAGGTCCCTAAAGTCATCGCAAGTGTCGGGGGAGCATGAGCTAGGGATGCACTGATCAACAAAATTCAGAGCCGATCCGATAGCAAAAACTCTGCCGACACCGATACTGATCCGAGATCAGCAGGGTTTTAAATCAATGTAGAATTTCTACACCTCTGTGTGTTGAACTGATTAACATCATTATAAAGAAAAACAACAAATGAAAAAATGATATTATCATAATCTATGACAAAATGCACATTCAGGTGATTGTATCTGCTGTTGCCTGACACAAGCTGGTCTGGTGATGTCTCTTCCTCCAAAGGCCAGAGATTCAGGACACGGTCTCACCTGTGCAGCTGGAGACTCAGTGTTTCTGTGTTTTCCTTAAAGGACTGAGACTCGTAGTGTGTCTGTTACCGTGTCACCGGACCAGTCGAAGCACACAGCTGGAACAGTGTCTTTAAAGACTTACCCATGCATTACTATATCCCCACCAGAATCCCTTTGGCAATGTTCTTCTGAACACACAAAGTCCAAACAGGATGGATAAAGACTGAGCTGTCATGCATGCATTTGAACATTAACAGCTGAATTTGTGTTAGATGTTAATTTATACAGTGAAAAGACTCATTTCTCTGAATAAGTATGAACTGGACGTGTTGTATTTACATCAGTTGTGTAAGGTCAGTGGCATGGATTTGGATGGACCCGCCACTGCTGATGCTCCTGAAAGTCCTAAAGAATGTTTATGGCGGTTGGATTAGCCCTTTTGGCAGGAACGGCCTGTGGACTAATGAGAAGTCCTGTCCCTTCCCATGCTCGAGGTGTCTGTCAGTGGTCCCAGCATCCTTATCTGATGTTGTTGGACAGCATTATTTGTGGTAGTCCACCAAGATCCAATCAAACTGCAGCAAACCTTCCTCCACTGTTGAGTCAGAGCGGCCCTGCCCTGGAATGTGCCGTTCACTACGGGAAACAATAATTCAGCAATAACTCTATCACTAAATTGCATAATATTTTATTAAAACGCTCTACCATGAATCACCTTGCTCGGAGCGACAGAGTAAATGCTTGGAAATAAAGCTTAATGTCTTTAAATCCATTCACAGTCACCGTCATTTCTCTGAGTGAGTTGTGAAGCGTGTGTATTATCTCCCGATGTCTTTTGGCTGACCAACATCCGCTTCAGACTCGTGAAGGTCTGAGTCCTGAACATCCCTGAACATCTCTAAACACTTCAGACTTGTGAAGATCTGAGTCCTGAACATCTCTAAACACTTCAGGCTCGTGAAGATCTGAGTCCTGAACATCTCAAAACACTTCAGATTCGTGAAGATCTGAGGCCTGAACATCTCTAAACGCTTCAGACTCGTGAAGATCTGAGTCCTGAACATCTCTAAACACTTCAGATTCGTGAAGATCTGAGGCCTGAACATCTCTAAACGCTTCAGACTCGTGAAGATCTGAGTCCTGAACATCTCTAAACGCTTCAGACTCGTGAAGATCTGAGTCCTGAACATCTCTAAACACTTCAGACTCGTGAAGATCTGAGTCCTGAACATCTCTAAACACTTCAGATTCGTGAAGATCTGAGGCCTGAACATCTCTAAACGCTTCAGACTCGTGAAGATCTGAGTCCTGAACATCTCTAAACACTTCAGATTCGTGAAGATCTGAGTCCTGAACATCTCTAAACGCTTCAGACTCGTGAAGATCTGAGTCCTGAACATCTCTAAACACTTCAGATTCGTGAAGATCTGAGGCCTGAACATCTCTAAACACTTCAGACTTGTGAAGATCTGAGTCCTGAACATCTCTAAACACTTCAGATTCGTGAAGATCTGAGTCCTGAACATCTCTAAACACTTCAGACTTGTGAAGATCTGAGTCCTGAACATCTCTAAACACTTCAGATTCGTGAAGATCTGAGGCCTGAACATTTCTAAACACTTCAGACTCGTGAAGATCTGAGGCCTGAACATTTCTAAACATTTCAGACTCGCAGGAAATCTTAATGTTAATTTCAACATTTACTAACAAATCAGAAGTTGTATCTGTATCTGTTGTAATATTTAATGGACTTGTTTTTACATGAACTCACAATGAACAGTTGTGTTTTTATTAACTTACATTAACAGAATCATAGCTACTGTGTGAAATGTAGGCTAGCTAAGCTAGTTAATGCATTAATCAATGGGTCCTTATTATAAAGTATTGCCTATGGTTCTTTTGCACTTTAATCTGTTTGAAACAGTTGTTTGCTTTATACATTTTTTTTGTCTATTGTTTTATTGTCTGTAAAGAGTTATTTTTATAGTAAGAAAAAAGTTATTAAACCTGTTAGAAGGACAACACTTTATTCTGACCTAATTCAGTACGTGATACCATATACCAAGATAAAAGCTTCAGCAAATATCAAGATATGAACATTTGATACCATCACACATGCCTATATATATATATATATATATATATATATATATATATATATATATATATATATATATATATATATACAGTGAGGAAAATAAGTATTTGAACACCCTGCTATTTTGCAAGTTCTCCCACTTGGAAATCATGGAGGGGTCTGAAATTGTCATCGTAGGTGCATGTCCACTGTGAGAGACATAATTTAAAAAAAAAATCCAGAAATCACAATATATGATTTTTTAACTATTTATTTGTATGATACAGCTGCAAATAAGTATTTGAACACCTGTCTATCAGCTAGAATTCTGACCCTCAAAGACCTGTTAGTCTGCCTTTAAAATGTCCACCTCCACTCCATTTATTATCCTAAATTAGATGCACCTGTTTGAGGTCGTTAGCTGCATAAAGACACCTGTCCACCCCATACAATCAGTAAGAATCCAACTACTAACATGGCCAAGACCAAAGAGCTGTCCAAAGACACTAGAGACAAAATTGTACACCTCCACAAGGCTGGAAAGGGCTACGGGGAAATTGCCAAGCAGCTTGGTGAAAAAAGGTCCACTGTTGGAGCAATCATTAGAAAATGGAAGAAGCTAAACATGACTGTCAATCTCCCTCGGACTGGGGCTCCATGCAAGATCTCACCTCGTGGGGTCTCAATGATCCTAAGAAAGGTGAGAAATCAGACCAGAACTACACGGGAGGAGCTGGTCAATGACCTGAAAAGAGCTGGGACCACCGTTTCCAAGGTTACTGTTGGTAATACACTAAGACGTCATGGTTTGAAATCATGCATGGCACGGAAGGGTCCCCTGCTTAAACCAGCACATGTCAAGGCCCGTCTTAAGTTTGCAGATGACCCATCACCATTTGGATGATCCAGAGGAGTCATGGGAGAAAGTCATGTGGTCAGATGAGACCAAAATATAACTTTTGGGTCATAATTCCACTAAACGTGTTTGGAGGAAGAAGAATGATGTGTACCATCCCAAGAACACCATCCCTACTGTGAAGCATGGGGGTGGTAGCATCATGCTTTGGGGGTGTTTTTCTGCACATGGGACAGGGCGACTGCACTGTATTAAGGATGACCGGGGCCATGTATTGCGAGATTTTGGGGAACAACCTCCTTCCCTCAGTTAGAGCATTGAAGATGGGTCGAGGCTGGGTCTTCCAACATGACAATGACCCGAAGCACACAGCCAGGATAACCAAGGAGTGGCTCTGTAATGGTCCGTTCACACCGGACGCGAAATAGCACGTCAGGCGCGAGTGATTTCAATGTTAAGTCAATGCAAAGACGCGTAACGCGCGTATAAAATTCCTGCGGCGTGAATGAGGCGTAGAGCGCGGCGCGGTAGACGCGAATACGCCTCATTCGCGCGTCAAGTTCGCACGAATGGCGCAAATTGAGCATCTGGCGCGTTAAGCGCGATTGTTTTATGTAGTGCATTTTGTGCATTCTCGCGTTTGACGTGAATTTGCGTCTGCCGCCCGAGTTGAAAAATCTGAACTTCTGCGTCAATTCGCGCCGCGTTAAGAAGCCTGCTTGCTGCTGTCACATGGTGAAGTGACAGTTTATAATGTTATTTTATGTTTGGCCTCGATAAATTATTTTGTAATATGACTAAAATGCTTGGTGTGCAAAGCAAATCTTTCACACAAAAACTCGATTTCAATATATGAGAGATACTCATTTTGTATTGAATGCTATTTATTCCATATCTATTCTAGATTATATTAAACATTATTATTCTAATGTAAAGACAACAAACACAATTTAGTGTATAAAAACTTTAAAAAAAATCACAGGACAGGTTTCACTTTTGGAGGCTGGCTCCATTTATTATCAAAACAAAAATAAATGACAGATTAGGTGGGTGCGGGCGAGGGTGAACCTCGCGCCGGGCTGTAGAGCGCGGGCTCGACAGGCATAGACCACTCGAGGCCGAGGCCTTATACGGCCTACACTGTCCTCGTCAGCGTCCTCACCATTAGGTCCACCAAACCTAGCTCCTGGAGCAAATTGTGAAACTCCTGAAACCCTCCGGAGGGTCTGGTGGACCCGAGTACAGCGACGATGTCCCCTATGCAGCTGTTTCTGCTCTCCAGAGTATATAAGAGCGGTGACTCTCTCGATTAATGCTAATGCTCGATAAACATCTAAAAAGATGGCCGCCAACGGGTTTCGAAACTTTCGCCTCCGGATTTCGCCTCTGACGCGCGTAAATTTCGCTTCAAACTTTTGTTTTTACGCGCGTCAAACGCGCTAATTAACACAAAGTGGTCAAGCGTCAAACTAGACGCGGTAGACGCTATTCGCGTCCGGTGTGAACGCACAGTAAGAAGCATATCAAGGTTCTGGCGTGGCCTAGCCAGTCTCCAGACCTAAACCCAATAGAGAATCTTTGGAGGGAGCTCAAACTCCGTGTTTCTCAGCGACAGCCCAGAAACCTGACTGATCTAGAGAAGATCTGTGTGGAGGAGTGGGCCAAAATCCCTCCTGCAGTGTGTGCAAACCTGGTGAAAAACTACAGGAAACGTTTGACCTCTGTAATTGCAAACAAAGGCTACTGTACCAAATATTAACATTGATTTTCTCAGGTGTTCAAATACTTATTTGCAGCTGTATCATACAAATAAATAGTTAAAAAATCATACATTGTGATTTCTGGATTTTTTTTTTTTAGATTATGTCTCTCACAGTGGACATGCACCTACGATGACAATTTCAGACCCCTCCATGATTTCTAAGTGGGAGAAGTTGCAAAATAGCAGGGTGTTCAAATACTTATTTTCCTCACTGTATATATATATATATATATACACAGTTTAAAGTAGGACTATAAATAATGAAATAAATAATAAATACAGTTTGAAACAAAAATATTTGGAATTCTTGTCATTTTGTATTCTAATAACTTCAGTCATTTTGCTTGTAAATGTCTCCTTGTTATCCATTCATTAAGGTAAATGCATTATTTAATACATTTGCATTGCAGCCCTAAAGTGAAGCCTGACACAGAGATGGCTGTTAACCAATTAAATACAAATAAAAAACCCTGATAGATTTGCAATACCAGTGCATTATTAGAAGTGATGGCTCAGATAATTATCAGAATGAGAAGGATGTAGGATTGTTGTGGTTGTGTTTGGGTTGTGTTTGGGTTGTGTTTGGGTTGTGGTTGGGTTGTGGTTGGGTTGTGGTTGGGTTGTGGTTGGGCTGTGGTTGTGTTTGTGTTGTGTTGTGACGCCTCTGTTCCCGCTCCAGCTCTGTTTCAGCATGTGTCCGTGGACTCCCGGGAGTTCTCCGAGATCCTGCAGATCCTCAGCTCCAGCTATAAGGACTGCTCCTCCGCCGGGACGTTCCAGTACTCCAAGCCTCGCCTCGTGCACAGCGACCCGCTGGAGAAAGACGTGAGCACGCACTCGTCCGCCATATATGATATATAAATGAGCTTGAACACTTATATAAAGAATAATCATGCAGATTGTGTGTCAGGAATCAGTAACGTCTGACTGAAGACACTCAGAGTGATACACTCTCCAGGTTTGGTGAGAAAACACAGCCTGTTGTAAGTGTCTAGCCATTTTTCTGTTCCACGCTCAAGGTCATCCTAACAAAAGGAAATACCACACAAGACTCAACAGATAAGATGTTTTGCTAGGCCAGTGGTTCAGATCTGTGCTTCCAGCAAACATAAACTTTTGTGCAGTTTATAGATGCAGACCTGTCGGCTGTTTGAGCATACAAAGAAAATCAAAGCCGTATGTTTAGCCAGGTTATATTTCAAGTTGATATCAGTAAAATTGAGGCTGTTAAAAGGTTTTAAAGGACCGTTTCCTGACCAATTTGAAAAAGAATGAATTTTGAGTGTTTAAGCTTATGAATGATAACTAATTTATGATCATTAAATATGTGAAAGGGAAAAAAAGGCAATAAAAAGTACGTCAAATGTCACCGACAGTTAACAGTTATAGTGGTAAATACTGAATATATGTAATTTTTTTAAAAGACAAACAATTCGTCGTAAAAAACCTTTAAGACAGTGTTTCCTGTGCCGCTGTTCAACGGCTCGGCCATTAAAAGGAAAAGTTCACTCAAATATGAACATTTCCTGATTATTAGCTCACCCCAAGGCCATCCAAGATGTGGCTTTCGTTCCTCAGCCGAAGAGAAATTCGGATTTTGGAGAAAATGCCACATTCCAGGATCTAATGCAAGTGAATGGTGCCCAACATAGACCATTTCTGACGGTCTAAAATCCATATGTTTGCAGCCTCAAAGGCTCCACGTGACCCCAGCTGACAAATATAGGTCTTCTCTAGTGAAACAATCAGTCATTTTCAGAAAACAAATGATACACTACTAAACAACAGATGCGGACCTTGTTCCAGCCCCGTGAAGCTCGTTCACCAGACTCGCAGAGCTTGAATAATTGGTTGTTAAAATGTGTATAATTTATGGATTCATTTATTTAATTTCTCTTCAGCTGAGGAAAGAAAGTCATATACATCTTGGATGGTCTTGGGGTGAGCAAACAATCAGGAAATGTTCATTTTTAGCTGAACTATTCACAATATCATTTCCAAGTGGATTGCCTTGCTGTGAGCACATTATAAAGCACGTGTACATGTACATCTAGTGACTGTATTGTGGTCAGATCCCTGAAACCACACTCAGAGGTGGTCAGAGACGCGTCACGTGACACATGTTCTGTCCAGGGCTTAGAAACAACCTTTTCCCACACATGCCAGTGGCTGCGGATTTAAGAACATTTACTAACCATTAATATGTTAGACCAGCCATGAAACTATTATGTCATGACACCAAAATTTTAGATAGCGGTGAAAAATCACAATTCTCTATTCCAGTTTTGATATTACCGCTTAAACCCAACTAATATAAATGTAAAGCCGTATCACAGGCAAGCAACAGTAGTGTTCAGTGCCGGGCCGCCGGAGAGCGTCTGTCGGGCTGTCGTGTGCAGTGTGTGTGTCACATGTCAGCGTGTTGAGTGCATAAACACCTTGAGAATATTGCACTGTAACGTCAGTCGTACACTCTCATCCTTCGGTCCTCCTGAACAGAGATGCAGGCGTGTGGATTGTTTGAACAGTAATACTTCACCTTCGTCTGGATATATGTGTATTTATGTTGTGATGTTGAATGTGCAGTTCATGGAGAAGCGCCGGGAGCTGAAGCTGGACGGACGCACGGAGAAAGAGCTGTCTGAATCCTTCTGCTTCCTCATGTGTGACGCTCAGAAGGTAAACCTCCGTCCTCCTCAGGTGACTGCCTGTGCTGGGCTTTCTGCTGTAACCGTGTGTGTGTGTGTGTGCAGGTCTCAGCGGTGTGTGAGAGAGGCCTGTCTGTGGGCAGCAGCTGGATGAACATGCTGGGGAATCCAGCCAAAGGTCAAACTCACACTACATCTACACTCACAACACACACTCAGAGTTATGAGTTTCACTCAGAAACACACGATGAGGAGAATCATTCATAAATCTGTCATCGACCAATGAGAAGCTTTAGGTCTGCATGCAGTTTTCCCTTATTATTGTGAAATTGTTCCATAAAAATAATTGTTTAATTATAAATATTAAGTTTTATTTTACAGTACAATAGTATTATTACTATAGTAATGTTTCTGTACTGATTTAATTATTAAATAAATGTATTTTTATCATTTAATAAAAATACAAAGAATATTTAAATAATAGTAATAATAATTAGTGAAGCACCGAAATTATTTTTTTTCACCAAAACACCAAAATTAAAGTATTAATTTAGGCAAAAACTGAAAATTTAAATAATCTTTATTTAATAATCAATTAATAAATAGAATTGAAAAAAAATTACTTCTAATAATCTTTCTACTCCAATTTGTTGTTGAAATATAAACATTTAAACAGAGACTGTTATAAAAGACACATGAAATGAAGAAGGCCACAGGTTGAGTAGAGAGTATAATATGGAGTTATTGTTAAACTTGTTTCCTGAGGTTAATGTGACGTTACTCTTTCCCCGGATGAAACGCATGAGGTGTGATGCATTTCTGTACGCTCCCAGCATGCACTGTAACTCCCAGCACACGTGTGTATCTGCTGAAGAGAGGATCGGTTCACATGCGCTGAACCAGCGATCTCTCACCGCACATTACAGAGCTTCATTATTGTTTCAATTTCATGACAAAACTGACAGAAAATGAAAGCTGAGACTTAGTTTCATGTCAGAAGTAGTTATTAGATGGCAGGTGTTACAGAGAGTTTAGTGAAGTTCTGTTCATGTATCAAAAATAAATCTGAATAAAATAAATTACTAAAAAAATCAATATCAGTACATCAAAATTAACAGATTAAAATCAAGTAATCAGAATTGATGTTACGCGTATGTTGTGTGAACAAGACAGACACTTTACACACTCATGAAGCACTTATGAAATAAGAAATAACTGATTTCCTAATGAAATAACCAGTAACTGCTCTCGACTCTGTGTGTGTGGGTGTGTGTGGTTCAGCTTGAGGACCGTGTCGTGCGCTGTTGTTCTGCTACTGCCTCCACTGATCGCTGCATATGTTGATATTGCAGGTGTTTACCTGTGTCAGTTTTCTGATCTACTTCAAATCACCCCCATCGAGCCTGGATCCACGGGGAACATCATCATATTCAAAGTTATAAAGGTACATCACAGCTTGAGCCATCTGTTATTTTCAAGTGAAGCTCGTCGTGTTATCGAGTCTGACACATGTTCGATCTTTTGTCCTTCAGGGGAAAGTCAAGAGTGTGCATGATTGTATGTCCAGATGTATAGATCCCACTCCTAAATTCGACAGCCATTTCTCCAAGAACTCGACTCGAGTGACATCCCTGCAGGCGTACAGGTCTTTCGAGTATACTCAGGTGAACAAGCTGTGTGTGTCACTGGAGGACCAACACTGATCGGGAACACTTTACAATAACGTTCATTAGTTAACATGAACTAAGAATGAACAATACAGCATTTATTCATCTTAGATGTACATAACATGTACTAATACATTATTAAAATCAAAGGTTGTGTTTAACATTAGTTAATGCACTGTGTACTAACATGAACAGCTGTATTTTTACTAGCTAACATTAACAAAGATGAACTAATACAGTAACACATGTATTGCTCATGGTTAGTTCTTGTTAGTTAATACGTAACTAATGAACATTATTGTAAAGTGTTACGGCTTGATCAAATGATCACAAGCGCATGTGTGTTCTTTGTTCACAGCAATACTTCTACGAGTATGTGGACTTCGAGATCTCGTCCAGGCCGAGGCACGTGTGTCCGTACGCTGTGGTCTCGTATCACTTCAAGAGCAGAGAGACTTCGACGGCTGTGCCCAAACCTCTCGCTCCCCTCAGGTACTCACCTGCTCCCCTGCACTCTTACTGTGAGACTCTCAGACTGCAGTGTAACGGAGACTGTGTGTGTGTGTGTGAGACTCTCAGACTGCAGTGTAACAGAGACTGTGTGTGTGTGTGTGAGACTCTCAGACTGCAGTGTAACGGAGACTGTGTGTGTGTGTGTGAGACTCTCAGACTGCAGTGTAACGGAGACTGTGTGTGTGTGAGACTCTCAGACTGCAGTGTAACAGAGACTGTGTGTGAGACTCTCAGACTGCAGTGTAACGGAGACTGTGTGTGTGAGACTCTCAGACTGCAGTGTAACGGAGACTGTGTGTGAGACTCTCAGACTGCAGTGTAACAGAGACTGTGTGTGTGTGAGACTCTCAGACTGCAGTGTAACGGAGACTGTGTGTGTGAGACTCTCAGACTGCAGTGTAACGGAGACTGTGTGTGTGTGAGACTCTCAGACTGCAGTGTAACAGAGACTGTGTGTGTGTGAGACTCTCAGACTGCAGTGTAACTTAGACTCTCAGACTGCAGTGTAACAGAGACTGTGTGTGTGTGAGACACTGAGACTCTCAGACTGCAGTGTAACAGAGACTGTGTGTGAGACTCTCAGACTGCAGTGTAACGGAGACTGTGTGTGTGAGACTCTCAGACTGCAGTGTAACGGAGACTGTGTGTGTGTGAGACTCTCAGACTGCAGTGTAACAGACTGTGTGTGTGAGACTCTCAGACTGCAGTGTAACAGACTGTGTGTGTGTGTGTGTGTGTGTGTGTGTGTGTGTGTGTGTGTGTGTGTGTGTGTGTGTGTGTGTGTGTGTGAGACTCTCAGACTGCAGTGTAACGTTGACTGTGTGTGTGAGATTCTCAGACTGCAGTGTAACAGAGACTGTGTGAGACTCTCAGACTGCAGTGTAACGGAGACTGTGTGTGAGACTCTCAGACTGCTGTGTAACAGAGACTGTGTGTGTGTGTGAGACTCTCAGACTGCAGTGTAACGGAGACTGTGTGTAACGGAGACTGTGTGTGAGACTCTCAGACTGCAGTGTAACAGAGACTGTGTGTGTGTGTGTGTGTGTGTGTGTGTGTGTGTGTGTGTGTGTGTGAGACTCTCAGACTGCAGTGTAACGGAGACTGTGTGAGACTCTCAGACTGCTGTGTAACAGAGACTGTGTGTGTGTGTGAGACTCTCAGACTGCAGTGTAACGGAGACTGTGTGTAACGGAGACTGTGTGTGAGACTCTCAGACTGCAGTGTAACAGAGACTGTGTGTGTGTGTGTGTGTGTGTGAGACTCTCAGACTGCAGTGTAACGGAGACTGTGTGTGAGACTCTCAGACTGCTGTGTAACAGAGACTGTGTGTGTGTGTGAGACTCTCAGACTGCAGTGTAACGGAGACTGTGTGTAACGGAGACTGTGTGAGACTCTCAGACTGCAGTGTAACAGAGACTGTGTGTGTGTGTGTGTGTGTGTGTGTGTGTGTGTGTGTGTGTGTGTGTGTGTGTGTGTGTGTGTGTGTGTGTGTGTGTGAGACTCTCAGACTGCAGTGTAACGGAGACTGTGTGTGAGACTCTCAGACTGCAGTGTAACAGAGACTGTGTGTGTAACGGAGACTGTGTGAGACTCTCAGACTACAGTGTAACGGAGACTGTGTGTGAGACTCTCAGACTGCAGTGTAACAGAGACTGTGTGTGAGACTCTCAGATTGCAGTGTAACGGAGACTGTGTGTGAGACTCTCAAACTGTGTGTGTAACGGAGACTGTGTGAGACTCAGACTGTGTGTGTAACAGAGACTGTGTGAGACTGTGTGTGTGTAACGGAGACTGTGTGAGACTCTCAGACTGCAGTGTAACGGAGACTGTGTGAGACTCTCAGACTGTATGTGTAACAGAGACTGTGTGTGTAATGGAGACTGTGTGAGACTCTCAGACTGTGTGTGTAACGGAGACTGTATGTGAGACTCTCAGACTGTGTGTGTAACGGAGACTGTGGAGACTCAGACTGCAGTGTAACAGAGACTGTGTGAGACTCTCAGACTGTGTGTGTGTGTGTGTGAGACTCTCAGACTGCAGTGTAACGGAGACTGTGTGAGACTCAGACTGCAGTGTAACGGAGACTGTGTGAGACTCTCAGACTGCTGTGTAACAGAGACTGTGTGTGTGTGTGAGACTCTCAGACTGCAGTGTAACGGAGACTGTGTGTAACGGAGACTGTGTGTGAGACTCTCAGACTGCAGTGTAACAGAGACTGTGTGTGTGTGTGTGTGTGTGTGAGACTCTCAGACTGCAGTGTAACGGAGACTGTGTGTGAGACTCTCAGACTGCTGTGTAACAGAGACTGTGTGTGTGTGTGAGACTCTCAGACTGCAGTGTAACGGAGACTGTGTGTAACGGAGACTGTGTGAGACTCTCAGACTGCAGTGTAACAGAGACTGTGTGTGTGTGTGTGTGTGTGTGTGTGTGTGTGTGTGAGACTCTCAGACTGCAGTGTAACGGAGACTGTGTGTGAGACTCTCAGACTGCAGTGTAACAGAGACTGTGTGTGTAACGGAGACTGTGTGAGACTCTCAGACTACAGTGTAACGGAGACTGTGTGTGAGACTCTCAGACTGCAGTGTAACAGAGACTGTGTGTGAGACTCTCAGATTGCAGTGTAACGGAGACTGTGTGTGAGACTCTCAAACTGTGTGTGTAACGGAGACTGTGTGAGACTCAGACTGTGTGTGTAACAGAGACTGTGTGAGACTGTGTGTGTGTAACGGAGACTGTGTGAGACTCTCAGACTGCAGTGTAACGGAGACTGTGTGAGACTCTCAGACTGTATGTGTAACAGAGACTGTGTGTGTAATGGAGACTGTGTGAGACTCTCAGACTGTGTGTGTAACGGAGACTGTATGTGAGACTCTCAGACTGTGTGTGTAACGGAGACTGTGGAGACTCAGACTGCAGTGTAACAGAGACTGTGTGAGACTCTCAGACTGTGTGTGTGTGTGAGACTCTCAGACTGCAGTGTAACGGAGACTGTGTGTGTAACGGAGACTGTGTGAGACTCAGACTGCAGTGTAACAGAGACTGTGTGAGACTCTCAGACTGTGTGTGTGTGTGTGTGAGACTCTCAGACTGCAGTGTAACGGAGACTGTGTGAGACTCAGACTGCAGTGTAACGGAGACTGTGTGAGACTCTCAGACTGTGTGTGTAACGGAGACTGTGTGAGACTCAGACTGCAGTGTAACAGAGACTGTGTGAGACTCTCAGACTGTGTGTGTGTGTGTGAGACTCTCAGACTGCAGTGTAACGGAGACTGTGTGTGTAACGGAGACTGTGTGAGACTCAGACTGCAGTGTAACGGAGACTGTGTGAGACTCTCAGACTGTGTGTGTAACGGAGACTGTGTGAGACTCTCAGACTGTGTGTAACGGAGACTGTGTGAGACTCTCAGACTGTGTGTGTAACGGAGACTGAGTGTGAGACTCAGACTGCAGTGTAACGGAGACTGTGTGTAACAGAGACTGTGTGTGAGACTCAGACTGTGTGTAACGGAGATTGTGTGAGACTCTCAGACTGTGTATGTAACGGAGACTGTGTGTGAGACTCTCAGACTGCAGTGTAACAGAGACTGTGTGTGAGACTCTCAGACTGTGTGTGTAACGGAGACTGTGTGAGACTCTCAGACTGTGTGTGTAACGGAGACTGTGTGAGACTCTCAGACTGCAGTGTAACGGAGACTGTGTGTGTGTGAGACTCTCAGACTGCAGTGTAACGGAGACTGTGTGTGTGTGAGACTCTCAGACTGCAGTGTAACAGAGACTTTGTGTGTGTGTGAGACTCAGACTGCAGTGTAACGGAGACTGTGTGTGTGTGAGACTCTCAGACTGCAGTGTAACAGAGACTGTGTGTGTGTGTGAGACTCTCAGACTGCAGTGTAACAGAGACTGTGTGTGAGACTCTCAGACTGCAGTGTAACAGAGACTGTGTGTGTGTGTGTGTGTGTGTGTGTGTGTGTGTGTGTGTGTGTGTGTGAGACTCTCAGACTGCAGTGTAACGGAGACTGTGTGTGTGTGTGAGACTCTCAGACTGCAGTGTAACAGAGACTGTGTGTGAGACTCTCAGACTGCAGTGTAACAGACTGTGTGTGTGTGTGAGACTCTCAGACTGCAGTGAAACAGAGACTGTGTGTGAGACTCTCAGACTGCAGTGTAACAGACTGTGTGTGTGTGTGTGTGTGTGTGTGTGTGTGTGTGTGTGTGTGTGTGTGTGTGTGTGTGTGTGTGAGACTCTCAGACTGCAGTGTAACGGAGATTGTGTGTGTGTGTGTTCCTCAGGTCCAACAGCCAGCCGTCAGCGACGAGCAGAGGTGAGATCCAGCAGCAACTCCTGTACAACAGTTAATCTACAGTTTATCTATAACAAACACCTGCTTCTCTGAGGGAATGATCATTATAAATCTGTTTTAGGCCATCAAACCAATAAGTAAAAAAACCAGCAACCTAAGCACCTTTTGTGATTTTATATAAACGCACAAAAAAACTCATTCAAAACGGTATTGAAAAGCAAACAGCACAAAAATATATATGTGGTTCTGTAAATGAGTTGAAGTTCCAGCTATTCACGATTCAGTCTTTATAAGGTTCGCTGTTGTAGGAGTTAATGTGATAGTGAAAGTCAGATGCAGTGCTGTCAAATGATGATGTATAGGAGAAAGTGCAACGTGGAATAAGTCCCGCCTTCCAAATGAAAAGCTGAAGCTACATTAATGAGACGGTTGTTGTCAGATTTCATTGGTGATTTAAAATATGAGGTTTAACCGTTTAACCGAGAGGCTGGTCAAAGATGGCCGCCGAGGGGAATGACTAGCCTTAAGGGGATCTTAATGAACCTGTATGGAAGAAATCTTCAAATTCACCTTTGGTGGAATGGGGAAACATAAGAGCATGCGTGTTTGGAGTGCTTGTGTTGCTCACCTCCTTCTCCTCGGTGTGGCGACAGGCCGGCGGAGCTACACGGTGTGGAGAGGGCACTTCGTGAACGAGGGGAGAGACGTGTACCAGGCCTGCCTTCGCTCGCTCTCTCAGCCCTTCCTGCCGTACAAACTGTGAGTCCCTCGCCTGTGTGTGGTAACAGTGTGCGTGTGCCGTCACTGATCAGCTGTTGTTGTCTCAGGCCGGAGAAGATCGAGATTGGTAAAGTGATGAGTCTACAGCAGGTGAAGCAGAAGATCCCGTCCTCACTCTTCTCCTGGAGCATCTACACCGGCAGCCATGAAGGTTCAGCCTAGTTCATAATGCTTTAGCATTATTTCTTATTGTTTAATGTATTGTTTATAAAAATGTAATTATTACCATTTATTTTAAATTGAATTGGTCAAAAACTGTGGGAATGTGCCCTATGTGAGCTCCGGTAAAGAGATTGGAGGTTGGTTTTCGTTATTGTAGAGTACACCATTTCCCAAATCGTTCAGCCCTGGAAGGATTACGGACGCACAGATATGGACATTTTGGCCGATACCGATAATTCTTTATATTTTAAAGCCGATAACCGATATATTGGCCGATAAATCTAAATCCAAATTTTGATGAAATTTTTGAGAGCCTGATTATAAAAACAAAAGTCTCACCTTTAAAATCCATGTCTCAAGCTTCAACTTAAATCAAACTTGTACAGTACAGTAGCCTAGAGTGAACCAGAGTAAGATTCCTTAACTTTTAATATTAATTTTACACTCCGATGACAAACTTTCTTTAGAAAGAGAGAGAGATTTCTTACAAAGCAATGAAATGATGCCTAAATAATGCAGTCAAGTCATTGGACAACATTACTTGCGTATAAAGAATGAAAATGCAGATCTCATGGATTAATAAAATGGAATAGTCTCCACACAGACATAATGACAATGTCATTTTTAAACCATATTGTTGATGAAATAATGCGAGAAAAATGAAAGTCCTAGTTATAATTAATAATGCATTAATGTTTTTGCAACAACAACAACAACAACAACAAAATCTAAAATTAATATTACCATTTGAAATGACAGCATTGCTGTTTGAGCTGTGTGTGTGACGCTGAAGAGCTGAATGAACACTGGGACACTGAAAAACTTTGTTAGAGGGTTAATTAACTCAATGACACGCATCCTAATGAGATTAATCATATATTTATATACATCATAAACTTAATATTACAACTTATATCAGCACAAAATGATGCGAATGCACAGGTGAACTTGAGCTAAGTTGCGTGCGAGTCAGAATGTGTAACTCCTGTTGTGGATGCGCTCTTACCGTAACAACACATTGAAACACAGAAACTAAACCAAAGAATTCACAACGTTTTATTACAATAGTGTTCTCTTTATAATGTTTCTCGCAGTCTCAGTCATAGTTATTGATGTTGTGCACTGCTGTTTGAGCTGTTGCACTGAAGCTAAAGATGATCACCGCTTTACTACTGCGTAAAGTCTTAACCAAACGCATCCTATATGAGATCATATACACAAAATAAACTTCAAATTTCAAATACACAAACTTGTCTGTGCTAGTCATGAAGCTGTAACTCCATTGTAGATGCGGTGTGTGGTGTTTTAAGCCCCCAACGGCGCCTTCCAGGCAACGAGGGGATGGGTAGGTTTAAGGTTGAGGGTAGGGTTAGCTGCCTCTAAGGAGCCATTGGGGGCTTAAAACACCATCGAGCTGTAGATGCGCTTATATAATAATAATAATTATTATTATTATTATATATTGGCCTTAATATGTCAGCCTAATTGTCTCATTGGGCCAATAACAATAACATTAAAAATGAGCATATGTCGGCCGATGCAGATATGGTATTCTTTCCAAATATAACTATTGAAGTCATCTGGTGAACATCCCTGTATTTTCTCATATCGCTATGTATTTAGACACTGCGACGCAATATAGTGTGGCCCTAATGTCAACAATATAAAAAATGCCAACTAGTCAAAGTGAGGTAGAGCGCTAGGGATATGTGTCACGATATGCGGTTGAGTTTTCAGCACATGTGATTATTTAGTGATGTGTAGGTTTATTTGTGTGGTTTTGCACATTTACTGTAGGGATGTTAAAGTTGCATTGAGTAGAGGAAGGATAATATACTGTGAGTAATGTGTGTGGTTTGTTTTGGCAGTGTCTAAGAGTGGCATGTTCTGCAGTCTGTTCGACGTGGTGGAGAAGGACAAGTCCCCGAAGAGTCTGAGCGCTCTGCTGCAGAAGCTGGAGGAGCAGGGTCTGGTGAGCGGCCTGCACTCCTCCACTCCTGCTGATGATGTTCACGAGCGTCGACTCCTGCTGATGATGTGGCTGCCGTTCACGAGCTGACTGCTCTCTGTCTCTGCAGGTGCTGGTGAACATGGTGAAGGACCGAGGCTTTCTCTTCTTGCTCTCTGCCAGTCAGATGGCCAACTCAAGCGGTATGATCTCATGATGGTGAGACGGCAGTGTAAAACTAGTCGATCTCTGAAATATTTCAAATGTCTTTGATTTTACAGAGCGGCGAGGCGGCTGGAAAATGTCGTGTATACAAGCACTTTTTATTTACCGAGAGAAGCGCGAGCTGTTGAAGAGCAGTGAGTATCTGGAGACACTGTTAAACTGACATGAACCTTCTTAAAGCCAGAAACATGTTTAATGCAAACACAGATGCGAATGCTTGGCCAAAATATTGCATAACTCATTCGTTTAACATATTTCTTTGACTCAGGGAAGTGATCGTATTAACTTCAAATGTCTGTCCTGTTAAACTGATGTTATCAATCATGTATATTATCATAAACATACACTGTTTATCTTATTTTAGCTAATGTGGTCAGTGAGCTTCCCTTCAAACTAGTGTCATAATGATACAGACATTTCAGTAGTTGGTACCAGTACCAATATCCATGTTTCCATCCAGTTGTGAATGTAACTTATGCACAGAATTGGAATATGGCATAAAACATTTGATGTGTTCAAGAGAACAAAATCATCACTTCCTGGCGCTGTGAGTTTCTGCAATCGGCTCTTTTCCCTCCATCATAAATGAGTGTGTCTCAGAGCGTCAGGCTAAACTCAGTAACCGCTGTCATGATCTCTAGCGTTGGGATGCTGGTGTTTGTGAACACACTTGTGTGAGACGCTTCTGGAGGGAATTAAACCGAATCATTCTGATCACACACTTCGGCTCCGGCGTTTCAGAAACACCAACATCTGAGATGCTGCGATGTGATTGGTCCGCTGGTTAGTCCAGTTATCCAATCACAGCCTCTGCTGAGGGAAAGTCACCGGAGTTTGTTGCGTATCGAGAGATTTACTCTGTAAATGTGTTTCCATCGTAGTTTATGAGCATGTCTTAAAAGTGTTTCCAATTTCCAGTGATAAAAACTGTTTCCAGCTCAATTGTTGGCAGATTTTTTTAATGCACGTTTTTAGAATCTATAGATGATAATTTTAGACATTTCAGGAGACCATGACAGCGTTTATTGCGTTCCGTCTGGCATTTATGATGGAGGATAAAAGAGCCAGTGTCTTCCCCGATATCAGCAACTTTCTTTGTTTTATTTTTACAGAATCTCCCAGTAAGTGACAGCTTTGTTCTCTTGAACACATGACAGAAACGCTGCTTCATTAGCAAATGTTTTATGCCATATTCCAACGCTGCATAAGCTAAATTCACAACTTTAAATGGAAACATGGCATTCACACACACTTTCATATTTGCAGTAGAGTATGTTTCAGGCTCAGGTATACATGCTAATCTTCTTTCTGATGTTAATATTTTGTGAATGTGTTTGTGTTTGTGAAGCATCGGCTCCCTGCAGGCCCGTGTCCTCCGAGCGCTGGGGTCCCGTCATGCCCCAGCACGAGTCGTTCGTGTCCGCCCTTCACTCGGCCCTGAGCAAGGCTCGCGCTGACCCCCCCGCCGACCCCAGCGCCTGTGTACAGCAGACGGTGTGCGAATACCTCACCAACCTGCGCCTGGGCAAACCCGTGCAGCGCGTCAGGACCGACTACGACCCCAAGCTGGACGTGCGGGAGAAGCTGTTCCCCGCTCCCCGGCAGAAGACCAGCTGGGAGCCCTTCCTGCGGCCCTACATCTACAGCCCGGGCCTGTTCACGCTGGCCCACGGCAGCCTGAAGACGGCGGTGGAGGAGCTGGGGCGCGCCGGGAGCGCTCAGGAGAACCCTGAGAGAGTGAAGGAGCTGCTGGAGCTCATCCAGCTCAACAAGAAGAGCTCGCAGGGGAGCGCGGGAGCGCCCGAGGCCCCGGAGAAGAGGAAGGGGGAGCCCCACGCTCCCGAAGGACCCGCAAAACGCCAGAGGAACAAACCCAGCGGAGAACTCAGGGAAGGTGAGGAGATTCTGGGTAATCTGGGGGAGTAGATGAAGAATGAAGATGCAGTTTTTACTTTCGTCAGTGCAAAGGTTCATTTCTGAATCGTGTCTGCACTGTGTAGTTCAAGTTCACATTTATTTGTATAGCACATTTAAAAGCAACCACAGTTGACCAAAGTGCTTAACAATGTCAGGATACACACACAAATAGACAGAGAACAGAGAATGTCCCAGTATCAGAACTCATCTCGAGAGGTTAAGGAGCACAGCTGGGTCTAAAGCATCGACGTGAAGATGTCAGCCGTCCGAGCGGTAGACTCTTCCAGAGATCAGGAGCGGCCACTGAGAGGCTTCGACAGCATTAGATTCGCTTTTGACAGTACGTTTGACTTGTGATTCAGACATCTCCATAAAGGAGAAATATTTGCCCTCGGAATTGATTCGTATGTACCTTTAGGGGCAATTTTTTATTTTATAATTGCCTTATTAGATGTGTCTGTTGTTAGGGCTGCCCTATCCAAAGATTCTCCTGGTAATCATTTGCATAAGCCATTAGTCGACTAATCGCATGTTTATGATATTAATTGAATTACTTTAATATATTGGGGGGGGGGGGGTTGGTTTCAGAACTGAATATTATAATATTATATGTAATAATAACATATTAACATTGTTCTACTAACATTGTTCTGCGATACAGTAGATACTAAACCATAATAATGAGCCTTTAAAATATTAATTCTCAAGTTTATTCATCCAAAAACAGCACTTTTAATTAATTTATATATTATCAGTTTGTGTAAGACAAGTTTGTGTAAGACAAATCTGTCATTTAGCACAATTAATTACAGTTAATATCAAACCCCTGTATATACACACACACACACACACACACACACACACACACACACATATATATATATATATATAGTTTTATTGTGCAGTGTCATTCCTTGTCTTGATTTTAGAGCCTGTTATTTGCGAGGCTGGTCACAGGTGTCAGTCATTAACCCTCTCCCTCTCCCTCTCCCTCTCCCTCTCCCTCTCCCTCTCCCTCTCCCTCTCCCTCTCCCTCTCCCTCTCCCTCTCCCTCTCCCTCTCTCTCTCTCTCTCTCTCTCAGCGGACGAGAGGCAGTCCACTCCTCATCTCTCTGATGTCCTGAGCACTTGTGGTCTTCAGGACACGGACCTGAGGAAGGACAAGTCTCAGAGTGCGCTGAAGGTCATGAAGATGCTGGACAGCTTCGGGAAGAGCAGTCTCGACACAGACCTGCGCAAAGACAAGACCCACGGGGCGCTCGAGGTCATCAAGCTGATCGACAACCTGACCCGGGTGTCCTCCGAGTCCCCTGCGGACTCCGAGATGAAGGACGGCGAGGACATCTCTGACGCCGCTCTGTTCGACAGCATGCTGAGACTCGGCCTCCCCACGGACCGAGACATCGACCTGAGGAAGAGGTTCATCGACGAGGAGGAGCCCGAGAGGACCGACGGTCTCGAGGTAGATAAGGGTGCTCAACTCAGCGTTTACACCTTCACTGTTCACGTGTGTACTTTGATCTTAACTCTATTTATGTATTATTCTCAGGTTAGGTTAAGTAAGTCTGGCCTATATTATAAGCCATTGTTCTGGTGAATGTGGAGTGATAAGTAATCAGTTTTTACACCAGCAAACATTTAATAAATATAAAGATGAAACACAGGAGCAGATGTCTGAATACTTCTGCACCTGGTGTATGTTCTTTACTTAAATAACAGCTGCTAGTTTCACATCTAGCCGAAGTATTGTTTCTTTTTAGGATAGTCTGCATTTCTCCAGTGATGTGGTTTAAAAGCCGGTCTGGTGCTGATGCTGAGTTTGTGTTTCAGGAGGAGACGGCCGGAAGCCTGAGCAGTTTAGAAGCGTTCAGCCCGTGTTCAGATTCAGGCGGACAGCAGCGCGGCGTTAACCTGCTCGGGGAGAAGACCATCCCATGGGTGCTGATCCCCATCACAGGTACAGGCACTGAGGACGAGGCGGCACACCTGTCTCAGAATGACCTTGCAAGTTCATATCAGCAAAAACGTTTGTTTTTTACAGTCTGTATTATTATGTTATGCATTTTAAGTTAACAAGGCCAATAGAGGGAATGCATAAGTCTTGCGTAACCAACCTACATTCCGCGCGCGCAGAAGCTCTGGACTCTATCGCAGCTTTTCTTGGCCAAGATTCAGCCAAGACGACGTTTGACTGACATGTAACGCAGCCAATCACAATTAGTTTTGTTTTGCGTCACATTTAGGGGCGTGAATATATATTGTCGATGCTGAAACACAGTCCTTGACAGTCTTCTGAGTGGCAGAAGAGCTGCTGTGTGACTGGAGTTAACAGGGGAAACTGTGGAACGCCAGTAAAACAGACGATTATGGTAAAATAATTCATTAAACTAAAGGTTGGACTCGATATAGTGTTCCTTACAACTTACTAAAGATCCAGTGATCCATGGATATTGATATGCAGCCAGGAAATAAATCAAATTTGCATGTGAACGCTTTACATAAATGCAATATCGGTAGGTCTAAATCGGGTGATCACTCATATCAATGTTATATATATATCATCATATCGTCCAGCACTAAAACTTGTATAGTTTTTGTCAGTGTTTATTTAAAAACATCCAATTATGCAGAATATACGATTGTAAATACTGTATTTAATTGATGAGTTGTCAATACAATATATAACATATTTATGTTAAATAATTAAATATATACAATATGTACAATACTAGGGTATGATTTTACCCCTAAATTCAGCATATTGACACAAACTGATAACTGCAAATCCACGTTTCTCTACCTGGATCCAGTTGTTTCTGTGAATTACAGGATCCATTTGCTTCTCTGTTCTGTAGCTTTCAGAAGTCTGTAAAAAAATATATCTCCGATTCTTGTCAAATTCAGTTGTACAGTCGATCTCAAAGCTCTTTCCCGTTTTAGAAATGTCGCTGTGTTTCTGCCAGTCAGTGTGCGTGACCGTAGTCACTCCGCCGATGGTTTCGTCACACACTCTACAAGTCCTGACATAATGAAATATGAAAGACTGTAAAGGCCCTGATATACGGGGAAGTTCTGTGTCACTCCTTCCAGAAAGATTGCTTTTTTCAAGCGGTTTCAAACTCCCAAAACAAACTCCAAACAAACTTCACTTTGGCATGATTTTGTTCGCAGTGACGTCACTCCAGTTTGTTCTTTGATTTAGTATATCAGGGCCGTAAGAGAAACTAAGATTTTTTTAGATTTTTCAGCACATTTCCACTTGAAAGACACATTTATAGCTAGAGATTTGGAGGGAGTCTTAATTTGTTTGAATGACCTCTGGTCTTAAGGATCAATCTGTATTGTAAGAAGCACTATATAAATAAAGGTGACTTGGTTGACTTAAAAACATCATCTTTGCTGAGGATTACATTTTATAGTTTATCAATTCATGTACGTTGTTGTTTACAGTTTTTAGAATGTTAATTTTCTAAGTTGCTCGCTTAGGTCTGAAAACGGAGAGATATTCCCAGAGACAGATGGACTATCCTGAAGACCCCCGTTTCCTCCAGAGCCCGGTTGTGTCCACACACACCACGCCGGACAAGAAGGACCTGTCCCCCGCCTACCAGCCCGACAGCAGCAACACCGCGGAGGACCCGGAGGATCAGACCGGAGCAGCGGATGAGGACGAGCCCGTCCCTCCGGCGGAGGCCCCTGAGAGCCGCGCTCCTGCTGACGAAGCCCCTGCGCTGGCTTCGAGCGGTGGTGTCGACCTCATAGTGGACGAGCAGATCTCCGGCTTCTCCAGTGAGGTCGAGGAGCTCTTGAGGAACAGACACATTTATTACGTGTCTTGTTTGAGCACTCAGGGCTCGCGAGGAGCGCCCAAGACTCCAGTTCTGCCACTCTCTGATTACGTCTCAAACTTCAACACACCCTTTCCTGTCACCAACTACATCAGCTCTTTCCGGGACAGCCTGAAGATGTTCATAGACTCCCAGAGTGCCAGTGGACAGTCGCGTTCAGCTCAAGAAGACGTGTCTTCGTCCACTTCTGCAACTGAAGTTACTTCAAATGTCCCTGATACATCCTCCAGCATTAATCCTTGTGCTTCCTCGCCTTCGACCACTAAACCGGACACTTTTGAGTCGTATCTGAGACCGTGTTCCCCTTTTAGTGCCCTGCCGGACTCAGTGACACCACACCAATCAAGTGTGCCTGACCCTGATGTCCACGAACCTCCCCGAACGCTGTGGCCGTCAGAGCAGGACTCGGAGAGCCAGCAGATCCGGGAAGCCAGCAGCACTAGCACTCTTCCTCAGGGCTCACCGGAGATGAACGGTGGTCCGCTGGCTGAGACTACGGAGACTGTGGAGGTTCAGATGGCACACACACGCGCTGAAGACGTCCCGATGGCACACACATACACACACGCTGAGGACGTCCCGATGGCCCACACATACACACACGCTGAAGACATCCCAATGGCCTACACACACCCTAAAGACTTCCCCATGGCCCACACACACACACACGCTGAAGACGTCCCGATGGCCCACACACACGCTAAAGAGGTCCCGATGGAGCACGCGCTCAGCTCCATCATCCATCAGCTGCAGCCAGAGGTCATCAGTAACCTGGTGGAGATCCTCAAAGGAGTTCAGAAGAACTCGGTTCACTTCTACATCCATTCCACCAATGAGGAGGAGGAGAGCGACGTCTGCTGGGAAATAAAGGTAAGTGTGTGTCCATTGTGTGAGGAAATCCCACACCATTGCTCTTCAGAGTGTGGTACAGATGGGCACTTCAGTATAAAGTGATTTCTGCTGTTCTTTACACCTGTGTTTAGTGCCCTCCACCTGTGTTTAGTGTCTGTGTTTAGTGCCCTCCACCTGTGTTTAGTGCCCTCCACCTGTGTTTAGTGCCCTCCACCTGTGTTTAGTGCCCTCCACCTGTGTTTAGTGCCCTCCACCTGTGTTTAGTGTCTGTGTTTAGTGCCTGTGTTTAGTGCCCGGCCTCCACCTGTGTTTAGTGTCTGTGTTTAGTGCCTGTGTTTAGTGCCCTCCACCAGTGTTTAGTGTCTGTGTTTAGTGCCCGGCCTCCACCTGTGTTTAGTGTCTGTGTTTAGTGCCTGTGTTTAGTGCCCTCCACCAGTGTTTAGTGCCTGTGTTTAGTGCCCTCCACCAGTGTTTAGTGTCTGTGTTTAGTGCCCTCCACCAGTGTTTAGTCCCCTCCACCAGTGTTTAGTGCCCTCCACCTGTGTTTAGTGCCCTCCACCAGTGTTTAGTGCCCTCCACCTGTGTTTAGTGCCCTCCACCAGTGTTTAGTGCCCTCCACCTGTGTTTAGTGCCCTCCACCAGTGTTTAGTGCCTGTGTTTAGTGCCCTCCACCAGTGTTTAGTGCCTGTGTTTAGTGCCCTCCACCTGTGTTTAGTGCCCTCCACCTGTGTTTAGTGCCCCTCCACCTGTGTTTAGTGCCCCTCCACCTGTTTAGTGCCCCTCCACCTGTGTTTAGTGCCCCTCCACCTGTGTTTAGTGCCCTCCACCTGTGTTTAGTGCCCTCCACCTGTGTTTAGTGCCCTCCACCTGTGTTTAGTGCCTGTGTTTAGTGCCCTCCACCAGTGTTTAGTGCCCTCCACCAGTGTTTAGTGCCCTCCACCTGTGTTTAGTGCCCTCCACCTGTGTTTAGTGCCCTCCACCTGTGTTTAGTGCCCTCCACCTGTGTTTAGTGCCCTCCACCTGTGTTTAGTGCCCGTGTTTAGTGCCTGTTTAGTGCCCTCCACCTGTGTTTAGTGCCTGTGTTTAGTGCCCGTGTTTAGTGCCCTCCACCTGTGTTTAGTGCCCTCCACCTGTGTTTAGTGCCTGTGTTTAGTGCCCTCCACCTGTGTTTAGTGCCCGTGTTTAGTGCCTGTTTAGTGCCCTCCACCTTTGTTTAGTGCCTGTTTAGTGCCCTCCACCTGTGTTTAGTGCCTGTGTTTAGTGCCCGTGTTTAGTGCCCGTGTTTAGTGCCCTCCACCTGTGTTTAGTGCCTGTGTTTAGTGCCCTCCACCTGTGTTTAGTGCCTGTGTTTAGTGCCCTCCACCTGTGTTTAGTGCCTGTTTAGTGCCCTCCACCCGTGTTTAGTGCCCTCCACCCGTGTTTAGTACCCCTCCACCCGTGTTTAGTGCCTGTTTAGTGCCCTCCACCTGTGTTTAGTGCCTGTTTAGTGCCCTCCACCTGTGTTTAGTGCCTGTGTTTAGTGCCCTCCACCTGTGTTTAGTGCCTGTGTTTAGTGCCCTCCACCTGTGTTTAGTGCCTGTTTAGTGCCCCTCCACCCGTGTTTAGTGCCCCTCCACCTGTTTAGTGCCTGTGTTTAGTGCCCTCCACCTGTTTAGTGCCTGTGTTTAGTGCCCCTCCACCTGTTTAGTGCCCCTCCACCTGTTTAGTGCCCCTCCACCTGTGTTTAGTTTAGTGCCCCTCCACCTGTGTTTAGTGCCTGTGTTTAGTGCCCCTCCACCTGTGTTTAGTGCCCCTCCACCTGTGTTTAGTGCCCCTCCACCTGTGTTTAGTACCCTCCACCTGAAGTCGGATGCTAATAGCATTGGTAGGCATTAGGGGTGTAACAATATTCCGCAATACAAAAATGCAACTATGCATCGTGGATAGTGACAATATGTATTGTGTGTAGTTCACCCAAAATAAAATGTCTGTGTGAGGAAGAAATTCAAGTTTACAGAGTTTTAGTGCCAGTACTACATTAAACTATAATGTTGGATATATAGCCTATATATAATAATGCAGTGGGGGAATACCCTCATGACTCATGTCACGATACTGAACTCACGATATGATATTATTGCGATACTCTAAGACGTGTACAGTATTAAAAGGTTAACAAAAAATTTACTGTTGATTAAAATGGCAAATTTGGTATTACATTGTGGGTGTAAATGAATATGAATGGACCAATGCACAGGACAATAGAGACACCAGCATAAACATATTCATCATTCTGAAGATGAAAATACAGAATTATTTTAGACTAACATGTTTGCACTCTGACACTAACTAGATATAGGCCTATTTAAAATAATGTCGGCCACTTTTTACTGGTAACAGACATTTGGCATTATCAGGACACACAAATATTCCCCCATTGCATTATTATACATTATATTCAACATTTTATATATATATATATATATATATATATATATATATATATATATATATATATATATATATTAGTTTAATGTAGAACTGACCCTAACTCTAAAACCTTGAATTTTTTCTCACACAGTTTTGGGTGAATTATACACAATACAGAGTCACTATCCACGAGACGTATTGTTGCATTTTTGTATCGCGAGATAGTGACATTTACACATTTCATGTGATTTTTGGCCGTTCTTGCTTGCTAAATCTGATCGGATTTCAATCGGATATGCACAAAGATCGGATTTGGACTGACAGTCTGAACGTAGCCTTTTCACTTGAACAAAGGTGGAATTGTAGCTTCAGTGTTGGTGAAACTGACTGTCAAGTGTTAAACGAATCGAGATGGATGTTTAAACTCAAGTTGCCCAGAGATCGGGAAGCATACTAACCTTGTACTGACGATTGTTACAGGAATATTTGAAAAAGTTGGGGGATTTGGAGTGTAACCCTCAGGGTTTCCTTGAAAAAAGCAATAGTCAAGATAAACTACTGGTCATCATCCCGAATATGGACATCGCCACTCAGGTTCACAAGGTACGTCACAGCTCAGCACTCAAAACGGATTCGTTGAATTTGGGAACCATAAACTGAAACAACAGATGTTGTGTTTTATACCCATAGATCCCTTCTTTAGTTTCGCTGAAGAAGCATCCGTCTGTGAGCTTTGCTGGCGTAGACAACCTGAGTGACATCCAGAACCACACCTACAATGAGCTCTTCCAGTCCGGGGGTTTCATCGTGTCCGACGAGCACGTGTTGAATCCAGCCGTCATCACAGCAGGTAATGCTCGTTCAGCGTGTTCCCAGGCGTCCAAGCAAGTGCATAGCCGTGCATCCCAATTTGTCCCAGGAACTTTTCCCCACCAGACCTGTTGCTGTCTGCGTTTCCACCGCGGTCTGAAGTACCGTGAAGATTAGGCTCATTATTGAGATTAGGTTTGTTGAACTTGAACAAGCATTTCAGCAAAGCTGTTTGTCTGTTTTCAGAGAAGCTTCGGGATATCCTTGAGCACATCGAGCAGCTGAACTCTCCTCAGAGCCCCTGGAGGTGGAGGATACACTTCAAATCACACAAGAAGCTCAGAGAGCACAGCAGGTTCGACTCCAGACCCGTTCACACAGTGCTGACACGCTGCAGGATCTCACCATGACCATGTGCTGCTTCTCTGTCTCCAGGCTCAAAGCGGACGCCTTGAACCTGTACGAGATCCTCACTGCTTATGAGAAGAGACATATCGTGGAGATCCTGTCGTACCACGAGTGTGACACTCCGTCACGAAGAGCTCCGGACCTCGATTGTCTAGTGGATCTGCAAGCGAGATTCATCAAGCAACGACACCTGATATTTCTCACAGGTGCTCTTAGACCTTTTTGAGTGTACTGTGTGATTGTTCCTAAACCTAGTGAACTAGCTTTGCATTTTAAGTAGGGCTGTGTCCGTCAGTATGAGTCCGTCATTCTGAGACGGTTTGACTCTCCGTGGTCATTAAAGGATTAGTTCACTTCAGAATTTAAATTTCCTGATAATTTACTCTCCTCCATGCCATCCAAGATGTTCATGTCTTTCTTTCTTCAGTTGAAAAGAAATGAAGGTTGTCGTAGATTTTTCCCTTAACCTAACTATCTGGGGCGGCTCCAAATCGACACCCAATTGATCTTATTACCTGAGGCGTCTCCAAATCGACAACAATACCTTTATCTGGGGCGTCTACTAATCGACACCCAATACCTTTATACTCTAGCTCTTGTGTCTTCAGTCGACAACTGGCCGAGTCTTACTCTAACTATCTTGCTTCCCTAAACTAGCTTCCTAAACTAACAAACAGACTCAAGCAAATGTCCTTTAAATGCTTTAATCACGGCCAGGAGATCTTCCCGAGCAGTTCTCAGGGAATCTCTCCCAAGAAGCAAGGCCGGAGGAACTGACAAATTCCATTGAGAATCCCACCAGATAACACAGATACAACAGTTTTTATAGAATCGAGAAAACAAATAAGACTAACATGTCACCTTCAATATGATTGGTTCAATTGGTTCAAAAGCCCCAACCTTTTCCCTCTGTCACTGGCACAAGCAAACTCTAATTCTGTGATTACTTATTACAAGGTTTGAGAACTTGCCATCTGTCTAGTTTCACTTCCCCTTCCTGTTATTTCTACACACAAACTCACACACATACATACTCAGTCACAAGTTTTCCCCAAAGAGTTTGGAAACATTTAAAAGCATATGAATGTCGTTCCTGCAAGAAAAACAAATGTTAGTTGATTAATTCAACTTGATTAATTAAAAAATCCATCACAAGGTTTTTGAGGAAAACATTCCAGGATGTTTCTCCATATAGTGACTTCAATGGGGTCCAACGGGTCGAAGGTCCAAATGTGAGTTTCAGTGCAGCTTCAAAGTCTCGACTCGATCCAGCCGAGGAATAAGAGTCTTATCTAGACAAACCAGCGGACATTTTATAACAAAATAAACATTTATATACTTTTTAACCACAAATGCTGGTCTTGCACTAGCTGTGATGCGCCACACATTACGTAATCAGGTTGAAAGGTCAAGCGTGTTCCGGTTCAAAAATGTATCCACCTTCAAAATCGTCTGACATCGTTGTTGTTTTTTTAGTTTTTTTTAAGACTAAAGTCTTTGCACGTTTGTTTTGTAAACCTAGTTCTGTTCTTCCACCTACGCTTGACCTTTCAACGTGATTACGTAATGTGTGGCGCATCACAGCGAGTGCAAGACCAGCATTTGTGGTTAAAAAGTATATAAATGTTTATATTTTGCTATAAAATGTCCGCTGGTTTGTCTAGATAAGACTCTTATTCCTCGGCTGGATCGTGTCGAGACTTTGAAGCTGCACTGAAACTCACATCTGGACCTTCAACCCGTTGGACCCCATTGAAGACACTATATGGAGAAACATCCTGGAGTGTTTTCCTCAAAAACCTTCATTTCTTTTCCACTGAAGAAAGAAAGACATGAACGTCTTGGGTGACGTGGTGGAGAGTAAATGATCAGGAAATGTAAACTCTGAAGTGAACTAATCCTTTAAAAATCCCATGGCACTTCTCGTAGAAGAGTAGGGGTGTAACTCAAGTCCTGGACAAATTCCCTCCATCGGCCCTTATCCGTCATGGCCTCCTAATAATCCCCATCCTATAATGACATCACCTGGTTATTTTTTACACACAACACTCACATATAATGTTCTGCGGTGTAACGTTGGGCTTTTGTGTGCTTTTAGAATAGATCAGATTGTATTTGAGGGAGCCTCAGGATAAGGAATCTTTTAAACCCGACGTTTTTCATCAGTTTCCATCACTCGGAATGGAAATAAATGCAAGATTGATCTTGTTCATTTGTATAACTATGGTTTTCTGACCGTATTGCTTTAGATAATTAGTGTTCTAGGAACCAGAGGCTGCAGATAAATGCTTTATTAAAAGGTTTTTATGTAGTGTGTTTATCAGTTGTAAATTCAAGCCTGATTTATGGTTCTGGAATCTTGCTTATGACGAAAGTAATGTTTGTTTAAATCCTGTCCAACAGGCTTCCAGTTTGAGATGTTCCCGCACTACTCGAGCAGTGGCATCGTTATTGCCAATGTTGAAGACGTAAAGTTTGTAATAAGCAGTTTAGCCAGTGGAGAAAGCGTGGCCAGCCCGTCTGCTGAGACTTACCCCACTCCTGATCCAGCGTCATGTAAGTGATTCTGTGGTAAACCCATCTGACAACATCAAACTACACGTCTCTAAATGAGTTTCCCAGTCGGTCTGCGGCCACCGTGATCCAGAGCGACCTTTATTATTCATCATAGAGGCGAGGCCAGCTAAAACAAGTCAAGGAAATGAACTGATGAACATTCAAAATAGAAAATGACAGGACAAAATGGTGTTTTCTGAAAGTTAAAAGAGGTACTGAACAAAAACAGCTCTACATCACACAGTGGCATTATGCCGTGATAACAGCCAAAATAGAAGACGAGGCAGAGGAAAAGACTTGGATGAACACCCAATAGAAATCTTGTTTTCCTTTGGGATCAACAGGTCTTTTGTATAAACTCACCGCTGAATAAAACCATGAACCACACTAGCCAACGAATGTCACATTTTTTAGTACCTTGAAACTGTGTCATATATTTTTTTTATCATTTATATTTTTTGTCCCAATAAGAACAGGATTAAAATGTTTTCATACGAGATGAGCCAATGTTGTGAATTTCTTCCTAATATATTCATTTTGGTATTTAAAGTGGCTATATGTAGAATTCAGAAACCCGTGTTATTAGCGCCACCGCTGGCCGTTAAGTGAACTGCACTCGCGAGCACAAGAGACTGAACGTGATTCAAGGCCTTGATTATACTCACGGCGAAGTTATTTATCGTTCTTCACTTAAGAAGCCGCTCTCCCGCCGCACGTCATGTTCTCACGCGGTGAAAACTACAGCGTTGAGCAGAGAGGACACGGTTTCGTATCAAAAGTAACCTAAGTCTCTCTCGTCTTTCACTGTGGTGTCAAAGTCTCAACTTTCAAATTTGGTCATTTTTTTTTAAGAAATTTAAACAATAAATATGGTTTTGTGTCTGACAGATCGCTGTAGAGCCGCTTAAAGCGCTCATGAACCAATCATCTCTTCCTTCTGTATTTATAGCATCAAATGATGAATGAACATAAGAAGAAATGTTGTTTAAACCGTGGAAAGACGTCAGTACACTTACGTTAATCTACTAACTCTCCTGACTGCTTTGTCTGACAAAATGGCGGATGGTGGATTATGATTGGTCAGATTGCCCGTCAATCAAAACCGTGACACGGAACCGTAACCGTGTCATTAGTTAAAATGACACGGTTACACTATAGATCTGGCTATGTGAAACTGTAGTTTAATGAATCCTTTTCTTTGCACTGTTAAGTCATTGTGTCATGCGGAGCGAGTGAACGGTACAGAGCGGACTGAAAGAGAAGCCCTCGGAGCGCACGTTTACCTTCCATTTTTATGTGAAAGACTTGATGGGAAAAAGCCAGGTTTCGTTACAAGCTGTTCACACATTGGCAACAAAAAAGCAATTAATACATAAACATTCTTAAATATAGCCTCTTTAGATATGAAGTGTTCACAGACTTCTAGAGGAGAACAAACACGGCATCCTAGATACATCTGTGGCGATAAACTGATGTTAAAGTTTTCTTTAGTAGACCTTTTGCTTTGTTCTGAAATAGAGACTTAAACTGTTATCATGTGGCATTTTATTCTTTGGTTTGGTTCACTTTCACAGGGCAACAACGAGGAGACTTGCATTAACAGAGTTCACCTGTCACCTTAACGAACCAAACTAAGGAAGAAAATGCGCCAGGTTTCAAAACGCTCTAAACAAGCCAGCTGTTTTTAACTTGTTTCGTTTGTCAGAAGCCAGTTTTGACTCTGTTTGGCTCTTGAGTGTGTGTTTGTAACCCTTTGCAGGTGTGAAGACCGTTGTCTGAAGATTTTGATTAGTCAGATGTAAAAGTTTCTAGTGTGTTTAGTGTGTAAATACAGAAAAGTGTATTTGTATTTGTAACCAAAACTTTGTAACCGTTACAACCAAAAACCCAAAACAGAAATAACCCCTAAACTATAGTGAACTGGCATTAATAATATCTTTTGTATCTGGTTAGCAAAAAATCTCAAATGTGTATATACAATTCTTCCAATAAATGTATTTTGATAAAACTTTATCTCCATTTTTCTTTAAACTTGCTCTATGTATTTTATGGTAGATTAGCAGATTTAGCAGAACTAAAGCAGAAGACGATGCTAACGCTTAGCACGATAATTCCTCTCTATAACGGACATGTTTTAAACCAATTATAATTCATTTTGTGGTTCGTAAAGTTGTTTTTGCAGTATAAATATTGGCCATTAATTTTGAATCTGAATGTTATTTATTTTGTCCACCAACATGCTGGCAGCCATTTTGTTTTGTTTTGTTGTCATGTGTCCAAGTCGTTTTAACAAACTTGATCGTTACCATTTTAGAGTCCCTCGAGTCTTTCAATTGACATCATATACGTGACCTCATGCCGTCCTGTGTTTAGAGCCTGTTGGCTGTTGAAAGGAGTCTTAATATAAAGTATGTGGGGTTTTTCTTGGCATTTTCAGTCACTTGATTTATTGAAATTTATGTAGATGCAAGTCACATCATTGGTCAGTGTTTTGTCCAGGGCTGTCCTGACTTCTGCCAGGAGAAACTCTGGGATTGAAGCGGTTTCCTCTCATTAACACAAATAGACATTGAGTCATACAGGGATGACTATACTCGCACAGACCCATGTATTGAGTTTGGAGGAATGATTATTAAAATCATTAAAACTGTCAGTCAAGCCCAAAGTTGTCATCGTGTACCAGAATCCTCATTTAATGCTATAATCTGTTCATCACTCACTTATCAGGAATAAATGTCTGTAATCTGTTTTTAGAGGGTCATAATTTTGTAGAACCGAATTGAAATATTTGATTAAAATGATGGTTCAAAACCAATTGACTGCCATTGAAATGTGTCTCCTGATGTGAAGTTCTGACTGTTGATGGCCTGTAACCTCTCTCTTGTCCCTGTAGTGAGAGATGATAGCATGTCCATGGACTCGGACCAGGACTCTTCAGATAACAGTGTAGCGGTCACCGCTATGTTGAGCCATGTTGTTACAGAGCAACAGCCGTCCCTGGCGGCGGATCCGCTCCCTCCCGTCTCTGACCCCGCTCTTCAACACCGGGCAGACCCCAGCGAGACGCCCAAAGAGTTAGACTTCAAAGCTCTCAGCGAAGCAATCTCTCAGTTCAAGGCTTCCAAGATGCTCGCCAAGTCCGACGCAGGCGAAGCTTTAGAAACTTCTTTCCGAGTCGATCCTCATCAAAGCTTCCTCGGCCTTGGCGATCTGTCAGATTCCTATCCTCAGTTCTCCTCGGAAACCCACAGTTCAACGGCTCACCCGGAGACCTCCAACCAAACCGAACCCGCCGTCCCGACTCCTGGAAGCGTGGCCTCTCGTGTTGAAGCTAGTGGTGATGTGGACCATCGAGGAGGATCAGCGTGCGTCTTCAGACCAGCCACACCGACGGCTGCACCAATCCCTGAGAGCGCCAGCAGTGTGATGAACAGTCCAGAGCCCTGGGAGCAAACCAGCCCAATCTCGGTCATAGACACGCGCTCAGGCCCGGCATCCAATGGGAGCAGTGTTTCGAGGACGGGTTCCTCGGAGCCGCTGGTCAAGAACCAGTGTGGTTTCCTTCCCACGCCTACATATGGCATGGACAGTTTTTACCCAGGACTGCAGGGCTCTGGCTTCATGTCAGCCACACATCGACCCATACCCATGGGTCTGACCGGCCCAAGGTTCGCGTCGCACAACGGTGCTGTCGGACTCAGACACCCGCTTCTGAACAGCCTGGGACTGCTGGGACCTCCAGGCTCGAGCGGGTTCTTGCCTAATAACATGCAGATGGCGTGGAACAGCTCGACTCACGGGTCTGCATCATCGGGCCTGTGGGCGGCTCGCTTCGGCACCGGCGTCCAGCAGATCCAGAGCTCTCTGTTCCTCCAGAACTGGCAGAGAGACGCGTATCGCCCCGACAGGGGAGGCTTCGGGGGCTGGTGAACACCCAATGTGTGTGTTTAGATAGTTTTCAACACGTTTACAACTGAAAATCTCAGTTTGTCTTTTGTATAATACGAGAGAAATGAAACGGTTTCAGGTTTTTCCACTGAAAGTGAATTAATAAGTGATTCATTTCATATTTTTTCAGAACACACATTTGTATTTTGCTTTTGCATGTTGGTCGGGCTGAACATGTTGGTTTTTTTCCCCTTTTGTGAAAAAGCTCAAGGCCTTGGTTTTAGTATTATTTTTATAAAGCCGATTAACATTAAACAACTTTACAACCCATGTCTGTAAATGAATGTGTCCATGGTGCTGAGATATGTGGTTAGCTGTGACACTGATTTCATTTAACCAGGTTTGTTCAATAATGGACACAAGTTGAGCTTAATTTAAAGTTCAAGTTTAATTCAAGAGGTTTTAAATAAATGTAATTCACATTTAGAGGAAATTGTAAACATCACATTCAAGCCATAAAATCAACCCCGAAACCCAGAATCCAATGCAATACTGATGTATTGCACATCTATAATAAGAGCGTCTAACATATACTCCTTCGTTGCGGATATGAAGAGCTGGTGCAGCTTTGGCTCACACAGGTCTGAACGGTGAGAAGTGGTTTCGGTGTTGTGTTTGCAGGACTGGGGATAAACTGGTCTCTAGCTCTCTCTGTCTCTGCAGGAGCCCCTGAAATAACAAATCCACATTACATATATGAACCTCAGAAGTGTAGCAAGAACCACTGCAATCCATATCACACACACACGTCGCTTCACGTCAGTTCTCAAAGTTCAGTCTCTTTCTCTTTTTGGAATTCTCCGATTTGAGCAAATTGCATGTGTGCAGAAGACTAAGTGCTATTGTCTACAGTAACTAATGCACACGGCTTTGATTCTCAGTGAAACTCTTCACAACTTCTATACACTCTTTGATCGTCACATTCAAAACAATCTATTCAGTGAGCAAAATCTATCGGACACTATATTCCATAAATATTTATGATGTAATGTTTCCTATTACCGTTGTAGGGAATCACAATCAACCAATCGAGTTTGAAACTGAGTTTGCTGACGGAACATCACAACTCAGAAATGTATTTCTACAGAGCTGCTGCTGATCAATTTATACACCACTTATTTTTGTAGAAATGTGTTGCATATAAACGGCAAAGTCTTGTCGTGGGAGAGCAACAGGAAGATGTGTGTTAGAGAAAGACATAACAGAGTGTGTAAAAATGAACAAGCAACAGAATTTTCAGTTTACATGTAACATTTCTGCAAACATAAATGTAGTGTTACTGTAGTACACACAACTTTCTGTTTTTTACCTACTGTCTGTATTTAAAATGCTCAGTGTGATACACAGACCAAACTGAGTCTTGTACATTATAGAAAACAGTTCCTGTCAACAAAATTAGGGGAAAAAACATGAAATATGACACACATTTTGACCTGTGGCTCACACGATGACTAACACTTATTTTGGTGCCATTGGCCAGTTTACTGACACAGTTTACTAGGTTTTGAAGCATTAATTAAATGCTGTGGGGGAGTGACTGTGTTTTGCAGACAGTTTAGAGAATGTTAACACAGTTTTTGAAAAAATGTAAGATATCATTACAAAAACAACTCTTGCAAAAATGAGCCTTAACTGCAGAAAGAAGAGAAGCATGGAGATGTTGAGCGTTACCTGGCGTAACTGGGACAGACCCTTCAGGATCGCCTTCTGTCGCTCCGTGCTTTCAGGAGCGCTGGGGTCGTGCTGGACACACACACCTGCAGGGACAAACAACACACACACCTGCTGAGACAAACAACACACACCTGCTGAGACACACAACACACACCAGAAGACTACAGTGCACAGGTCATGTGATTTCCTTCATGATGCTTTTATGACTCTTTCTGTAGCCAGACAGACAGATAGACACAGACAGACAGATAGACACAGACAGACAGATAGACACAGATAGACAGATAGTCTGAACTGCTGTATGGTGAAGAACTGAAGATCTCTCCAGAGTCTCTGCTGTGCCCCACTGAAGAAAGTCAGGTCACATGGTTTGGAACATAAAGGTGAGTAAATCAACTAAATGTAGTTGTGCAAAAGCTCGTCACATTAGACTTTCTGGGTGAACTCTGCTCATATATCTACTCTAAAACATCCCAACTCATCAATTTCATCATCCATGTTGAATTAGTTTTGTCATAAAGACAACAGTCCTAGTGAATTGTGGGTAAGGCTGAGTATGGCATGCGTTGCTGACCTGTGTGGACTCTGTGCTGGGCTTCGTGTGTGTCGTGTCTGGAGAGCGGGTCCAGCGGATACACCTCGTGTGTGTCGGGTCTGTGTGTGTCCAGCGGATACACCTCGTGTGTGTCGGGTCTGTGTGTGTCCAGCTGGTACACCTCGTGTGTGCGCACGTACGGCACATAGTCTGAGGACAGGGGGTGGCCCGTGTCCTGCGGCGTCTGGAGACCGCACTGATGAACACGAGTCTTCACCACAGGGGTGATGGGAGGAGACGGCATCCCACTGCACACAAAACACATCAACCACAGTAAAAATACACTTTCAAAGGAAGTTCTAACCTCAAGGCTCAGTACTAGGACCGCTGCTGTTCACTCTGTACATGCTACCCTTAGGAGATATCATTAGGAAACATGGCATTAGTTTTCACTGTTATGCTGATGATACTCAGCTCTATATTTCTTCACGCCCTGATGAAACATTCCAATTCACTTTCCGGAATGCATATCTGATATAAAAAATTGGATGACTAGTAATTTCCTACTACTAAATTCTGAAAAAACAGAGATTCTAATTATTGGACAAAAAACTTCCTCACGTAATAATCTAGAATACTGTCTAACACTTGATTGCTGCTCTGTTAAGTCTTCGTCGTCGGTTAGGGACCTGGGTGTGCTCTTTGATACCAATCTTTCATTTGAAAGTCACGTGTCTAGTATCTGTAAAACCGCATTCTTTCATCTTAAAAATATATCTAAATTACGTCATATGCTCTCATTGACAAATGCGGAACAATTAGTTCATGCGTTCATGACCTCAAGGCTAGATTATTGTAATGCTCTTATGGGTGGTTGCCCTGCACGCTTAATAAACAAACTACAGCTGGTCCAAAAAGCAGCAGCTCGAGTTCTTACCAGAACCAGGAAGTATGATCATATTAGCCCTGTTCGGTCAACACTGCACTGGCTCCCTATTAAACATCGCATACATTTTTACATATTGCTGATTACTTACAAAGCACTAAATGGTTTAGCTCCCAGTAATTGAGCGAGCTCTTAATGCATTATAGTCCTTCACGTCTATTGCGATCTCAAAATTCCGGCCAGTTGATAAGACCTAGAATATCAAAATCGACTGCTGGCTCGTATAGGATAGGATCCTTTTCCTATTTAGCACCAAAACTTTGGTACAGTCTTCCTAACATTGTCCGGGAAGAAGACACACTCTGTCAGTTCAAAGCTAGACTAAAGACACATCTCTTTGACCTAGCATTCACAACACATTATAGACTTCTATAATTCAATGTTAGGCTGCATAGATTAGGTCAGCCGGAACCGGGAACACTTCCCATAAATCCTAATGTACTCGTTACATCATAAGAATGCAATCTACGCTAATATTAGTCTCCAGATCAGTGTTGCCAGATGTACGATAATTATCGTATTTGTACGATAATTTTGACCTCTGTACGATCAATAATGGAAAAAATCCTATAATGTACGATCATTTCAGACCTATGTGACACTTCAAATGATGGTCGTTGTAATCATAGGGTTTCTCAGTGATCTAGCTGTGGATTCTACGTCTACCGGGGGAAGAACGTGTAGAGAGAGGGAGCGAGAGACCTTGCGTGTGTGTGCTAGTGTGCCTCACGAAGCGCATGTAAGGACCCAACCAATTAATTGTAAGAACCAATAACTTTATTCTAGAGCTGCTGTAAAGCCAAAACAATCTGTTACTGTAATCTCCTATTATCACTGTAAAGCTGCTTTGAAACAGTCCATATTGTTAAAAGCGCTATATACTGTAAATGAAGTTGACTTGACTAAAGCAGTTTTGAAAAAAACGTCATATGAAAAGTACTAAATAAATAATGTTGAATTGACTTAAACTGCACATGAAGGATTCTTTGATGAACAATTACAAAAATTACAGCATTTATTTCAAATAAAAACAGCTATTAGTAACATTATAAATGTTAAAGCTGCCGTCGGCAAGTCTGGCAGATTGGGTCGATTAGCCAAAATTTTGAATGTTTACAACTCTCATGCCCCTCCCCACTACCAGCGAGCACCCTCCCATCGAGGTCGTGCTCGTCAGTGCGTCACTGTGCGTGTGTACCTGATTTTCTGTGAACGCGTCCGTCTCTTCAGCATCTATCAACACCATGGACTCGGAGGTAGGCTGCCCTGGCTAATCTTTGGAAGCTTGTTAGTAGATTTTCTCTCCTCCATCACGCTTCATGCAATCTCCAGGCGAACTTCAGGCGTGGCGTGTGCATGTGATATTAACGTGCGCGAGTGAGGGGGGATCTGTGGCGTGTGCACGACCTGTGATTGACAGTCAGATCTCACACCCCCCTGCGCTGATTGGACCTGATGAAGCGGGAGCGCTGGATTTTTGCAAAACAAATAACACGCTCCAGGTGGAGTTAGAAGCTCGGTTTTTTTTCTAAAACCACCTTATTTATGTTGTTCTGTTGGATTATAGTGTCGATTACACTGAATATGATCAAAAAAATTTTGCCGACGGCAGCTTTAAAACTGTTTTTAGTTTAATTTTTGCATCCTAGATATATAAAGGTATTGATTTCTTTCAAAAAACAAAAACTTTTTCTGTTTTTTCAAACTTGAATAGTAATGTATCATTATTACAATATTAATTACATTACATACAGTGCATTCAGAAAGTATTCAGACTCTTTAGATTCACATATTTTTTGTATTTTACTGTTTTTGATAAGCACCTATTCAATTTCCTTGTACAAACCGATGGTACTTGGGCAATAAAGCTGATTCTGATTCATGTAAAAAAGCTTTTTTTCACATCAGCCTACACCCTATAATGACACTGCAAAAACCAGATTCGTAATAACAGACCCTTTGAAATGTAGCTCAGGTTCCTCCCGTTTCTCTGGATCATCATCATCTTTGAGATGTTTCTGAACTTTGACTGCAGAACACATGAGGCAATTTCAATAGACTGGACGTGATTTGGAAAAGCTCTGACACTGGAAGCTGGACGCCTAACCGCTGAAACGTCAAGTCTGAGGAAGACTACAAACAACATCTCTGCTGTACTGAAGGTTCACCCTCCATCATTCACACTGGAAGAAGTTAGGAAGGGAGACGTTCGCTCGGCCAGACTGAGTCAGGATCTGTGGAGAAGAGGGCTGAGCAAAAACACAACCCAGAGATCATGTGTAGAAGAACAACCATCACTGACCAGACAAGCCTCTCAGTCCAAGACACACACAAGCCTCAAAGTAGCTCTCAGACTGAAAAAAACAGTCTGTCCTCGATTAAAAGGGTGGTGTCTGGAGGAAAGCAGGTATCGATCATCACCTCACACCATCCCAGCGGTGGAGTGTTTCTCACAGGAGGACTGGAGGAGTAAGAAGAGCCCGGGCCAGAGCGTTTAGGACCTCACAATGCTCGCTCGAATGAGACGCTTGTTAAAATGTGAGTATTAAGCCTTCCTTAAAAGCCTGATGGATCATATTTAGTAGTTCATCTCTCAATCGTCATTGCATTGCATTATGTTTTAAAACTACAGATCATAAAACTAAGCATCTAATAACACTAAGATGTATTATTGGCAGATATAGATGTATGACTGATATTTTATGTAAGTATCTGCTATACTGTTATGAAGATCTCATTTAATCACATAACATCTTTGTGGCCATATAAACATCAGCAACTGCTTGAAATTGCATATTTTCACTCAGTTTGGGCCTCTAAACAAAATTGAGGTGTTCTTCCTTCTCGAGTATGAGATATCATACTATACAGCCATAATAATCAACAAAAACACATTTGAAAACATTGACCCTAAACAGTCACTGTAGTGCATTACAGAGTTACACATCTGTCCATTTACTAGATTTATTAAGAAGTAAAAAGAAATCTTGTTTTGTAATGTAATGTTTTGAATAAGCCAGCTCAAACAGCGGCTGCATCTGTGTAACACTCACCGTTCAGCACTGAACACTGATGCTTCCCGGAGGTGATTTACACTCTGAAGAAAGAGAAGAAACGACATCACTCTGACATGAACACGTTTGACTACACACATTTATAGGGACAGGAACTGAGGAACTTAAAGGAATCGTTCACTTCAAAATTAAAATCATTAATTAGCCATCATTTACTCTCCCTCAAGTTGTCCCAAACCTGTATGAGTTTCTTTTTCTGCTGAACACAAAAGAAGATATTTTGAAGAATGTACCCGAACAGTTGATGGACTCATTGACTTATACAGTATTTGTTTTTCTACTATGGAAGTCAATGGGGTCCATCAACTGTCTTGTTACCAACATTCTTCAAAATATCATCTTTTGTGTTCAGCAGAAGAGAGAAACTCATACAGGTTTGGGATAACTTGAGGGAGAGTAAATGATGACAGAATTTTTATTTTAAAGTGAACTCTTCCTTATATACTTTAATTAATACTTTAAAAAAAAGTAGAGATCAGTTACTTGACATGTAATGGTAGAATAATTAATGTTCAGTTCCCAGTCTTCCAGCACAGTGAGGTCAGTGAACAGTGAGGTCAGTGAACCGTGTGAACAGTGAGGTCAGTGAACAGTGAGGTCAGTGAACAGTGAGGTCAGTGAACAGTGAGGTCAGTGAACCGTGAGGTCAGTGAACCGTGTGAACAGTGAGGTCAGTGAAGTCAGTGAGGTCAGTGAGGTCAGTGAACAGTGAGGTCAGTGAACCGTGAGGTCAGTGAACCGTGTGAACAGTGAGGTCAGTGAACAGTGAGGTCAGTGAACCGTGTGAACAGTGAGGTCAGTGAAGTCAGTGAGGTCAGTGAACAGTGAGGTCAGTGTACCGTGTGAACAGTGAGGTCAGTGAACAGTGAGGTCCGTGAAGTCAGTGAGGTCAGTGAACCGTGTGAACAGTGAGGTCAGTGAAGTCAGTGAGGTCAGTGAACAGTGAGGTCAGTGAAGTCAGTGAGGTCAGTGAACAGTGAGGTCAGTGTACCGTGTGAACAGTGAGGTCAGTGAACAGTGAGGTCCGTGAAGTCAGTGAGGTCAGTGAACCGTGTGAACAGTGAGGTCAGTGAAGTCAGTGAGGTCAGTGAACAGTGAGGTCAGTGAAGTCAGTGAGGTCAGTGAACAGTGAGGTCAGTGAACAGTGAGGTCAGTGAACCGTGTGAACAGTGAGGTCAGTGAACCGTGTGAACAGTGAGGTCAGTGAACCGTGTGAACAGTGAGGTCAGTGAAGTCAGTGAGGTCAGTGAACAGTGAGGTCAGTGAACAGTGAGGTCAGTGAACAGTGAGGTCAGTGAAGTCAGTGAGGTCAGTGAACCGTGTGAAAAGTGAGGTCAGTGAAGTCAGTGAGGTCAGTGAACAGTGAGGTCAGTGAACAGTGAGGTCAGTGAAGTCAGTGAGGTCAGTGAACCGTGTGAACAGTGAGGTCAGTGAACAGTGAGGTCAGTGAACCGTGTGGTCAGTGAAGTCAGTGAGGTCAGTGAACCGTGTGAACAGTGAGGTCAGTGAACAGTGAGGTCAGTGAAGTCAGTGAGGTCAGTGAACCGTGTGAACAGTGAGGTCAGTGAACAGTGAGGTCAGTGAACAGTGAGGTCAGTGAAGTCAGTGAGGTCAGTGAAGTCAGTGAGGTCAGTGAACCGTGTGAACAGTGAGGTCAGTGAACAGTGAGGTCAGTGAAGTCAGTGAGGTCAGTGAACAGTGAGGTCAGTGAACAGTGAGGTCAGTGAGGTCAGTGAACCGTGTGAACAGTGAGGTCAGTGAAGTCAGTGAGGTCAGTGAACAGTGAGGTCAGTGAACAGTGAGGTCAGTGAACAGTGAGGTCAGTGAACCGTGTGAACAGTGAGGTCAGTGAACCGTGTGAACAGTGAGGTCAGTGAAGTCAGTGAGGTCAGTGAACAGTGAGGTCAGTGAACAGTGAGGTCAGTGAACCGTGTGAACAGTGAGGTCAGTGAAGTCAGTGGGGTCAGTGAACAGTGAGGTCAGTGAACCATGTGAACAGTGAGGTCAGTGAACCGTGTGTCAGTGAACCATGTGAACAGTGAGGTCAGTGAACCGTGTGAACAGTGAGGTCAGTGAGGTCAGTGAAGTCAGTGAGGTCAGTGAACAGTGAGGTCAGTGAACCGTGCGGTCAGTGAACCGTGTGAACAGTGAGGTCAGTGAACAGTGAGGTCAGTGAACAGTGAGGTCAGTGAACAGTGAGGTCAGTGAACAGTGAGGTCAGTGAACCGTGTGAACAGTGAGGTCAGTGAACAGTGAGGTCAGTGAACCGTGTGAACAGTGAGGTCAGTGAAGTCAGTGAGGTCAGTGAAGTCAGTGAACAGTGAGGTCAGTGAACCGTGTGAACAGTGAGGTCAGTGAACAGTGAGGTCCGTGAAGTCAGTGAGGTCAGTGAAGTCAGTGAACAGTGAGGTCAGTGAACCGTGTGAACAGTGAGGTCAGTGAACAGTGAGGTCAGTGAACAGTGAGGTCAGTGAACCGTGTGAACAGTGAGGTCAGTGAACCGTGTGAACAGTGAGGTCAGTGAAGTCAGTGAGGTCAGTGAACAGTGAGGTCAGTGAACAGTGAGGTCAGTGAACAGTGAGGTCAGTGAACAGTGAGGTCAGTGAACAGTGAGGTCAGTGAAGTCAGTGAGGTCAGTGAACCGTGTGAACAGTGAGGTCAGTGAACAGTGAGGTCAGTAAACCGTGTGGTCAGTGAAGTCAGTGAGGTCAGTGAACCGTGTGAACAGTGAGGTCAGTGAACAGTGAGGTCAGTGAAGTCAGTGAGGTCAGTGAACCGTGTGAACAGTGAGGTCAGTGAACAGTGAGGTCAGTGAACAGTGAGGTCAGTGAAGTCAGTGAGGTCAGTGAACCGTGTGAACAGTGAGGTCAGTGAACAGTGAGGTCAGTGAGGTCAGTGAACAGTGAGGTCAACAGTGAGGTCAGTGAACAGTGAGGTCAGTGAACCATGTGAACAGTGAGGTCAGTGAACCGTGTGAACAGTGAGGTCAGTGAACCGTGTGAACAGTGAGGTCAGTGAAGTCAGTGAGGTCAGTGAACAGTGAGGTCAGTGAACAGTGAGGTCAGTGAACCGTGTGAACAGTGAGGTCAGTGAGGTCAGTGAACAGTGAGGTCAGTGAACCGTGTGAACAGTGAGGTCAGTGAACCGTGTGAACAGTGAGGTCAGTGAACCGTTTGAACAGTGAGGTCAGTGAGGTCAGTGAAGTCAGTGAACAGTGAGGTCAGTGAACAGTGAGGTCAGTGAACAGTGAGGTCAGTGAACCGTGTGAACAGTGAGGTCAGTGAGGTCAGTGAAGTCAGTGAGGTCAGTGAACAGTGAGGTCAGTGAACAGTGAGGTCAGTGAACCGTGTGGTCAGTGAAGTCAGTGAGGTCAGTGAACCGTGTGAACAGTGAGGTCAGTGAAGTCAGTGAGGTCAGTGAACAGTGAGGTCAGTGAACCGTGTGAACAGTGAAGTCAGTGAGGTCAGTGAACAGTGAAGTCAGTGAGGTCAGTGAACAGTGAGGTCAGTGAACCGTGTGAACAGTGAGGTCAGTGAACAGTGAGGTCAGTGAAGTCAGTGAGGTCAGTGAACAGTGAGGTCAGTGAACCGTGTGAACAGTGAAGTCAGTGAGGTCAGTGAACAGTGAGGTCAGTGAACCGTGTGAACAGTGAGGTCAGTGAACAGTGAGGTCAGTGAAGTCAGTGAGGTCAGTGAACTGGCACCTGTGTTTGCGGCGAGCTCCTGTGTGTCTGCGCTGCAGGTCTGTGGTTCTGTGGTGTGTGTGTGGGCGGCAGCGGCTCTGGCTGAGGAGTGCGTGAGTGTGTGTTTCTCTCCATCAGTGTCATGAGCTGGATCTGCCTCAGTCTCCTGCTCTCCTGCCGGTGTCTCTTCAGGGCTTCAGGATACCTCTCTGACGCCGGCACGAAGGCTTTGCTGGGCCGCAGTGTGTTCCACTCAGGCTTCTTCTGCGGCCTGCGCGCGTACGCCTCGTACGGGTCGGCTCCGGCTTCTCTATGTGCGGTGCGCAGAGGATCCTTTACCTCGCTGTGATGAGATCTCTTCACACTGAGAGCTGTGTGTGTCACTGCAGCAGGAGAGCGTTTATCTGCATCTCCAGCAGAATCACTCTCAGGCTGACGACTGACCTCTGCGAAATCAGACACTGAGATTATGCCTGTGCTGATACCTTTCACACAGAACTTTTCCATACAACAGTTCATATCGCCACATCTGTGAGCTGAAAAACACCATAAAAGTGTGAGTGTGTGTGTGTGTGAGTGAGTGAGTGTGAGTGACTGTGAGTGAGAGAGAGAGAGAGAGAGGGTTCATGGCTCAATGCAGAGGCTTGTCGTCAGTAGTCATGTTTCCGTCTTGTGAATTTAACTTGTGCGCAAAATTTAAATATGGCATAAAATATTTGCGAATAAAGCATCCCATGTGTTCAAGAGAACAAATTTGTCCCTTTCTTGGAAATTGGAACAAAATATCAGTAATAAAGCTGTGAGTTTCTGCAATCGGTCTCTTTTCCCTCCATCATAAATGAGTGTGTCTCAGAGCGTCAGGCTAAACTCACTAACCGCTGTCATGATCTCTAGCGTTGGGATGCTGGTGTTTGTGAACACACTCATGTGAGACGCTTCTGGAGGGAATTAAACCGAATCATTCTGATCACACACTTCGGCTCCGGCGTTTCAGAAACACCAAACCAACATCTGAGATCCTGCGATGTGATTGGTCCGCTGGTTAGTCCAGTTATCCAATCACAGCCTCTGCTGAGGGAAAGTCACCGGAGTTTTGTTGTGTATCGAGAGATTTACTCTGTAAATGTGTTTCCATTGTAGTTTACGAGCATGTCTTCTTATCGGATTTTAGTATCCGCCTCAATTGAGCGCACGTGTTTTTTATGCACATTTTCAGAATTTATGCTCATCTGGACTTTTCTATCCAGCATATCCCAAAACAGCTACAGTCACGATGTCAGATCAAATGTGAAGAATGAGTCATCAGATTTGAGAGCTTTGGCAGATATTTTCCATGAATAATCTAAATTCTACTCTATTTCTCACTGAAGGATTTGAATTTAGTGCATCATATATCGTATGATACTTTCATAATTGCTTTGTCCTTTTTGAAACTTGACAGACATTGTCGTTGATTGTCTACAAACTGTCTTTTTCTGAAAAACTGATGTGCAAAGATTCACAGGATGAGGAAAGGATGACAGAACTTCATTTCTGGGTGAACTAAAAGGAAAACAAACCTGTCTGAACAGCGGTGTGTCTTCTCGGAGATGTTGTCCTCTGGGTCTGACTCTTGGATGATGCCGCTGGTAAATCTGGACCACTGGGGGCTAAAACACTACTTTATAATCATGCATACAGAATGTTGCAAATAAAAAGCAAATGTCTGCTTCCTCCCGTACCCTGTGAGGCCGAGTCTCCGTCCAGGCTGTGCAGAAGTTTGGACACGTCGTGGCCTTTCTTGGCCAAGTCTCTGATTCTCTGGAGGTGTCGGTCTTTCACTGCCTCTTCTTGGGCTCTCTGAATGCTCAGATGCAGCTCATCAGTTTCACGAGACTGCTTCTCCTGGAATACAGACACAACTTTCATATTCAAAATACAATTTGAAACGGATCCTACCATTTTTCTTTTCTCTTATTTTTATCATTTTTTTTTTTCTTATTCTTTTGAAACATACGGTGTAATTATTTTACAACTAAAAATGCCAAACTAAGCGTGGTTCAACATGGTATGAGAAGGGTCTACTACTAAGTAGACTTTGTGCTGTGCGAGGAAAACCTATCAGTGACATCACAGTGAAATCCAAACACACTGAAAGAGCCACAGTGCAAGTTGCAGCGGGAAAAAAGAAGGCCATGAACACAGTTTCATTTGATATTTGAAACCATTTTTCGCACACAATGTATGACGTATTATATATAGACTTGATTTTGCATTGTTTGAAGATGGGCAAGATAAATTCAATTGATAAAAATTTATTTCGCAATCACAAATTCTGTACAGTCGGTTCTTTGCGTTTCTTAGATGCACATTAAAGTACCCATAACCAGGTGGTTAGTAACAGCTGTTTAACACGTGTGTCATCTGAATTAATCTCAGCCACTCTCCAAAACCACCAACAGTGTTTCTGATTGGCTAGTTTTCTCAGAGCACTAATTTCAGTAATAGAAGGGACATTTCATATGTGCTACATGACCTTTAAAATAATAATAATAATGAATATAGCTGTAAGCAACACTTAACATTAAAGTTTTTAACATTTTTATATTGTAATAATTTCAAATGTAATCTTCATGAAACAACAAAGTTGCCTATATTTTAAATATTTGTTTAATGCCATCTTTTTTATAGAAGAAGGCCAGTATCACTGATGTCAATACTGCTACTGATGTCTCTATGAAACTGACTTTTTTCTCAATTTTAGCCTTCAATTATAGGCATTCATTATTACAGTATAATTGAAAGCTATCAATTTTAACAAGTATTTTTTTCTATTTGCCCAGTTCAGATTTGTACTTGCCCTGTCTAAATGCACAAACAGTTATTGTTTTCGTTGTTTTTGACCCATGTAACCTTGTAAACAGTGCTCTAAGATTTTCAGGGAGATCTAACAGATTGGATATATACAGAAATTGAATAAAGTTTTCAAAAACTTCATAGTCTTCACTGCATAAATTATAAATTAAATATAGATTAATCCTTATTAAAGTTATTCAGTCAAGAGCAAGTGATTTTCTCTTTTTCTTTTGTTTGATTAACATTACATTAACACACTTTAAGAGCTGCCACACATGACGCGGATCTGATACACTTTTTCTCACAAGTCTTAAGACTTCATTTAACTTATTCCTTGTGAGGATACTCGACAAAATGTGCATTTTTGCATAATTTTGTGTTGTTTTTGTCTGTTCAAGTGCGGTCGAAGCGGCTCTCTGTGCGCATTCTGTGTGTGTGTGTGTCACAGACAGGAGATTCACAGATGCGAGCCAGTACTGCACTGCATTCTCTTTTGTGTCTTATTGCGCTTGAATGGTTTAAAAGCATTTGTGTGAATAAGAGCGATGTCATATAATCTAACGCGATCCAAAGGATGACAGGAAAAAAAGGAATGCTGCGTTAATTGCGTTAAATGTTTTTAATGCATTAAACTGTAAAAAAAATTATCGCTTGCAAGTCACCAAGTTTTGTAACGATACGCCAGTGCGTAATTCAAAATGGCTGATATGGGAAAACTGGGTTTTGTTTGACTCAACAAATCTAAAGAGACCAGTTTTACCAAACCATTCAGAAGTTATAAGCAAAAAGAGGCATTTTTCAGATTTCTTGACCACTTCGTTTCTTGATTTTAATGTGCAATCCGTGTGTGTGACAGTCTTACCTCTTTGTGTCTCTGTCGCTCCTTGTCAGTGATATACTGCTGCTGGAGTCGCTCTCGATCTCTTTCAACCTTCCTCTCCTCTTCCTGTTCCTGTGCTCGTCGTGTGGCGTCCTCTTTCTCTTTCTGACGTCTGCGCTCCTCTACTTGAGCCTCAATTGCTCGCTACACATCAGAAATGTGTACATATTATAAAGGCACATGCCGTGATTTCCTGTCAGTTTGGTCAAGGGATGAATCCTACCTGGTGCTCCAGCTGCTTAAGTCTCCGGCGTTCCCGTTCTTCGATCTGAGCAGGGTCCAGCAAGGCCGTCATGGTGCGAAGATGACTAAACAACAAATTACAAGGGCATTTTGAGTTTCATAAAACCTTTGAAAAAGCCAGAATATGTAGAATTTGTTTAGTTATTCCAACAAAGAATAAATCATAACTAATCAACGTCCATTCTGTTAAGGCAGGCAGTGACCAATGAGATTCACACACAGCCTCACACACAGCCTCACACACAGCCTCACACACAGCCTCACACACAGCCTCACACACAGCCTCACACCATCATGGAAACACACGACACTATAAACATTCATTTAACAACAACCATAGTGTACATAACTGATAAGGGTATTTCAATGAAAAACCATCAAATGTGAGCTGAGGATTCTGGGAATTTCCATTTTCACTGTAAATTATAAGATGACTTGTTCTTTTTCCCTTCCTAAAACTGTAAATTTAACTATATTTTAACCCCTTAAACCAGAAGTGTACCACTGGCGGTACACCCCAACCCTCCCACCCTCTCTGCCCCAAAATATTCCGAATCAAAATGACTAAGCCACTAAATGAAATCACACAAAATAGGTATCATTTTAAAGCTTAGAAACTCAGCTTTTCGATCAACTCTTAACAGTTCTGGATAATCATATTTTTTAAAACTACTGCCTTGATCAACACAAAATAGGTTTAATTTGAGACTGAACTTTACAATGCATTTAGCCAATTTGATCAACTCGTAAAGAGTGCCGAGTTATTTGCTGATAAATAAAATAAATAAAAATGCATAATTTGTGAAAAACTTTTTTGTGCTATGTACTGTAATATGTCAAAAACATCATAGAGCTCAGATAGTCATATGTCTTTTGAAAGATCTACACAACAAGCATAATTGTTTTGGGCTTTGACTAAACATGAGTGAGTTTTCGTACGTGAAGGGCCATATGTAAATAATATACGGATGTTGCATTCATGTGGTGAGTTAAAGTAAAATTACATGAACACTAGTGTCATTAGATCTGGTCTTATTAGATCAGTTTTTCACCGCATAGAGTAAGGAACTTATCGTTCACCAATTTTTCACTTTTTCACAGTCTAAAAGACTGTGCTCAGTATAGATGTGTGTTGTGTTCTCTGTAGATGTGTGTTGTGTTCTCTGTCGGTGTCTCATGAAGCTGTCAGCTGTCAGACCTGGATCTCTGTTGGACTCCCCGAGTGGTGTCGACGCTGGCCCTGCGCAGACTGTCCCCTCCACACACACTCACACCGTCCCGTGCAGTGGCCAGGGCTCCTGAGACGGGGCGATGAGGAGACGGACCGCTGCTCGGGTCAGGCACTGCTGAGGGCTGAACCATAGAGTCAAAGTGAACCGCCCACCGCTCCATGTCCTCGACCTGTGGAGACAGAATCACAGAAGATATCAACTAAAACCATTCTTCACATCAACGTTAGACTATCCTCTGACATACGAGTCTTTCTCAGTTGTCTGCACATGCTTTACATTTATATATTCATTTAACACACTGTGCTGTGAAAAAGTCAAAAGTTAAAAGTGCATGAAAAATAAACAGTGATTTTGCCAGTCGTGTCTTAACGCCGGGTTCACACTGTGCGATTTTGGCCATGATTTGGCATGTTTACCGACAGCCAATTAATGACCGTTGTGATCACATTTCACCTCAGATGTGATTCTGGCTGTCAGAAGATTTGAGGCAGTGTGGCTTCTCCTATGCCAAACGCCACATCAAAAACCAACAGGAGAGAAGAACCTGATGTATTAGTGAGACAACAACAAACCACCACTTGCTCCTGTGAATTAATAATAACTAACGTTTCTTTTTCTTGCAGGAATATGTTAAGTCCCCAACACTTAGGCTAAAGTTAGTGCGTCTTTTTCAGTCGATTTTGATATTCAAGGTATTATCAACTGGCCAGAATTTTGAGATCGCAATAGACAGACTATAATGTGTTAAGAGCTCGCTCAAGAACTGCGGAGCTAAACCATTTAGTGCTTTGTAAGTAATCAGCAATATGTAAAAATGTATACGATGTTTAATAGGGAGCCAATGCAGTGTTGACAGAACAGGGCTAATATGGTCATACTTCCTGGTTCTGGTAAGAACTCGAGCTGCTGCGTTTTGGACCAGCTGTAGTTTGTTTATTAAGCGTGCAGGGCAACCACCCAGTAGCATTACAATAATCTAGCCTTGATGTCATGAACACATTGTTCCGCATTTGTCATTGAGAGCATATGACGTAATTTAGATATATTTTTAAGATGGAAGAATGCGGTTTTACAGATACTAGACACGTGACTTTCAAATGAAAGATTGGTATCAAAGAGCACACCCAGGTTCCTAACCGACGACGAAGACTTAACAGAGCAGCAATCAAGTGTTAGACAGTATTCTAATCTAGGTTATTACCTGAGGACGTTTTTTGTCCAATAATTCCAAAAACTCTGTTTTTCGAGAATTTAGTAGTAGGAAATTACTAGTCATCCAATTTTTTATATCAGATATGCTTTCCGTTAATTTTGTGAATTGGTAAGTTTCGTCAGGGTGTGAAGAAATATAAAGCTGAGTATCATCAGCATAACAGTGAAAACTAATGCCATGCTTCCTAATGATATCTCCCAAGGGTAGCATGTACAGAGTGAACAGCAACGGTCCTAGTACTGAGCCTTGTGGTACGCCATACTGAACTTGTGATCGATGAGACATCTCTTCATTTACTGCTACAAACTGATAACGGTCAGATAATTATGATTTAAACCATGCTAATGCAATTCCACTAATGCCAACATCATTTTTGAGTCTATTTAAAAGAATGTTGTGGTCAATAGTATCAAATGCAGCACTAAGATCGAGTAACACTAATAGAGAGATACAACCATGATCGGATGATAAGAGCAAATCATTTGTAACTCTAAGAGCAGTCTCAGTACTATGGTACGGTCTAAATCCTGACTGAAAATCCTCACAGATTTCATTTCTTTCTAAAAAGGAACATAGTTGTGAGGATACCGCCTTTTCTAGTATCTTTGACAGAAAAGGTAGATTCGAGATCGGCCTGTAATTGACTAATTCTGTACGATCAGGTTGCGTTTTTTTAACAAGCGGTTAAATCATAGCCAGCTTAAACGTTTTTGGAACGTATCCTAATGACAAAGATGAATTAATGATATTAAGAAGAGGATCTATGACCTCTGGAAGCATCTCTTTCAGTAGCTTAGTCGGTATAGGCTCTAATATACATGTTGTCGGTTTAGATGATTTAACAAGTTTATAAAAATTCTTCTTCTCCTATTGCAATGAATAAATAGAATTTTTCCTTAGGGAGACTACAATGCACAGCCTGATGCAATACTGTAGTAGACAGTTGTATAGTTATAATTTTCTCCCTGATATTATCAATCTTATAAGTGAAGAAGTTCATAAAGTCATTACTGCTGTGCTGCTTGGAAACTTCTGGGCTTGAGGGTTTTTTTTTTCATTAGTTTAGTCACTGTTTCAAATGAATACCTAGGGTTTTGTTTATTTTCTTCTAATAGGGTTGAAAAATAAGCAGATCTAGCAGCTTTAAGCGAAAGAAACCTAAAATTCTCGGGACAGCAGCATGTGTCCAAAATTTTATCTTAACCGTTCTATTTCATCAGAAACGATCTGTAAACAGGGCTTTTTAAGTGTAAAATACCGAACTTGTCCTTTAACAATAAGTGCTTTTGAAGTAAGGGATCGAATATTCAGCAACCCGAGCTTTATCATTTGTATTATATCTGTTTTTTATTTATTGAACATCAATCAAATTTTTACCCTTAATGTGTTTGGGAGTTTTTTGTATTTCCTGTTTCCTGTTTTTTGTATCTCTGTGTGATGTGATTTATCTGGTGGTTTTTGTTTGCTAGCCACCCATTCCAGTTCACCTGGCTGTTCATTTCTTTGTCTCGTTGTCGGCGTAGTTTGTCCTCTTTTCTCTGCTGGTCTAGTTCCTGTATCCATCGTCTCTGCTGTTCCTCTCTCTGAGCGTTGAACATGTCCTCCACAGGACCTGCTTCCTGTACACACATCAAACATCATTCATCAATCTATCTATCGTAGAGTCATTACGGTGGGCACGTGTTCTGAGTGAGTAACTGCTGAAACACACCCCGACTCTGAAGGCCGAGCGGATGGCAGCAGGGAGCTCTCGCTGGGACTGAGCCCTGTGCTTTGAGCTCTCCGCAGTCCGTGTGCCCATCCCATCCTGCACCGGGAGACACACACAGCTCAGTTACACAGACAAACACACCTGCTGTTCTAATCCATCCACTTTCAAACACTTGTCCTGTCCTGATGAAACAGTAGCATCTAATGAAAATCTAATGAAAGTAGCAGTTCATTTTTCATACTATAGCCTAGTAACTGCTGTACTATAGTAACTACAGTATAATGCGTCTCAGTTTATTTCCTCAAGATTTATTTTTGCCGTTCTTACCTGTATAGTGATAGGATAGTATAGAGAAGACAGGAAGAGAAGCGAGAGAGAGAGGGGAACGGGATCGGGAAAGGTCTACAAGCCGTGTTTTCCACAATTCTTAGCCCTGCCAGATTATTGAACTTGAACTATGTTACAACCTAGTCAGAATATGTAAGTTATAAGGACAAAAAGTCTAACCCCCGGTTTCACGGACAAGGCTTAAGCTATTCCCAGACTAAAATGCATGTTTGAGCTGTCTTAACTGAAAACAACTTGCACTGACGTAATATTAAAATATGTCAGTGCCATTGTTCCATCAAGTGCCATCAAGATGCACACCAGTAATGTTTTTTTCTAAGGCATGTTTAGAAAAGCTACTTAGATCTCCTAATTGAACTAAGGTCTAGTCCTGGCTTAATCTAAACCCTCTCTATGCAACCGGGCCAAAGACACTTAATATTCAACATTATTATTGATCTGCCTGCATTGACACCATTATATGAGAACTGAACTGAGCTGGACGATGACATCACGGTTTTCTCCAGAGCGGCTATATAAATGAACATATAAATGGCTATATATATCAACAGCAAGCTCAAACCATTAGTGTAACAGATTACATTTTCACATTAGTGTAAAGCTTGACCACCACGACACAGGAATGGCAAACAATGACAACATGTTATACGAGATGCAGAGTATGTTCTGTTTACTCACTGTGTCAGGCGGGGGTTTCAGTCTCACGTTAGATGGTTCATCATGAGCCTTCATATCTTTGAGACTGGCTTTTTGCTGCCTTTTTAGAGCTATCTGCTCATCTGCAAAGTAACACACTGATCAGCCACACATTAATTCAACACTCTCGTCGCAATTCATAACTGTGTTACGTTTTGTATGAATTTGTACAATCTCATTTGCACGATCTGCTTATCTTTAGGGTTGGGCCTTCATGCTTGCGGTTTTATTTTTTTCTAAAAACCTTATGTTTCTGTACATATCAACTCAAGTCACCGTTATTTATATAGTGCTTTATACAATACATATTGTTTCAAAGCAGCTTCACAGAGATAACAGGAAAATAATGTATTTGGGATGTTGTTCAGCTGAAGTCAGTCCAGTGTTGATTCAGTTCTGTTGTAAAGATCATCAATTACTGAATTAGTTCATTTCATCTATAAAGCAGTTCTCTCTCTTCCAGCACTTTACACACAGTTGCTCCTTTGCTCTTAAAGAAGATTAAAGAGAGCACTTCATGAGAAAAGGGAGCGCAGCTGGAAGAAAACAAGACTAGAGAGGTATCTCGCATTTCATGGAAGGAAAGTGTTTTTGCATTCAGAAAGGCCTTAAAATCACATCGTACAAATTCATACAAAATCACCAGTTAGTAAGATAGTTGTTTTCCCATGAGGTTGGGTTCATTACATTAATGTCAATTTAATGAAATTCATTTGTCCATCATATTCCTAGACTTTCTACACCGCCCTGATTCATATTTTACCTCTTGTTACTTATAGTGTCTGACTGCACAACATTACCCAGCTCTCTCCTCCATTGAGCTTTCTTGGCTTCCAGTTTTTCTCTCCCTCTTTCCCTCTCTCCAAACGTGCTGAAAAACCCTGACTGCTGCCCGTCTGATGGAGGCCTGAGTCAGAACAAAACAGAGCAAAATAACTGTTTATCATGGTCAACAACTATTCATCCATTACCTCAATGAATGAATCTCACCAAACCCAGAATCAAAAGCATGCCATATTTCACATATTTCACGCACTGGTCATATTTCCCCTTAAAGGCCCTGATATACTTCAAGCGAAGTCGAAGCTCAAACTGGTGTGACGTCATTTTGAACTGAATCAGGCCAATCGACGTTTGTTTCTGGAGTTCGAAGCGGCTCGCCAAAGCAAACTCTCTTTCGTGGTGATGATGTAATAGGTGGGTGTGGCTCTGAGGCTCCGCCTTCTTTGACGTGGGAAATCTTCTCTGGTTCATTTCTTCTGTTCAGTCCGTCGAGATCAGACACGAGTGCAAACATGAAACACCGGAGAGCTGCTATTACGATAGAAATTTAAGTTGTAATTCTAATTGAAATGAAACAGAGGAAAGCGCAGGACATTTTTACATTTTCATCTGAACCTCGCTCTCAGCAGCGTGGACGGCGTCGGCACGTTCACAAACAGTACATCACTGAATAGGCATTTCCAGCTTCTTTTTACCCCAAAGTGAAGAATGAAAATGAGTATAACAGGGCCTTAAAAAACTAGATTTTCGTAAAATGACCTTTCATTCTCTATTACAACTAAGCACATTTAAAAAAGATTCCCCTCATCAGATCCAGCTGATCCTAACACAAGTAACTTTTCTTACTCTCGGTCTGTCTTTCCCAGTGAATCTCTGTGTTTATGATGATGTGGGTCCGGGATGAGCTCTTCAGCTGCTTCTGTAGTTCCACCACAGTTTTCCTCTGAGCTGGCCACCGTTTCTGCTGATAAGAAAATACATGTTGTACTGAAGAATGTTATGGATGAAGTTATTCAAATGTATATTTCCGCTCACCTGTATGTGTGTTGGGATGATGTGCAGTGGATGAGCTGTTGATGGTGCTCAGTATCTCCTGAAGCTGCTCCTGTGTCAGACACACTGCGCTCTCTCTCTGCTGTGTGACTGTGCTGGGATCAGTCCCGCTGCACTCCGACTGGACTCGCTCTGCCTCGCTGGACCTGCTGTGCTTGGCGTGGGTCGCTCTGGGTCCGTGTGGGACATTCTGCCCTACAGAACCAACAGCTTTGCTCTTTCTGCCCTGTTCGGCTTTGTCTGGTTGAGGAGGACCTTGTTTTGAGTTGATGATTTTCTGGGGGGTTTTCCTTGGAGGAATCTGAACACAAAGGATAGAGATCACACAAAAGTAACCAGTGTTGGGTAACATATTATAATCAACATAAGCTACTTAATCAGATTAATTACGCAAGTAAAGTAACGCATTACTTCTGAATTTACAAAAACAATATTGAGTAATTGAGAGAAATTGTGAGTAAGTGCAGAGGTGTGTGTGAACATGATGCTCATTGTAGTTCTAGAGTAAATGTGAGCATTTACTCATCTCACAGATTCAGTATTCCTCAAAATTATTAACAACAGTGAAATGCAAGCTCAGAATATTATGCACATCTGCAATAATCAAATATGTTAAATAACACAATACTTTATGTATTTAACCTCACTTTATTAAACAATGTATTTGCTGCCATGAATCAATTCAACCACACTAATAAGCAAATATGACATCACAATTCACATCACATTAATCATGCAAGTTAAATTCAACAATACATTACTAAAATCAAAAGCTCATGCATTTAATTAATGCATTAACTAACATTAATTGTAAAGTGTTGCCTTTTGTTCGATATAATTCTTTTACACTTTAATCTGTTTGATCTTTATACATTTTGTGTGTATTGCTTTAGTGGATTTATATGTTCAGAGTTCTTTTTGTTATTAGAAAAAAAGTTATTAAACATGTTATAGCATGACAAAAAAATGTCTGCTACTTATTTCAATATCGTGATAATACCGTATACCATGATAAAAGCTTCAGCAATTATCGCAACATGAAAATGTTATACTGTCACACCTACATTTACCAAAAATACAACTTATTAAACAAGCTAGCCAAGCCCAGGTGAGGAAAAGTAATGCATAAATGCATATATAAGTTATAACTTTCCATTAAAAACTAATTAACGCAATTAGTTACTTTTTTAGGGAGTAACACAATATTGTAACATTACTTTTTAAAAGTAATTTTCTAACAAACAGTTCAAAACAACATTCATGTTTGATAAGCTCTAGAACGAATGTTAAAACGCACTTATTTATTTTATCTTTATTTTTTTGTTCTTGCACAAAGGTTGCATGGATGTTTACTTACCCGAGTAGAGCTCTTCTTATTAGAAGATTCAGCGCCTGTATAAGACGAGATCATCAGCCCAAATACAGACAGTCTGAATATGCCTAATTCACAACTACACCGTATGATAAACAAAGTATGTCAAATGATTCATAAAGCACAAACATTATGTGGAAAACAGCCTGATGACCTGAAGAACACCACAACTCTGAAGTGTGCGTATAATAGACACTTCACTATCCCATGAGGCCACAGGAGAGGAGTCATCATAGACATACTTCAAAATATTCAGATTATGAACAATTAACAACAAGAAGCAGTCCTGACACTGAAAAGTGGAAAATACACACTTTTAAATAGGCAATATGACAATATTAGATTTGTGAACCATTCAAATGTCTCCACGATCTGCCTTCACTGAGAGATCAGTAATATTGTGCACATTAAAGCTTCATAGACACAGCGGGTGATGTCTTCAGTCAACAGTTCGGATGGGTTTCAGGACAACAGATCCCTGGATTAAGTCTTAAAATGACAGCAGCCTAACATATACTGCTGATGTTTGTGGCATTAAAGGATTAGTTCACTTCAGAATTAAAATGTACTGATCATTTGAAACTGCATGTGTACTGGATCAAAGATACTGGATTACATTCAAGGACAATGAAGTGATTAAGATCGTGTTCTTACCATACTTAGCCAACACAAGCCTGGGCTTGCCATTCTCCAGCTCAAACAACAGGCCATCCCTGCAAAACAAGCGATACACCTGACAGTATTAGCACAACACACTCAATCTGACAGGTTAAAGGTTAAAGCCATGATGACCATGATTATTGCAATAAATGAGTGCTCTGGTTTGTATATGACAGTGCCATGAGATAACCATCATATTCCACCAGTGTGCCTTGTTACCGCGACTGTACTTTATTGCAAAGGTCAATGTAAAATAAAAGATGATAGTAGATTTACCCGATATCTTTGCTTGCATGTCATAAAATATCGTATTCTTTAATCACCCGTGCCCTCAAAGCAGCGTCAAACGCAGACAAATGACAGCATAACATGGTGAAAGAGAGCAGTTTATTAATCTATCAAATCATGTGACGTACATTAAGATCACACTCACCCCAAATTCATCATTTTGAGCCCCCTATGTTTTGGTGCCAGTGCGTTCTGTTGAAAAGCGTGTCCGTTGCTGCTCACGACCAGTAAGCGCTCCTCTGATTGGCTGAGGCGGAGCAGCAGAGCAGCAAACACCAGTCAGCGCTCCTCTGATTGGCTGAGGCGGGCTCTTCTTCTTCTACAGCAGAGCAGCAGGGCAGCAAACACGAGGACGCGCTTCAGCGCCTCTTCAGGAGGCGCGCGGAACTGTTCACGGACGCTGTCGCTGTCATTTTTGGAAAATTTGTAATTGTGTTTTTTAAAAAACGCAGCTTAAATGTATAAGCATGAAATCATTTTGACATCAAGAAGAAGTATAATTGGATAGATACAAAAAAGAGAATATTCGAATGAACTGAAAATGAAGAAAATAACTTATAAATTGCATATGGAGACCATTAATTTATTATTACTGCTATTATTATTATTATTATTACTATAAACCTCACACAGTCAAATTCAGATGTTGATCTAAAATGTAGATGATTTGGGGGTCATCAACACAGTAAAACAGTTGAAAGATAGACATTGTTGTCAAAATAGGCTATTTTCTACAATAAATAAATAAATGAGCATTATTGCATTTCGTTTTTTCCCTCAATATTTTGCAGTGTTCTGTGTGCGCGCAGCTAAGATGCAGATGCTTTCGTATGTGCAGAGATTGTTGAATGAATGGCTTTGTGCCACACACAGTTTCACTGCCCTTTCGTGTTCCTGTCTTCATACTCAAGAAAACATTGTTTGGAGGAAATCTATTTAATGTTATTATAGATTTTGGAAGATTTTATATTTAAATATATCTGAAAAGTCATTGAAAATAAAAATACTAAATAAATAAATAAAATCTTCCCATCTAGAGGAAGCCGTTTCCAGCTCTAATTATTAGTATGGTTAGATTGGATCATGGTTGAATTGATCAGCAGCAAAGACATTAGTTAATAAAGTAAAATTTAATTCATAAAGTATATTGTGTTATTTAACATATTTAACTATTGCAGGTTTGTGTAATATTCTGATTTTGCATTTCATGGTTCTATTCATTTTGAGTAACACTGAATCTGTTTTTGTGCAAGTGAGTCTTTTGGTCTAAGAACTACAATAGCCATCATGTTCACACACAACGCCTCTGTTTATAAATATAAATTATATAACTTTAAAAAGTCACCTGGTTGCCTTAAAATTTTTAGTTCATTGATATTTAAAATGTAGTTAATACAATGAAGGAGATTGGTTTAATAAAGAAACTCAAAATATCATGTTATCTGAACCACATTCATTACTAAGTTGATTTGACAAAAGATAAAAGTTGTGATGACAAATCATGAAAAAGTCTTCTTACAGAGAGCTGTGTCAGCCAACACACTTGGAAAAGCTAAGTAGATTGTGTTTCTTATTTAGAAAAGTAATTTGTTGTAATTTATTATATTGAAAGTATTATATCACTACAAGGATATAGATGTGCCACTGCTCCACTTTCACAGGGTGTTCCTCAAGGTTCGGTTCTTGGTCCACTGCTGTTCATCATTTATATATATATATATATATCCATATTATATATATCCTCTCTTCACCCTTCACAGTGCAGAGGCCGATCAATGAGGTCAATCTTCCAGCACACTACAAGATCTCTCCTTCCTTTCACGGATCCCTTCTAAAACCTCACACTGAACCTCTGTCCTCTTCCCATCTCCTCCTCCAGATGTCGCTGACGAGGACCTAGTGGACCCGGTACACTAGGTCCTCGTCACTCCTGGGTTGCCCACGAAGATCCTCCTGACCGGGGTGTTATATTAGAGTATACTCACTACAAAAAACTAGACTACACCACTGATTAAAACCCGTTTTATTTAAAGGGGTGGTTGATTATGATTTCACTTTTCTAACTTTAGTTAGTGTGTAATGTTGCTGTTTGAGCATAAACAACATCTGCAAAGTTACAACGCTCAAAGTTCAAAGCGAAGGGAGATATTTGCTTTTAAATAAATTGCTTTTTAAGGACTACAACAAACGGCTGGTAGAGACTACACCACATTCCTCCCGGGTTAATGACATCACTAACCCTAAAATTTACATAAACCCCGCCCCCTGAACACGATTTATATATTATCAAGACAGAATATGCTAATCAATAACTACACATAAGCTACACAAATTCATCAACTAACCATTCAGAAATGTTGTCTACATGTTGTCACTTCTTCTTGAGTCTCTCCATCATTGTCTGACACCGGTTTGAACATAAAAGGCTAAAAGTTTTTGAAATTTTCAGTGCATGTGTGTGTGTGTGTGTGTGTGTGTGTGTGTGTGTGTGTGTGTGTGTGTGTGTGTGAGGTAAAAGGACACAAGCTGTTGAAGCTCCGCACCCTGTGCCGGGAGCAGTAGCTCATTTGCATTTAAAGGAACAGACACAAAACGGTGCAATTTTTCTCACCCTCAAAAATGGACAATTTTAACATGCTATATGAAAATATCTGTGGGGTATTTTACATCTTGTGAAAAGGGCATTATACCACCCCTTTAACTCACTTCAGTTTGTTCCCTTCTGTATTATGACAAAACCATGTCAACTGGCAAAATATGTTATTGTAACTTAATAAGGATGAGTTGTTTAAACTTTAGCACGTGTTACCCTTAAAAGTGCAAAAACAAAACTTAATGATTGAGACTCCCTTTTTTCCACTCCCATTTCTTCTGCAAACAATAAGCGATCTGCTGTCAGATAGAGAAAAAGTGCAAATTAGGAAATTATTAAAATGTTGCACATTAATTGTAAAAGATTGAACACACTTGAAGCTCTAAACAGACTCTCCAAAATGTTTGAATTAAAACACAGGATAAAAGTAACATCCTGGCAAAGTAAATATGAATGTAATGGTTCACACACACCTCAGCACAGTGACAGAGCCTGAGCTAAGAGTTCAGACTCATCATATATAACACAGACAGAGGAAGACTGCTGTGTGGTCAGTGATCACACCCTAAATTACACCTCAGATTTTATATATAGAGACGTGAAAAGGACTGTGATTACACAAATATTAAGGATAACTGCTTCCCCCACTTCACATGCTTTTGTCTCTAGAGCACCCTATTGTTTTACTCATCTTAGTTAGCTTATTAATATTCATTTATTTTGCGTGTATATGTCTGTAAACATGTATGTATGTGTAAATATTTACGATGACGATGGCAATTCTAAAGTTTTGATCTTGCCAGAGGTGATTGTGTGTCAGTAGATGGCAGTATATGATCCTGCTGCTGGAGTCAGTGAGTGTGTGTGTGTGTGTGTGTTTTGCTATTTCAGTCTCTCAGGCGCTGCACACACTCACTGCGTGTTTGAGCTAGAAAAAGGCTTAACGTGCGAATAACGCACTAGATAGTCGGAAATATTAATTAGTTATTGTTAATAAGACGATATTGCACCTTTATTTGATGAGGTTTATTATAATTGAATAGAAAAGAAAAAAAAGAGTCCCTTAAATATTAATATATAAATTATTTGTAAGTGACAGATCAAGTAGGGTATGATAATGATTAAGGGGCAAATCGATATTTTAAATTTTTTATTTGCTAGATGAAATATTTAATTTCTCAGGATTAGCCATCAGAGCTGCACGGACGAGATGAGATCATAACCGCTATAAATATCTGGCAATTTATTCAGCATTTAAACTTAACTAAATAAGCCAGTTAATGTTTTCTCAGCTCCTTATTTCAAATATTAATATTTTTTGAATATATTGTTTATTTTTTTAACAGGTTTGTGAGCTATTTTTGTGTGTGTGTTAGCATCAGCTTTAGCATCCACACACTAGACGAGTGAAAAAGGGTTTAGCGGATAAAATTGTAAAACTGTAACTTACTTGAAATCTTAAACATTGTTATCAGGCATGTATTTATTGTTTTGAAATACAGATGGTCAGTGGACAGTGTAGTCAGATCATTCTAAATCGGTCTTGTTGATCACATCTGAAGACATTAACTTAGCCGTTGTGCTAACACGAAGGACATCAGGAGGATTTTAAACCAAAACATTTAGCCTAACGTTACCTATTTATTTACTCGTGTATTCATAAGGAAATATATCAAATCGTCGTGAAAGAAGGAAGAGGTGACTTATAAAGAAGAGGGCTTTCCTTTCCTTGAGGTGAAATTGACATCAGGTATGTACATAAATATAATGACCTCATGCTCGTTTCCTGTCATTATCTGTTTTTAAAGGTTTATAATTGCAGTTGTCGATTTTTGAGTAGGCTAGGTAAATTACTTATTTATGGATGTAATGCGTGATTAGCACATGTATGATGATGTTATTACATGATGTTTGTTAAAGGTCACTGCCATAAAAACATACAACGGGTTTGAGTTTATTTTTGGATACAGCCTAGTCTATTCTTTTTATATGTCGTTTTGTTATATTTCATCATCCTTGTGTCTATAATAATAGATGATTATGTTGATGATGGGCATATGAGCACTAGATGGATCATTACATAAGCCTCACATTGGAGTAGAAACGTGACTTCATCTCTGCGTGTAAAGTTGTGTGTGTGTTTATGCGTGTCAGTGTGTGTTTTGATGTCATGTTTGTCTAAAATATAAGGTTGTTAAATGCACTTGAGCTGGGATTTGCTTGATGGTCGTTTTTAACGGTCGACACACACTTAAATGCCGATTAATGTTTGCTATTTTGAGCGCAATGCCTTGGAGATGTTTGTTTTGAATTTTTCTGGTTTTGCAGTCTTTAAAGGACATTTCAGTGATTGACTGATGATTTCCTAAAGCCTATAAGACCTTCAAACTGGTGCTGATGTTGACACCTTGCGTTATTGTTTTACCTGAAATATTGTCACTATTGGACAGTTACATTTGAGTTTTATTAAAACGGAACGTAATAGCCATATATTTACATGATGTTCAGAAATCGAGATCTTACTGGAGTCAGTTAAAAGCACGTCAGATGAAACAAGCCAGTTTCTATCATTGGTCCTGCATTATTGATCCTATACAAGACAATCAGTCAAATATCTAGAAATCTGATATGTGGAGTGTAAAATTCTAAACCTTCTTCAGGTCATGACATGGCCAGCATCACCTGTAACCTGAGATGTGGCTCGTCTAGTTGAGGTGTGGCTAGTTCAGTATTTTGGTTGCATGTAACATACAGTAGGTGATGTGCTGGTTAGGGTCTGGTTAGTGTGACTAAAATCCCATCGGATCTCTCAGAAACTTGATCACAGTACAGCATACAGCATGATATACTAATGGTCAAAACATTGGAATAGGCCTAATTCATATTTTTGAAAGTATCTGCTCATCCAAGGCTGCATTTAGGCTATTTGGTCAAATAATACAGTAATATCGTGAAATATTATCACAACTGAAAATAACTGTTATTTAATATATTAAACTGCAATTTATTCCTGTGATCAAAGTTGAATTTTCAGCATCTTCAGTGTCACATGATCCTTCAAATATCTTTCTAATAGCCTATGCTGATTTGCTGCTCAACATTTACATTTATGCATTTATCAGATGCTTTTATCCAAAGCTAAGAACAACTAAGAACAAAGGAGTCAACAATCGCGGTAGCCAGGTTTATTACACAGCCGATTTAAGGCTGATCTGTGCCTGCTCATAATTCAGTGTAAAGACACAGTGCCAGATAAAAGCCAGACTAAATTATGCTTGCTCTGACCCACCTCAGCCCCTAGTATATCAAGTTATACTGTTTTTGCTGTATGCATTAATGCATTAACTTTGAGCAGCGTTAAACAATCTTTAGACAACTAGATCAGAAAACCAGCTAGAGAGGAGAAGAAATGCGGATGTGTGTGTGTGTGTGTGTGTGTTGCTGTAAGTGCATTGTTTTGCGAGGGTGAGGTCATTAAGTGCTTGTGGAGGAGGTGCTCCTTCAGCTGCTTCTTGACAGATGTGATGTTCTCAGCGGTTCTTGTGGAGGTTGGCAGCTCGTTCACCGGAGAGGAACAGAGAGAGTGAAGGTTCTGGAGAGAGATACATCAGCAGTGGGTTGAGGGAGGGAGGAGCTGTTCCAGTGGTGGACCTGAAAGCCAGCCTTAAAACTTTCTGTCCACTAGGAGGCTGTGGAGTGAGATCAGGAGGGGTGAGGTTAAGGCCCGTTCACACCAAGGACAATAACTATAAAGATAACGATAAAGAGACAGTTTAAAAAAAAAACCTCAATATTAAAGAATAGCAGAGTTCACACCACAGCTATAACGATAACGATATAGAGAAACGATTTCGTTGGGATCACGTTTGGAAAGATTTTTTTTCCCAGCTGTTGAACGATAAAACACTGACAGCCAATCAGAATCCATTCTATTTTAAGGACTCGCGCATTCAAAATGGCAGACGACATTGCGGAGAAGTTAATCGCACTCAGTTTTGAAATGCCAAGTGCTTGGATGAGTAGCTGTGTTGCATATTCGGACAGGAAGTGTTTGATTTTCCTGATGTTGTAGAGCTCAAATCTGCATGAGCGGGTCGTTGTTGAGGTGTGTGTGGAAAAGCTCAGCTGGTCCTCAAACACGACTTGCTCTCCTGGATGGTTATAGTGGATGTGGACCCCAATTTCACAGTGATATTGTGACTCAAGGAACATTTCTGAATATTGAGTTTTTCTTTTGGGGCATTTGCAGTTGAACAAAAGGTAATAAAGTGCAATTTGTTATCGCAACGCTCAGCATATCGCAGTAATGTTGTGTTGTGGGTTAAGAATCGGGATAATATTGTATCATGGGGCCTTTGGTGATTTCCACCCCTAGTACGTAAAGTATTCGCTTAAAAAATGAAGTATACTTTTTTGGTTTGAAATATCCCTGTACTTGTGCTCATGCGTAACGGGGGTCTTGGCACAAGGTCCAACGATAAAGAAGGGTGTGTTGTTGACAACGTCAATGGACACTCTCTCTCGTGGAGGTTTTGGGCCGTTTTCTTGCTGAAACAGCAGTGTCCATCGTGAATCACAACCAGTCATCTCAGGTACAACATGTCGTGTCAGCAGCACATACAGAGATTCAAGAGCTTCAGGAGAACACTTGAAATATCAGTGTGTTGTGTTTAATATTCTTTGAAGGAATGGTCATTCGGTAAACATTTACTTGCCCTAATGTGCTTCTAAACCTGTATGACTTTCTTTCTTCTGTGGAAAACAAAATATATTTTGTAGACATTTCTCCAAATATCTCCTTTTATGTCTAAAGAAAGTCATGCAGGTTTAGAAGCACATTAGGGCAAGTACTTGATGACAGAATGACCATTCCCAGAATATTAAGGCGAGACACGGCAGGCAAAAACATTGATTTTTCATGCAGTGGTCAGTTTTGAGATTTTGGCCGAGTTTACTCCTTCAATATTATTTCAAGCTGCTATAAAGAAAACGCTGAAAATATACATTACAATGTTTATTTTATTACATGTTGTTTACTTGCGGCAGTAAGTTTGTCCCGAATTTACCAGGAAGTTAGTATTCCATCGCGACATGCCGAGCTCCGTCTGTTCACTGAAGTCTGTCATGTCCGGGATCGTTGTAAAGCTCTGAGTCTCCTGCACAACGCTATGTAAACCAAATATGGGCATTTCCTTTCTATCAGTAACCAATCGTGAATGGCCAAAGGGGGGTTTAAAGCTAACGACGAAATCTCATTTAGAACTATTAAATCTTTAACTGGCGTTTTCTTGTCATTCTCCAGTAGAAACATCTCAGCCTATGTAGCACCTATGTACACCAAACTTTCCAGTTATACACTTAGCAGTATTTTGAAGATCTGTTCAGAGGGATTTGTTAATAAATCATTCCTGGCCTGATTTATGTGACATTTTAATAAAAAAAAAAGTCGAAAATCGATATTTTAAGGCTATGGACAGTATATTTTGATTTCCTAGGTAATGAAAGCATATATCCTGAAATCCCTCTGAACATCTTTTTTCATCTTGTGTGTAATCAAAATGAAAAAATAATTTTACTTCTGGCTTTATCATATTTTCAGATATATCTACTGAAAAAATATGCAAAATTGCACATATTTAATGAGATAATACCTAATTTGCATAATTAAACATAAAAATTTCAAAAACGTGTAATACATTTTTTTTATGAACTTGTGTAAGTAATGAACTGAGGAAGTTTCATGGTGATATCTATTATAGTGATAAAATGTTACCCTATTCACCTGTAGTGTCTCGCCTTAAACACAACACACTGATATTTCAAGTGTACTTTTGGGCTGGAGAATCTCAATAACCGCTTAACAACCTTCAGCTCACATGTTTGTGTTGACCCGTGAATAGATGTTGGAAGCCAGCGCATTACACAGTGTCGTATTTTCCATGACCGTGATGTTTGATTATCTGCTTAATCCGCCGTGCCCCTGAAATCAAACGACCGATGCTTCTGCATCAGATGGACAAGCATTCAGATATTCAAGACTTGCATTCTCTCTGCTTAATTGTGTTTTATGGCTCGGCTCCAGAGCCATCTGGAGTGTGTGTTTGCAGGCACTCGTCCCACAGGTCATTACATCAGGGTTTCAGTAATCGCTGCCACTGGCCTCTAGCCGCTTTTACAGAGTTGCCCAATTGAAGTAGGCTAGTTTTTCAAACTTCATGTTGGTGAACCTAAAGCCCCGTTCACACTGCCAGCGACTTTATCGCTGTATGTTGCTAGTCTCAGTTCTGCGAGTCGCTTGTGGGCGTTCGTAGTGCTGTCGCTCTCATGTTATTGGTATGACTGCACTTCTGGCCATATCTTTACAAAATGCCATCACAAGTGATATATACAACTATATAATTTTAATTTGACTAGGAATTAGGCTCAAAAGAATTAAAAGTAACATTATGCTGTTGGGAGAGTGTTTTTATATTACCACAGCAGTGTTCAGTGGATTAAATCATTTAATGTTACTAGATTAACGATCGACCAATCAACAAATTAAACTCATACTGTCATAAATCACTAAAACGTCATTCAAATTTGACAAATAATACATTTTCTTGTCCCTAATAGTCAACATAATGCAGGGGAAACTGTAAAATGAACTGCAGCAGTGCTAAACTTGCATCATAAAATTACAACACTCGAACTATAAATGTGTGAATTAAACTCACTGAGACTGTCGACGGTTTCTTTTCCATGCATCATTTTATTATATCCATGTGTGTGGTTACAGTCAAATCATATAAAACAGTGAAATTGCCCTCGAACTCTTCTTCTTGCCTACACTCGAGACGGTGACGTGAGCTCCACTGAAAGTCTTCTTTCCTATTGGTTGTCGCTCGCGAAAATCACTTCTCATTTGCATAAAGTTGACATTTCTGAACTTTTGTCGCGTGTCTCGCATCGCTTGACACGCCCACATTCTGTCGCCAACGGTCACTGTCGCTCAAGTCGCCAGCGCTCCATTGAAATGAATGGGATTGTGTCACTTTGTCGCTGCGTGTCGCTGGCAGTCGTAATCGTTGGGTTAACGATGTGCAGTCTAACATTATCAAGTATGTCCCTCACTTTGCAAAAACCAAACAAACACACCTAGTGAGTGCATACACTGTGTGATGTAGCCTTCTCGGTTTAGGCTAAGCACCCTAAGCACTCGCGGTCTTCCTATGAGTGCGCACTTTCGTGACGTAACGCTGCTTTGCCTGTTTTGGGAAGAAGTCTGCTGCGCTCGGGACAGTCACCCTACGGTCTCACGGACTTAATGGACATGTGCACGCAGCAGCCATTGTAAGTCCGATTCTCTACTGGTGTATGATCGCCAAGCACCTCTCAACATCAGATCTGCCATTGAAAATATGATAATCTATGATTTGGGCGGACAGAAAACTTCGCCCCCTCCTCCAGTTCTGCATGGACAACCTGCTTACCTCTGTCGAACGCTGCCCATCTCGTGGAGGTAAACGTGACGGCCTCGTCTAGCAGTGTTCCCCTACGCTGGTCTTCGTGTTCTGCGTTCTCTGGGTCCTGTGTATACCTGGCTGGTACCGGTGGTCGGCTCGGATGAGGAGTTCCAGGTTCCCCGCTCTCGGTCACCTCGTCTCCTGAAAGGTTGGAGTGATTGCTTCTTGCATTTGGAGACTGGACCAGGAGCCCGCGACAGTAAAAGACCCGGTTCCAGTCAGGATAGCCATAGTAAACGCTGCATCGCTAGCCAATAAAACGTTTATTTGAATGACTTTTTCACCTCCAATACCCCGGATCTACCATGTGTGACTGAAACCTGGGTGAGTGTTGGTGAATCAAGCTCTTTTTCAGAGGTTTTACTGCTGGACTGTACATGTTTTAGGTCTCCGAGATCTACTGGGCGAGGAGGAGGAGTTGCGACTTTCTTCAGAGAACAGTTTAACTGCCGGCATTTGCCGTCTTACTCATACTCCAGTTTTGAGCTCAATGTTTCTGAGCTGGATCTTTTTTTTTGCCTGGAATTATGCCAAAATATGATAGAGTTTTAATAGTTGGAGATTTGTTGTCCCTCTAAGCCATTGGTCAAAGATTTTTTAGATCTCATTAAGCCTTTTAACTTGGTACAGTTTGTACTAGCCCTACACATGAGCATGGACACACAGTAGATCTGGTTTTATTATGTGGACTACCTGTGTGTAATATTGAAGGATTTCTATGACCACATGCTTGTATTATTAAGTTTATCTTTCTTGTAATCCTAAACCAAGTGTCCCAGCACGTCATTGTCGTTACTTTAGCCCTTTAACTGTTGAACTGTTTTCTGATGCTTTTAATAGTATTGATGAGGATTATTCAGTGTCCTCGTCTTGTCTTAACACTGAGGAGTTAACTTCATTATTTAATTCTACCTGCCATAACATTCTGTTCCTCAATTTAGGATTATTCGTGGTAAATCAAAAGCTGAATGACACCACTCGTGCTGTAAGACATGAGTGTAGGAGAGCTGAAAGACAGGTCACAGGTATCTATTGACATTTTAAAAGAAAGCTTTCTCAAATATCAAAAGACTGTCAAAACTGAAAAGTCTGAGTACTTCTCAGATATTATTTCTAATAACTCACACACGCCTTGTGTTCTTTTCAGTGCTATTAGTTCTGCTTTGAACACTCCTCAATCAACTTGTCTGGAGTTTTCTATTGAGATGTGTGAAAACTCCTTAAAATGTTTTTGTTGGCAATATTTCTGCAGTTAGAGCATCACACATCTCACTTCCCTCTGCAGATCCATCTATCACCACTGTGTGCTCTGCTGTTTCAACCAGTTTGAGTCTCTTTTTTTAGATATCATTGTTAAAATGAAATCATCTGCCCTCTGCATAGACATCGTTTCTCCTCATTTAAAAAAATAAATAAAATAAAAATAAAATGATAAATAGTCTTGCCTCAGGAGTTTTACCTCAAAATTTAAAGGGGACCTATTATGTCCCTTTTCACAAGATGTAAAATAAGTCTCTGATGTCCCCAGAGTGTGTATGTGAAGTTTTAGCTCAAAATACCCAACAGATCATTTTTTACAGCATGTTTAAAGCCGCACTAAGTAGAAATTGTGTTTTTGTCAAACAGCGACCCCTAGAGTCGCTGTGGAATACTTGCACTGTCGTAAATTATATTATAACATTTTTACATGATTGCAGCTAAATCACAAGTAAATAGTCTATAGTCTAGGCCTACTGTATAATTTAATTTGTGTTGTTTTTATTGAAATGTAAACATTACAAAATGCCAGATAACATCAATTAAGTTAAATGTACGTCGCATTATTTCATAACATTGGCCGTTATGATGTCATTAGACATGATTATTGCAATTTATCATAATAGTTTGCAAATTGTGCTCGTTTACACTATTTACAACCTCTATGTTATGGCGCTTTTCCACTGCATGGTACGGTACGGCTCGGTTCGGTACGGCACGCTTTGGCGCTTTTCCACTGCATGGTACGGTACGGCTCGGTTCGGTACGGCTCACTTATGGCGCATTTCCACTGCATGGTACGGTACGGTACGGCTCGCTTCGGCTCGCTTTAAATGGTACCACCTCTGTTGAGGTTCCAAGCGTACCGTACCGATACTAAAATGTGACGTGCAAACACTGCAGATCACTGATTGGTCAGACAGAATCATCACTGGTCAGCGTCATTGTATTTACAACACGAGACACTAAACCCGCTAGATTTAAATAGCCAGTAGACAACAGCCAAACAGCCTGTTTTAAAAGTATTTGCTTCAAAAATGCTTTAAAAAAAAGAAATGGCTGAATCGTGGTCAGTGGACGAGGTGCAGACGTTCCTCTCGTTGGTTGCCGAGGAGCGGATGGGGAAACACGGAATGAAAATTTTTTATTTAATATGATGATGTCATGGCAGTAGAGACGGCAACTATAACGATCAGTCCCACCCACTTTGAAGCGGTACTACTCTGCAGTGGAAAAGCAACCGAGCTAAAGCGAACCGAACCGTGCCGTACCGAGCCGAGTCGTACCACGCAGTGGAAAAGCGAAGCGAGCCGAACCGTTCCGTGCCGAGTCGAACCGTACCGAGCCGAACCGAGCCGTACCATGCAGTGGAAAAGCGCCATTAGGCTTATTTATGATAATTATGTGAGATATTGAAAGCTGTTCTCATGATAATCGCAGGAATCAATCAACAGCGTTGTCTGATATCCCTCAGGACTACGTGATAAATACACCTCACAACACCTGAGTTCAGCTGGCAAACTAATTCGTGAGGCATAGCTATCTGATTTATCAAAACGATTCCATTTACACCTGGTCACATAAATGTATTTTTGCGAAACGGATTTAAATTCGATCTTCAATTCTCGCGCTTTATGCAGATTTAATGGAGTGCACGTCACCGAGATATGAGCTGCATTTTATAGATCATCAGCTAAAATGTCAAAATCAAAGACCGCAATAAGAGAGAGCAGTAACAGCCCTGGTAAGATCATTTCGTTTCTTTACTTTTAATGATGAAGATTGTGTGTTAAGCGTCTGCGACTTACTTTCACTTTGATTTGCGATAGTTTGCACGTTGGCTTGATGCAGTTGCTCATCTGCGGTGATGCGTGTTCCAGCGCGTCGTCATATCTGGATATAACATATAGCCTGTACAATGCTCTCACATGTTTTTTTTTGTTTTTTTAGCATTTTTGGGAGGAGTACAATTTACATATGTTGTTTCAACAACCATATGCATTTACACTTGTCCAGTTTCGTCTGGAATGCGTCTCAGATCTCCTCCTGAAGTGGTTTGAGGGATCGGATTCAAATCCGTCTCAAATGCGTTTCGGAGGGCATTTAAACCTGGACTTTTCACGATCGGATAGCTATCCGATCTGAGAAAATGCATGAAGTGGCCAGGTGTAAATAACCCCCATGACAAAAACATACGCACGAAAGCCGAAAACAAACGCTGGTTGGCCTCTCACGTCCAAATTTGACGAAGTGGTGGGGGAAGTGACGTATGCCGTAAAGCAGTCGAATTTTGTAGTTCTTTTTGTGCTCTTGTTACTACCCGAACACTGAAGTTACATAGTGCCAGTAAAAGCGATACAGACCCTGTCAGGCTATGGCAGACGTGTCATTCAACCTATTGTAAGTCGATGTACCATCACAAGGATCTTGGAAATATATTATGAAGGTTGAAAAGTTACATAGTGTCGCTTTAAATTGTCATTTTTTGGGGCTCAGAAAAACGCGCTGTTTTAGTGTGTGCCCTTTAAATGCAAATAAGCTGCTGCTGCACGGCATAGGGGGCGGAGCTTCATGAGCTCGCGCTCAGTGTCAGAACAATCTCATCTCACGGAATGATGATAATATCAGAAACTCTCAGTAACGGTGTTCATTTCGACCCGGAGTCAGACAATAATGCCTACAGAGTCAGAGTGCTGTATGGAGATGGAACAGGTATAGTTTAGTAGTTTAATTACGGTTATAACGTATTTGTCATCTGCTTGTATGTATCCACTATTAATAGCCTACAAGTCTGCTGTTTCGGACCAGGTCTGAATGATGATCAAACATATACTGATGAGTTTAATAAAGTTTATTGTACATAACACAAAAGATGAAGCGTCAGTTTTACTCCAGAAAATCACCATAAGAGCTGAGTAAACACAGCAAGTTATAAGAAGTGCATAAGTACATAAACGAATTTCGGTAGAGTTGAGGGAGCATTTTCTTTAAAAACTAAATAATTCCACCTCGTCTTCACCGGCTGCCTCAGATTTCGGGAGTAAATAGAGAGAGAGCTATGTGGATTAATACATCCAGCCACACAACACCTACAACGCTTGGGAGACATTCTCGTCAGTACAACTCGCTGTGAACTCGATCAGGGCGGGTCTATGTTAGAATGGCAGTGTCTGTCAACACTCGTGGGCGGGGCCTGTGGCTTTAGTGACGTCACTAAAACAGCATTCTGAAAACAGGTCGTTGGGAGACACTGCTGATGATTTATGGGGATTAATAAAAAAGGAGTGAGTGGATTTTTATCACTATTGGGTGGTTGTGTACACACACTGCCAACACACATTTATGTCCAAACAGCATGCAAAAGTGAATTTTGCATAATAGGTCCCCTTTAAACATGCAATAGTGGAACCATTCACTGGCGGAGCTAGCTTTGGCCACCCCTCTCACAACTGCTGTTTCTGTCTCTTTTTTTATTGACAAAAATTGCGTTTTAAAACGCTGAACCGTCTCTTTAAGACCACAAAAACGTGAGACTTTTTAGACGCACACTCCAACGTCACCTCAGCGCCAGGCGCAAGTCAAACGAGTGCGGAAATGTGCACGTGCCGAATGAGCTTCAGCAGAACATCAGACAGTGATGTGCACATAGTAAATATAGAGTCAATCTTTCTCAACTGGTGGGTTGCAAGACCGTTTTGAGTAAGTCGAATAGTGTGCAGTCAACAACAAACGTAATTCTCTTTTTTTCCTGATGCTACTTTTATTTTAGAAGATGTGTGTGAAAGCTTGTGACACTTCTGTCAGATGCTGAGAAAAGGGCGTTGTCCTTATTCAGTTGGCTATCGTCGGTAAGATGAGATGTTGTCAGGCCAAATGTCAGTAAATTAACTAACTTTCCTGTCATACGGCTGACAGCCATTGTACTGTGCTTGCGGTACGCACAAACGCGGCGTGCTGTATCCGTAGTTGTCGTCAATTAACTCATGTAAGAATCAAAAAGGCGATTAAAGCTGTCAAAACTGCATGCATGTATTTGTTATATATGCGTCACATGTGTCTGGATTAATATATTCTGCTATGTGAGATCACAATATAAGACACAAACTGATATGTAGGCCTAATGTTTTAATGTCCAAATAGGCCTAAATGTGAGCACTGTGCATTTGTACTAGACGATAGGCATTCATTTTGCGTTAATTTGTAAAGGACAAACAAAAATGGATAATTTTTAAATCCATAAAATAACAAATTTTACATTCTGGCAACATTACATTATGAAAAACATAACATTTTACATTGTGTGCTGTTGACTTCCGCCTTGTTCACATTCTTGCACATGGGGATTCAAAAGAGAACTTTTGTTTTCCTTTTTAATTTAGGTATGATAGAACTGTTGCAATTATTTATTTTGACAACTAATATAGAAAGTTAAACTTTTTTTGACAAACTCAGAATTGGTTGAAGAGTTCATTGACTATATAAAACGCATTGAGGGTTAAATAATCTTTGGACTACGGTAGTTATGCAACAATGTAGAACAAGCTATTGGAGATTTTGAGAACCAGAACCAAGCTAACTGAGCAAGTTGAACTTTAGCTATAGTGTGTGCCCTTTTATTACTATTCAATTCATTTTAATATGAGGTGGTGGGTAATAATAAAAATATATAAAATTCACTCAGTATTCCATGATTCCTAATTCACTACTATCTCAATTACAATTAAGTACAAATTAACTTTGTTCAGTTGTGTAGGCACTAAAACAGTCCAATACATTATCAAATTATTTTTTATGATAAAATAATTAAGATTTCTGTGCCACCCCAGACTGGTTACTGGCCCTTGCCTGGCCACCCCTATGAAAAAATCCTGGCTCCACCACTGGAACCATTGACCTCTACTCATGCTAAAAAATCTCAAAACTTCCATTCCTTTCCAAAATATTAGAGAAAGATGTTTTTACACAGTTGCAATCATTTTTAAATCAACATGGTTTGCAAAAAAGTGTTTCAATCTGGTTTTAAATCACTTCACAGCACAGAAACAGCCCTGTTAAAAGATTTGATTGACCTGTTACTAGCCACTGACTCAGGCGATTGTGTTGTGCTCATGCTCCTGGATCTTACGCCTGCATTTGACACTATGTAGACCATAACATCATGATCTGTCCTTTGGAGCATTGTGTTGGCATTAAGGTACTGCGTTGGAGTGGTTTAGATCTAACCTGTCTGACAGAAGTTTATCGGTCCGCCTTGGGGATTTTGTGTCGTCCTCGGCATCTCTGTCATATTATGGAGTCCCTCAGGGTTGTATTCTTGGGCCTATTCTATTCTCATTATATGCTACTACCTTTAGGGTCCATTTTTAGGAAATATGGCATCTCGTTTCAACTTTATCTGCCTTTGAAACGGAAAGATTCAAACTCCATAGCACCACTGTTGGACTGCTTGAGGATGTTATAGCCTGGATGGCCTCACATTTTTAAAGTTCAATGAAGGGAAACAGAAGTCATGGTATTTGGACCTGGCAACGCCTGTGAGCCCCTTATTTGGATCTGGGTGCTATAAAATCACATGTGAAGCCCAGTGTTGAAAACCTGGGTGTTATAATGGACAGTGACTATTACTGGACTCAGTAATGTTGTTTAAAATCTACTCCAGTCATTGGAAACCGTCTGTAAACTTGTGTTCAGTTCAGTCTTAAAATGTGTCAGCTAGTTGCTAATGCCGGGGACTATCTGAAACATGACTGAACGTGACCACACTAACAGACTGTTTCCAACGACATTTGGTATCAATTTTTCCATGTTATACAATGTCAGTATAGCAAGTATTTACACTCATTTCTGCACTTACACCTGGTCTTAATCATTAAGACAAGCACATTACTGACAGAATCAAAAACAGGCTGTCAGACGGAGCTTGAAACACCATTTTTCAAACATGTTACATGAAATAAATGCATTATTTTTTGACAGCCCTAATTTAAATGTACCATCAGGTACAAAAAGTGCATTCTGTCATCTTCTTTAGAGCTAAGTAGGCTAACTCACATTGTACACTCCACAACTAATGTAGGTTAAGAGTGTTTCCCACAGGATTCTGTCAGACTATTGGGGATGGACCTTGTTATATGCAATCAATCTGGTGCACTTTGAAAGCAAAATGAAGAGCTTCCAGCCCTCCAGTCTTTGCATTGACTTTTACCTAAACTTTAAAGTGGATTTAAACCTCTTTTTATATGTGATAGTGTCCCAGTCCACATCACATGCAGTTTTCCACCAAAAGAAAAAGCTTGAGGGTTTAACAAGAGTTGTCAAGCTTTTACTTTGGTGGAAAAGTTTGCAAAGCATTGACTTTGTATATAATAATACAAATTAAATATTAAAATGCATGTGGCACCTACACCCGCAAATTCTTTACAAAAGACTCCTGACCTGCATCCTGTGTAATTTGGCCTTAAGATAGCGATATGTCAGTGACACATAGGGCTATTTTTACACACACTCATATGCAGGGCAAACTGCCTTCTTAAGAGGTACTAGAGATTCCAATACCGACTGCATTCCTCAAAACTATCATGAGTTCAGATAGATTATGGAGAGTATTGGCACCAATGGTCTCTCTGGTCTACTTTAGGTTTTGGGGAAGTGCTCCCCTGGGGCCGGTTGCTCCGGCCGGATGTTATAAAGTTGGATGTAAGCTCTACACTCCCTCCAGCCTTCTGATTAAAATGCACACCTGTTGCACCTACTAAAACTACCAACAGGCGCAACTACGCTATATTTAAGCTGCCAGTCACAATGCTTGCAAACTTTGCTAATAATAAAGAACTGAGTTGCTCATGACATCATGTGAAGTGAAGCCATCTGATTTAAAGTCTGCTTTTTTATAACTGAACTCTTTACATTCTTACAACACAAACATCGTAAGCATGTAAATAGTATTTATTGGCCCAGCTTATTAAAAGTGTGAGCGAGCTACAAATAAGCCAATTGCAAATGGCCTGAAATCTTAATATGTTGCATAAATTAACCATAAACATTGCAGTTCATGTCTACATTAGTTCAAAATAAATTCACAGACATAGAACTAATCTTGGCCGAACAAGTCAAGACTTTTCACTTTATGCTACCTTTGATTAAGTGTAAGATATAGTCTCAGGCGGTGCAACCGACCCCTGGTGTGCTGCAATAACCTTATGTAGGGCGTTATGATTTCCGCAACGCATCCTAATGAGATTAATCATATATTTATATTCAACATAAACTTAATATTACAACTTATATCTGCACAAAATGATGCGAATGCACAAGTGAACTTGAGCTAAGTTGCGTACGAGTCAGAATGTGTAACTCCTGTTGTGGATGCGCTCTTACCGTAACAACACATTGAAACACAGAAACTAAACCAAAGAATTCACAACGTTTTATTACAATAGTGTTCTCTTTATAATGTTATGTTTTATGACCATCTCAATCATAGTTATTGATGTTGTGCATTGCTGTTTGAGACATTGCTGAAGCTAAAGATGATCACCCACCGCTTTATTACTGCATTGATTAACCAGACGCATCCTATATGAGATAAATCATATATATATAAGTGAACTTGACTATGAAGGTGTAACTCCGTTGTGGATCCCCTATTCTCGCAACAACACGTTAAAACCGGCACACAAGTAATTCACTATGTCTTTTACTGTAATGTTCTCACATGACATGGCCTACAGTATATGACGGACTTGAGCGGCACATGTTGCACTGAACCATATTTTCCTTTTCAAAGTGATTCATTCCAATCATATTTCAAGCAATTTAAAACCATCATGTTGAACATCTGAAGGAAATAATCCAGTACTTATTGGCTTATATTATCCACGCATTTAGTAGTACGTAAGCTGTAACTTTGTGCTCCTTCTCATCAACACTAGGCTAAGTTGTAACTTGCACACAGTTGGTCCAACTGGCCCATTCAGTGATCCTTAACATTACACACCAGATCTTTGCATGGTAATTGTGGCTTCTCTGGCATCATATTTCCCAAACAGAGCTGCATGCTATGGTGTGAACGCTAGAAAAACATCTCGAGTGGATCTGATCCCTCATGCCTCCTTTAGCTCCATAATAATCTTCCCAGCCTTTGATGGCAACCCTGATTCATACTTTGTCCTTGTAATCCAGTCATGTCGAGGGCTAAAATTAACCGTATAATGGCACGCAGTCGGTGTAAGGCTCTAATCTGCCCAGCCCTGCCTCAAACACCCAGGTGGACATTCAAAGGAGATTAGGAGGGTCACCTGTCTTTCCTTGTGTCTGCCTCACACTTTCATTCTGTCTCAATCGACTCCCCATTGAGCGTCCTCATCCTGAACCACTCCCACTGTTGTGTCAGAACAGATCCGACCTTGAGATGTCTTTTTTCCAGACTCTGAACGGCTGCGGTGTGTTTGGGAATGAAATGTACTGTAATATGTTTGTCTGAAATATCCCATTGCGACTTGTCCGGCTCTAACGACACACATTCAGGCGTGCAGGACGATGCATGCATGGGTGAAACTGGACTCAGATCCTAAATGGACACAACTACACCCTCAATTTTTCTTCTGGATCTAGTCCCATATTCAGTAAGTAGAAGCTATATCGAACAATAGTGTCTGACTATGTTATTATTACCCCCTGAGAGTGTCTAGTGTTATAGGCCTACATGCGTGATCGGATGTGATTGGAGAACAACAAATGTTGTTCATTGGCAGACAGGGCTGTGTTCAGGAAACTTGTCTGAAACCCTTTTGGTGCTGGTGACCTGAAGATTTATAATTCATCTTTAATGCTGGATTCTGTGTAAAATGCCCTCATAAAAGCCATCTTAAATATTTAAATATAAATAGAATAAGCAAGCATAAGCGGCCATTCAAATATGCCATTTAAAAATGCGAGACGCAGGTCAGTGAAGCAAAAAACAACAACGCACGGTCTAAAGACACATTTCTTAAAAGTTGAACTTGTTTTAACAAGATACCGCAAAAGACACAAGCGCAACGGTCAAACGCGTCTGTCTAGTGCGTGTTTACATTGAGAAACGATGGGAAAAGTAGCGCAGTGGAATGGAAAAGCACGTTCTGTGTGAACCGGCCCTAAAAACAAACTCACTTTATGAGCAGACATGACTAATAAGAATATCACATGGACTTTATGGCTAATGTGCTGGATAAAAGATTGTTGGTCTAAATGTTTAGTTTTATTTTTAGTTAAAAACTAAATTCTAACATTACTTGCCACTGGTAAAAAAGGCAAAAGAAACATCATGTCAAGTCACATTTACTGTATGTACAGCGCTTTATCCAATACCAGTTAAAGCAGCTTCATGGTAGTAAAGGGAAATACTTGTGTTAATGTTGCAGCTCTACAACAGAGAAGAGTTCAGCAGCTTATATCTGCTGGATAGCATATCTATATATGAATATAGAAGACGTGTCATTATACAGCTCACTTCGGTCTGGTTGTCCTCGTATGATGTCAGTGCAGTCAAATCGATAGTATTTCTCATTACTTGTGTGTCAATTATATTTCTCTAAATAAAGGAAATATCTCTTCACTAAGATTGAATTGCGCTTTAGTTTGCAGGTGCTCTCTGTTTTAGTGCCCGATTCACTACTGGATGCAAATCAGGGAACCAACATCACCAAAAATGTGTGCTGAATTTTGCATGTCACAGTACCCACCCCATCCTGTAGACTTTGGTTAGATCTGGTGCAACTTCACCAGCTCACAAGGTGTGTGTGAGCAGATAGTGCATCAGTTCTGGCATATAGTTTACTGAATCTGTACAGCATCAGACCTCCACTGCGCTGAATCTGCTCTTTGCATTGTGTGTCTGGTTATAAAGCTCTACAAACATCCCTTTTAAACAAACAAACAAAAATAGTTTCCCTCTCTTCATTTTTGCAAAAATAACAGAATTGATTGCATCAGGCAAATAGCTAGAGCTAATAGCATTGAGCAATTTTACCACTGTGCAAATTGCGCTTGACTTGTTTAGACTTATTCAGGCAAAAACGCATTAAAAGTTAACAGTACAAAGTCCTTGAATATGAAAAGCAATAAAATGACTAAATTTCCACAAAGATAAATGCATCATCATATGTCCCGCGCCGAGCTTTGGGATGGGTGGGGTTTGATCAGGGACGGTTGTTTTGCAGCTTATACTTGTTTTGAACAGTCTATACTTGATATCCGATCAATGTCTAGGTCTAATAATCTCTTAATTAGGGAATAATTGACCTTTGTGCTTTTATATTAATGAAATGTTTTGCTGATTTAAAAAATTGTGCACAGCCCTTGAAACGTCAGGTTTTGGCTAATAAAGCAGAAGATGAGAGTTCAGTCCTGAAATAGCCACTAAAGCTGATGCTTGTGTACTGATGCAGAGACGAGTGACGTAAGCGGACGAGCTGCACAAATCTCATTTACTGCGGGACAGCCCACATTCAAGCACGTCGCACGTCTTAAGAGCAGATTAATGTTGTTTGTGAGTCTCTTTCCAAACAACATGTGGCAGATCAGCCGTGACAAGCAGAGTTCCCTTGTACTGAAAGGAAAATATTGCTGAGTTTGGTTTTCTTGTGCTAGAGAGAGTTCACCCAAAAATTTAAATTCTGAATGAATTATAATTTGCCATGTTGAACTGCAGGTTTGGGAAGTTTCTAGCCGTGCCAATGTTTACAAGCCTAATTGCCTGGTGGTACTTCTACAGAATCTAGGCTTGCTGGTGCTCACAAGGCTTTAGGTCATTTGATGGATATAAGGTCTGTTTGATCTCACGATTGGCGGTCTCTTCTCTCAGCTGTTCCACCTCTGGCTGTAAGGCCAGTAAGCACAAGGACTGCCCACTGAATGCCTATGACACACTTTGTTTGCCTGCTGTAGCCAGACTTGATGACTGCAGCACGAAACAACGTTCTCAATCAAGAATCCTGTTGAAGATACAGTACATCCAAGTCTCCTGGTCTTCGCTTCTGAGATTTCCAACAATAACCTTAAAACCCAAATTATACTTGTTTGGACGCGAACACTTAGTGTACAGTATGCACAGAGCCGAATACACAGCCTTTCAAAGTATACTACATTTAATAGTGCGCACGAATATCACTGTGAAAATGCCTTTGCACTCGTTCCGAGAATCTCTTAATCCTCTCACACAAGTGCTCATCAACGCTGGTGTCTGCTGTTGTTGTGTCTCCAGTAGTTTGTTGTTGTTGTTTTTGTTCTGTATCAGTGTTGCCACCTTGTGGACTAAATAATTAGTGCAACAACAAGAAAAAAACTCAAAGTGTGCGAGCTGAGCTTACGTTGTACATCTGACTGCATTCTATCATCTCTCCTTTCCATCTTCTCTTTCTCTTCTGTCCTGCGTGAAATAATATATTAATTTCGATATTAGCTTATGATTTTATCGATTATAATACAAACGTTTGTTTAATCTTTAGCCTAGCCTACTATGTGTAAAGTCGTTTTCTCCTGGCTCCAGAGAAATAAATCACATGGGATGCAACTTAAAACAACTGAGCGCCTATGAACAGCAAACTTCTTCAAATCGGGATGTGATGGCTATCTGAAGGTATTATAGACCTCCTTTGACCCTGAAATATTTAAAGGTAGGGTATGGGATTTGCAAAACGGCCGGCAGATTTTGAAAATACACAACTCAAATGGTCCTACCTTCTTTCCTCCAACGCTGGCCCTGACTCCACCCATTACTCTCTCTTTGTCTCTCGCGGTCAGGCACGCGAGGGGTATGGGGGGAGGGGGGTATGGTACGACCGTTTGATTGACGAACTTACTGTCCAATGATTCTAGGTGGTCTTGGAAATGATTGGCTGGAGTTTTTCGAGTCCTGCCCGTTCCACAGATGATTAAATTGCTTCATTTTCATTTCAGTGCTTCTAACTCAGTAAGTGGGTTAGGAATAGGATTTCAAGTGATTTTGAAAAAATGGACAAAAAAGAGAATTACATACCCCACCTTTAACTACTGAGTGCAACCCCTAGTACTGTACACATTACACACTGAACGATCATTTAAAGACACATTGTAAGTTTGGTAACACTTGATTAGTCTCTATTAAAGGGATGGTTCAGAGTAAAATCAGCCTAGGGTCCTTTGCACCATGACCTCGAGCCAAACACCCCCCCCAGAAGCCTTTTTCCCTTGAACATTATTAAAGTTAGAGCTTATCTAGAGATATCAGCCGGATGGCTTAGTGTAGGCGCTAACGGATCCAAGGATGTATCTCGTAAATTACTCCACTAATAATGCCCAGAATGGTACCAAACCAATCAGAGTCTCATCTCCCATTCCCTTTAAAAGCCAGTTGTGATCGCGCCACTGCGGATTCGCTTTTTACATGACGGAATTTGCAAACGGATCTGCTCGTGCGCGAGGTTAAAGCTGTGTGTGTGTGTGTGTGTGTGTGTGTGTGTGTGTGTGTGTGTGTGTGTGTGAGGTTAAAGCTCAAGCAGACCATCTACGGGACAAGTCGGATTCCACCATATCTTTATGTACATAATATTAATCTTTTACATTGTAATCGTTTTTAATAAGCAGAGAGTGTGTGTAATAAGCAGAGAGTGTGTGTAATAAGCAGAGAGTGTGTGTAAAATAAGCAGAGAGTGTGTGTAATAAGCAGAGAGTGTGTGTAATAAGTGTACGCGCATTGTGGAGCCACCTATAGGCTCATATTACTAATGCTCCCTTTAAATAACATAAAAAATATTGTGGCATTGACTTTAGAGCATGTTTCAGTTGGTCAATGGCTCAGTCTATATCAGTTCCTCATAACAGCAACACTCCAACAATGCGCCTGAACACACTCGTTTTCAGACCAGCAGCCCATGGGCGCACAGATGAGCGCAAAATGCATTTGCTATTTAAACAACGTGGTGTAAGACGTGAAAATGAAAACTGCGTCGGGCTGAAACTAGCAGAAAACACATGCGTCGCGCCTGGCGCCGCATTGCACCGGGTGTGTGATAGGGCCCAATCAGTTGAGAAATAAAACACTTAACATGTGTAACATGCTGCTTGGCTAAAGCTACAGGACTTCCGGGATCCCATCACGTTTTTCTACTGCATAGGGAGCCAAGTTTTAATGAAAGCCCACTTTGCCAGCAGTGACGTCCCCCTGTAAGACATAAACAGCCGTGTTTATGAGGAGACTCGCCAGGAGGAGATATGCCTACATATGTCTAAGCACAAGATATGTTATGGACATCATCAACCCAAAGCTTTACACTGCATGTTTTGATCATGAATCTGGCTAGCAGATGCATTAGCCTAGTTTATGTGAGAAAAGTCAGATTGAAACAGCACATGGCTCACTATGATATGTGTTTCTCTGACAGATTAGGTTTGTAGTTGTCGTCCTCAGTGTGTGTGGCAGGCAAACAAAGGTATTACAAATGGGGTCACTCTCCCTTACGTCCTGTTGAGATGCCTGAGGCGTCGGACAGCATCGTTCTACTTTTCTTGCATGGCTTCAGTCAGTAATGAGTACTAGTAATTCCAATTAGCAGCTTATTAGTAGGCCAGCAAGAAACAACTCTATTCCTGGAGTCTCTGTGTTTTATGATTTTGAGCATGCTTTTAGGTTTGCTGTTGGAATTGTTGGAGTGTTCTTATTGTTATTTCATTCAAAACAAATAATTTTTCTTAACTATCAATATTGATCAATACTAGTATCACTCAGCAGCATTGATACATGAACTTCCACTCTGGTTCTTTAACTTGTTCTCTGTTCTCTGGTTCTTTAACTCTTTATAAGACAACACTTTCCCGCCATCCATGTTTTCACTGTTTATATGGGAAGGGGCACTATAACACATACAGAATCCGCTGATCAAAGCACAGGAGAGCAGACATCCCAAGTCTCCCAGAAGTTCGGGGAGTCTCCCGCATATTGATAGCGGCTCCCTGATGCCCGCAAATTAGTTAAGATCTCCCGGAATCTAGAGCGAGCGAGCAAGAGCGCGCATGTGAGACAGAGACTGTGCTCCAAAAACCGTGTAGCGCGTGCACAGCAGAGAGGGAGAGGGAGCGAGAGACCTTGCGTGTGTGTGCTAGTGTGCGTGTGTGCCTCATGAAGCGCATGTAAGATAGAGAACATCTGATTGGCCTGTTTCGGTAAATCAACCAATCAATTGTCAGTGTGGGCGGGCTTTTATCTCTTCTACCGAACCGAATTAATCAGTTCAGTGTATCTAGAAAGAGGAGGGTCATGGCAGAGGGAGAGTGCCCCAAAAAATGAAAGTATAAGACACATTTTACGCCAGACTACACGAAAGTGTACCCCTGTCTTATAAGAGTAAAACATAATGATAGTCTTGCACGCTTACAGTTTGTAACAGTGACTTCAGCATTGCCCATGGCAGGTTAAATGATTGTAAAAGACATGTTGAGGTGAGTTCAACAAGTTTCATTTCATTCATGTGCATATTATTCAGGCCGGCTAGTTGCCAAGGCTGTATGAAAACAACAAACTCCTTAGACCTGTTTAAAGTTGCAATGGAATGTAAATAAAAGCAGTTTACATAAATAGTAAAAGTAATCTACATATTGTAACATTATTAACAAATAATTGCATAGGCCTATAGCCTATAGAAATTATGTATTATGCTTTTATATATTTTAGGTGAAATGTCATATCCTTGTCCTTACTTTGAAAGTAACTCACTCCTGCTAAACGTTTACTCTTTGAATCCTTGCTCCTGGAAACAATATAAAAAGTTTGCTAAGAAGTAAACTTCCTACTAAAGCTAGGTGGTGTTTGACTCTAGTGAGTGTATCCATAGTAGACTGGTGGGAATGGCCTTGGACGGCAACATGGGCATTATGGGTGTTGAAGTTTTCCTACCTATTTGGAAAAGGGAAGATAGAAACCTTCTCTAGTCAGGTTTTTTCTCTGTCTTTTCTACAACATAGGAAGCCAGGTTTTATTGAAAGCCATTTTGCCAGCGGTGAAGTCCCTTTATGTCATATTGAACGTCTCTAGAAGGTGCAAGAAAATTGTCCTCCACTTCCAAAATGATACTGGGAATTCACACTCAAATATGTCAAGTCAAGTATTTGTATAGCGCTTTTCACAATACAGATTGTATCAAAGCATTAAAATAATACAACAAGGTTTGTTTCTAGTGGAATTTATTGATTGATCAAATTAAATTAAATATCCCCCAAATATCCCCAACTGAGCAAGCCAAAGGCAACAGTGGCAAGGAACCGAAAAACTCCATTAAGTGACCTAATGGTGACCTAAAGCTCCATTAGGTGACCCAATGGAGAAAAAAAAACCTTGGGAGAACCCAGGCTCAGTCGGAGGCCAGTTCTCCTCTGGCGTTTATGAACTAGAGGCCGGATTTAACTGTAAGATTAAAAATATTATATGAATGCCTGGCTGAAGAGAATAGTCTTTAATCTAGTTTTAAACTGGGAGAGCGAGTCTGAGCCACGAACAGTATCAGGAAGGCTATTCCAGAGTTTTGAAGCTAAATGTGAAAAAGCTCTTCCTCCTTTGGTGGATCTGGATATCCTAGGTATGACCAAAAGCCTTGAATTTAGTGATCCGTTAAATAGACTGGAGCTAAGCCGTTTAGGGCTTTATAAGTCAGTAGCAATATCTTATAATTAATACAGAATTTTATAGGTAATACAGACTCTTTCCATATGTCCAGCAAGGTTTTATCGCTAATGCCTGGAATGCATCTTTGTGTTCTGCTGGGTCAGTACTTCAGTTGAGGATCGTTTAACTTGACTTTGTTCAGAAGGCATTCGGGAATGAAGCAGTCGATGGCAGCTCAGCCTTCCTGAGACATCAGACTCTTTCCATCAAGACTTCAAAGACATTTTCGAACGGGCATGTGAAGCATTCGTGTGTCTGTTGTTGTAATGAGAGCTGAACGCGTGTGCTGCGGCATGTTGGGTTGTTGAGGATTAGATTGGACACATTGTCGGAGATGGATGCCGCTCTGTGTTTGTCTATGCGCTGATGGGACTCAGGCTAATGTAATAAAGGCAGATGCCAGCTGTGTTTGTAGGGTTACACGGCATGCTGGGAAACGCTCTCAAGGTGCAGTAATGGAAGGTTATAAACCTCTGTTGTTTTCTTTTTAGCTGGTTGACTGGTGTGCAGTTTGATTCATATTCAAAAAATGTATGCAGTTCCCTGTCTACTAAAAGATTAGATAAGATAAGAAGTAGTGATCGACCGATATATTCGCAAAACTGATAAATCGGCCAGTTTTTTTTTACTTGTTAACTTATTCGTAACATCTTTTTTATTTTGATATATTGCGCAGCCCTACTATAGTAGGATTACAGAATCAAGAAGTTGTCATCTAAAGTATGAATCTGTTTATTTTACAGAATTATTCAATCAGTTTTTTTTCATATAATTTAGTTTTTAAATTACATATTTCTAATTTTGTAAATATAATGTAAAATAAATATTAATTTAATTTCGACGATTGTTATGGATGTTATTGCTGTTATTGGTGTTATTGCTACATTTAAATTAAATAGTGTGATATCATATATATCATATTGGCCATCAAAAAAATCGATATCAGTCGACCGCTAAACAGAAGGTTTTCATGCGAACACATTTAATCTTGACAGGAACCAGTGAGGTCTGTTCTCGCACATCAAGCAAGTTCTGTTCACCATGTTTGATTCCACCAGTATGTTTGGCACAGTGTTTATTTTGTTCTTCCTCTTCCTCTCCCCCAGAAGGCCGCGTGGAGGACTGCTCCGAGCGCTCCTGCGGCGGGATCTGTCGGCAGGTGTGTCAGCGGGCTGGCTCCTCCCCCTCCCGGCGGCAGCCTGCGCTCTCAGCCGCCCCCTTGCACCCCCCGCTCGCCAGGCCTGCGCGCCCGAGCCCATGCCCCCAGCTCAAACGCCATGTGTGTCCCGCACACGATGGAGGCGGGCAAGCACAGCGCTAGCCAGGGGCCGGGCAGCCGCGACGGGGTTCCCCTGGAGCCCTTCATACACCAGGTGGGCGGCCACACCAGCATGATGCGTTATGATGACCACACCGTCTGCAAGCCACTCATCGCCCGCGAGCAGCGCTTTTACGAGTCCCTGCCACCGGAGATGAAGGAGTTCACCCCAGAGTACAAAGGTAAGATGGAGGATTTGTGAGCAATGCACTCTTCTTAGATTGAGTGTTTTTTTATTGTTGGTTTTAGTGAGCTGAAACTGTGACACAGTAACTGTTTTAATAGCACACTGAAGACAACATGCTAAATTCCTCTGTGAAAAGTTGATTCTTCAAATTCATGCACTTCAAAGCACCTCCGTTTAAAGGTATGTTGTCTTTTTCCCCCCGAAATTAACAAAATTTAAATAATGTGTCAAAATTGGGCCGATATATTAAAGCTGATAAATACTGGATTATTTCCTTGAGCTGAGACACTTCAGATGCACTGTTCGCCATGATGGTTTTGAACTGCTTGAAATATGATTAGAATCACTTCAGTGATTCAGTGCAACATCTGCAGCTCAAGTCTGTCATATAGACTACATAAAATTATAATGAGAACATCATTATAATTGTGTGTATAGGACATGGATTTTAATGGTGAGACTTTTGTTTTTGTAATCAGGCTCTCAAAAATTATTTTAAAAAATCTGGATTTAGATTTCTTGGCCAATATATTGGTTATCGGCTTTCAAATATAAAGAATTACCAGTTATCGTATTTCATATCGGTGCATCCCTAATCACTTTATATTTATTTGTGAATCTCAATCTATTTATTTGGAATAATGCAACAATTCTAACCCCATACCAGCCATTATGTCAAGACAGAGTCTTAAGATCTATTATGAGCCACTAGAACATTTCAGCTGTGTGGATGCTAGAGCTGGGTTGACAATATGGATTTTAATTGATCTGCATTTTGATGAACCAAGATCTTTTAACCCTCTGGGGACCAAGCTGTTTTTGGGGCCCTTGAGATGTTCTGACATGCTCTGACATTTGTGCTTTTTTCAGTTATTTATAAACATGTTAATGGCAAAGGTGTAAATTCACTCTATATAGCACAAACAGGCCTACCATAATATGCGAGCAACATGTATGTAGATGTTTGTATTTTGAAGAGAATAATGTTTATGCGTGGTTATTTAAAAAAATAAAAATGAAAGTTGCTGAAATAAGACCACAAAACTCATACAAAATATGTGCCCACAAGACTTTTGACTAATGGATGTTTTCTCTTGGAGTTCTAGCTTCAAAATTATGTGAAAATAGTCTTGCTTTATCGTTCACAAAAAAAAAATACATTGATTTAAATGGTGTAAAACAGGTTTTGCTTGGAAAGCCAATATGCGAGGGGGAGGAGTAGTTTACACCTTAGATTACCCAGTCCCACCCACTCTGCATAATGACTCTGCATAATTAGCCATTAATTCAGGTGTGACACTGACTGAGCCACAATGCAAGGACAAAATAGCCTATATATTTAGAAGAAGACTTATATTGACCATTTAAGATTTTGCTTACATCTATCTTGTAAATATGTTTTGCTATTTTATTAAAAAGGTTACAATTACAACAATAATTACAATTTCAGCAATATTTCTGCAAAAAAAGTACTCTTTCTTTGTAAAAAAAAAAAAAAAAGATTATAGGCCTACATTTTATCATATGTATTCATTAGTTTGAATATAGCCAACATTGGAACATCTTAGTCTATGACTTTATTTTTGACAAAATAGTATTTTATATATATGAGCAGAAAAGCTTATTTGATGTGACAGTATATTCTACAGTAAAAACTGTACCCAAATCTAGTCAACAAAATGTTGTCTTTCATACTTCGCCTGACTGTAACGCAGTAACTGTAACTGTAAAAGCAGTTTATTCTTTCACACACAGACGCGCGATTCATATTTAGGCTAAACAGTCTTTACAAATATGTACCCTTCATTCATCTCACAGAAACGCTATTCATATTATAGAAACGCGATTCATCTTTTTGTTTACATAAGCCTACAACGTTATTCCATAACGTTATTCCACATTAACACTTGAGAAAGGATAACTTAGCCTACCTCACTCCTCAGCGGGATCTGCTCCTCATATCAGCACGGAAAATTTTCTCCATAAGGTAGGCTATATTATGCCTCTTTGTTTACAGCTGATGTGGGGGCGTTTCACAGACTGAAATGGTTCTCAGAATTTGCGTTTGAATAGCACGCGCTCTCCGGGGCGTGGTCAAATTACTTTTGAATGGCTCCTAATGAGCTCGACTGGAGTCGCTCTCTTTTTATACAGATTACAGAAGCTGATAATATTTGTTTTTTATATAAATTACTTCATTTAAAAGCTGCGATCTCAAGCTTTATGCCCGTGGGTCTGTTTGCCTGTTTGACTGAATTTTCGCGGAGTTATAGATAATTTTCGAACGCGTTTCAAATGGGAGTTTACTGACAGAGAGAAGGCAGAAATAGCATCATGTTAGTTTTTCTTTATTTGTCAAAAAGCAAAACACTTTATTTGTATTGTGAGTATACAGAAAAAAAATAGAAACTGAACAGGATCGATTGATGTATTACACGAAAATGAAAGATCAAAATTAACAGAGCATTTTGTGTTTATTTTTCATTGCTAAAAAAAAAAACGAGCAAAACGCGCGGGCGCGTTTTTGGTCCCCAGAGGGTTAAGTCTATGCAGTTTTCAGTTGATACTATAACAAAACGTATTATGGCCAGGTTCACACAGCAGCAGAATACAGTTGTCAGTCCTGTATTTGAGCCCTTAATTCAGTTACGTTTACGGGAGTGACAACCGTATTCTGTAACTGAACTCACACCTGTAAGTGTTCAGGACTCACAACCGTATTCTGTAACTGAACTCACACCTGTAAATGTTCAGGACTCACAACCGTATTCTGTAACTGAACTCACACCTGTAAGTGTTCAGGACTCACAACCGTATTCTGTAACTGAACTCACACCTGTAAGTGTTCAGGACTCACAACCGTATTCTGTAACCGAACTCACACCTGTAAGTGTTCAGGACTCACACAACCGTATTCTGTAACTGAACTCACACCTGTAAGTGTTCAGGACTCACAACCGTATTCTGTAACTGAACTCACACCTGTAAGTGTTCAGGACTCACAACCGTATTCTGTAACTGAACTCACACCTGTAAGTGTTCAGGACTCACAACCGTATTCTGTAACCGAACTCACACCTGTTATGTTCAGGACTCACAACCGTATTCTGTAACTGAACTCACACCTGTAAGTGTTCAGGACTCACAACCGTATTCTGTAACTGAACTCACACCTGTAAGTGTTCAGGACTCACAACCGTATTCTGTAACTGAACTCACACCTGTAAGTGTTCAGGACTCACAACCGTAGTCTGTAACTGAACTCACACCTGTAAGTGTTCAGGACTCACACAACCGTATTCTGTAACTGAACTCACACCTGTAAGTGTTCAGGACTCACAACCGTATTCTGTAACTGAACTCACACCTGTAAGTGTTCAGGACTCACAACCGTATTCTGTAACCGAACTCACACCTGTTATGTTCAGGACTCACAACCGTATTCTGTAACTGAACTCACACCTGTAAGTGTTCAGGACTCACAACCGTAGTCTGTAACCGAACTCACACCTGTAAGTGTTCAGGACTCACACAACCGTATTCTGTAACTGAACTCACACCTGTAAGTGTTCAGGACTCACACAACTGTATTCTCGGAAACCTGCACTGTGTGAACGGTGAAAACCCTGCCTAGTGTAAGTATAGCCTAACATTGGTTTTGCTGTTTCACAGAGCCGAGATATGCTGTTGTTGTGATGTTAGCTCTAGTAACAGGACAGTTTTGACTGCCATCGTTTGTCTGGAGGTGCTGTGCTGCTGCTGACTAACAACCAACTCTTGCTTCTTTATAGACCTTATGCGCCAGAGAAAAGAGGGCGCCGCCATCTTTAGAATATTGTCTTTGAACTTCCGTTTTTGCGGTCGCTCTGTATATCTCTATGGCGCTGCTGTCCAGGAGTAATTAGCTTTTGAAGTGGATTTACTTAATGTAAAGTTAATGAAAGTTATCATGAGGTGACATTACAATTGCAATTCAATTACACTGTAAGAGTGTAAACATACATTAAAGGGGACCTATTATGCAAAATTCACTTTTGCATGCTGTTGGGACATAAATGTGTGTTGGCAGTGTGTGTACACAACCACCCAATAGTGATAAAAATCCACTCACTCCTTTTTTATTAATCCCCATAAATCATCAGCAGTGTCTCCCAACGACCTGTTTTCAGAATGCTGTTTTAGTGACGTCACTAAAGCCACAGGCCCCGCCCACGAGTGTTGACAGACACTGCCATTCTAACATAGACCCGCCCTGATCGAGTTCACAGCGAGTTGTACTGACGAGAATGTCTCCCAAGCGTTGTAGGTGTTGTGTGGCTGGATGTATTAATCCACATAGCTCTCTCTCTATTTACACCCGAAATCTGAGGCAGCCGCTGAAGACGAGGTGGAATTATTTTGTTTTTAAAGAAAATGCTCCCTCAACTCTACCGAAATTCGTTTATGTACTTATGCACTTCTTATAACTTACTGTGTTTACTCAGCTCTTATGGTGATTTTCTGGAGTAAAACTGACGCTTCATCTTTTGTGTTATGTGCAATAAACTTTATTAAACTCATCAGTATATGTTTGATCATCATTCGGACCTGGTCCGAAACAGCAGACTTGTAGGCTATTAATAGTGGATACATACAAGCAGATGACAAATACGTTATAACCGTAATTAAACTACTAAACTATACCTGTTCCATCTCCATACAGCACTCTGACTCTGTAGGCATTATTGTCTGACTCCGGGTCCAAATGAACACCGTTACTGAGAGTTTTTGATATTATCATCATTCCGTGAGATGAGATTGTTCTGACACTGAGCGCAAGCTCATGAAGCTCCGCCCCCTGTGCCGTGCAGCAGCAGCTTATTTGCATTTAAAGGGCACACACTAAAACAGCGTGTTTTTCTGAGCCCCAAAAAATGGCAATTTAAACATGCTGTAAAAAATGATCTGTTGGGTATTTTGAGCGAAAACATCACATACACACTCTGGGGACATCAGAGACTTATTTTACATCTTGTGAAAAGGGGCATAATAGGTCCCCTTTAATATTACATTAATATTACACTGATAACAAATTTTTGTGATTTTAAAACACATTGCAATGGTATTCCAAGTAAACTTGAAGTGTGTGAATGGCATGATTAAAGTGTGCTTCAAATAGGCTACAATAAAGTAATCTTTATAAATAATGGCACAGCTTTAGAAAAAGTACTTAAAAAGTGTTTAGCAAAAGTACAGCAAAACCGATTATTGGTGAGTGTGACACTTTAATTATCTTGCACTTTAGTTGAACTTCAGCACTATTTCTGGATTACTAAAGTGCATTTTGTACAAAATGAGTTGTTCCAATTTAGCAGACTTAAAGGGATACTCCACCGAAAAATGAAAATTCTGTCATCATATACTCACCCTCATGTTGTTTCAAACCTGTATGAATTTCTTTCTTCTGCTGAACAGAAAGGAAGATATCTAGAAGAATGTGAGTAACCAGACAGTTTTAGATACCATTGACTTCCATAGTAGGAAAAAAATATACTATGGAAGTCAATGGTATCTAAAACTGTCTGGTTACTGACATTATTCTAGATATCTTCCTTTCTGTTCAGCAAAAGAAAGAAATTCATACAGGTTTGAAACAACATGAGGGTGAGTATATGATGACAGAATTTTCATTTTTCGGTGGAGTATCCCTTTAAGTATATCAGTATAGAATACCAACAGTACAATTGCAGGGTATTTACATCAAGTACATACAAATGTAAATGTATTTGTAGTATACTTTTCACTTGGGTACTGTATGTTAATTTTTTGCTCTTGAAATTCGTTCGTCATCTCTGATAAAGAGACATCCACTCTTGCATTGTGTGTATGAGCATTTTGGGGGAGGAGGATACTGCATCTTTAAACCGTCAGACTTCTCATTTCCTGTTTTGTCATCCGTATGTTCCTGTGGCCTGTATCACGTACAGCTCTGTGACTCTCTGTTCTCACTTGTTCAGTGTAACAGCTGTCTGCTGTCAGATGGTGAGGTCTGTCTGCTGTACAGAACCCGGTCTGAGACGGGATGTGAACTGTCATGAGAGACAGCTCCTTTTTTTTAATATCATAATATTTGAGTTGCTCTGATGAAAGCAGGTGCAGTGAAGTGTGATGTTATGACATCCAGTGTCATGTCAGAGGAAAGCCAGAGTCCAGCCTGGCTAGAGTTCTGTTCCAGTCTGCCTTCTCTTGAGTTGTCCAGCTTTAAGAAGTCCTCTCTGATCACATCATCCTCTTTGACTGGCTCATGCGCAATCGCCATTCGCAGAAAGTTCTGCAGATTTCCACACCCAAGGTTTAAAAAAATCTTTATTTAAAATTTACCACATATGTGTGGTTGCAGGAAGGCAGACGAAGATGAAGAATAAAGTTCCAATGTGAAGTTTAATAAGGGTAATACAGATAATACTCAGGCAGGGCAACACACACTAAATGTAACGTAGACCGAACACTGAAGGACTGTGAGGGAAGAACTTAACGTATGCATTATGAACCATGAACCATTTTTTTCAAATCAGTTTCTTATTACATGGTCAAAAAAGTAGTTTTTCTATAAAATTCTGATTTTCTTTTCCGTTTAATTGCACATTTCTTTTAGAAATTGATAGATTTATACACTTGGAACTCATGCAAACCAAAAATAAGTAGATCCCTATCACTTAATCCCTATCATTCCCAATCATTTGCCAACTCATCCTCCCTCTCATCACATGGAAGAGCTAACTCTGCACTCTTCCTGTTGCCCTTCCCGTTAAATATTGCTGTATTCATTTTCTGAAAAGAAGAAATCAATTTATTTATACATAATACAACTATACTACAACAAACACTTCAAATAAATAAATAACTACTGCAATCATATTGTTGATGCTACTATCTACAAAAAAATCCCAATAGCTACTGCAATTCCACTGTGGTACAGCGTTGCCTTATGGAAACATGGATATTTTCTCAATTTACAGTAAAGCTATGTTAGACAAAGCTGATTTGTGAATAAAAATATCTAATTTACTTATCAAAGCTGCTGCAAAAAATCCCGCTTGAGAAGAGTTGTTTAGAAATGAGGTTAATAGAGCAATTTCTGGAGCACCTCAACGGTGTCTTCTGTGTGAGAGAGGGAACGAGAGTTCTGGAGGGACATTCCATAGACGGTATATAAACTGGACACAGCGACCCCATTGGATTCAACGGAGACAAGTGAAGTCAGTTAGAAGCACTCTCTTCCTGATGGTCGAGCGTACTGCGCAGACTCAAACTGAGCTTGACGACGTAGATGTGACGTAAGCAACCCGTCTATCTACTAGTAGCTGTACCAAGAGAAATCTGAATCATTCCAATCCGAAGCTTGCAGAGACGAAGAGTGTAAGTAGGAGGTGTCCATGAGCTAGGAGCAGGAGAAACTTTTGCTAAGTATTCTGATTAATTACTTTGTCATTTTGCCTCCACGTCCCCCCGATTGCGTGTGAGCTTCTCCTCCTGTCCATATGGTAATCTCTCTACTGTGCGACAGAGAGTCGCGTGGTTATGACGCAATCGTTAGCCTATTTTTACAAAAACTGCTTCTGCGGGGCCATAACGTAAGATACAAGGTAATGGGGCCTTTTATACATTTTCGTGTTTCTTTAGAAATAAATAATGGACAAATGGAGTCTTTAAACGCCTCAGATGTAAAGTTATTCGCTGTCAAAGTGACGCCAAAATGAATGGGAGTCAATGGGATGCAAACAGCAGGTGATGGTCTGCTAATCAATGGCGGCGCCCGAGGAAACTTCAAAATAATATGAAACCCTGCCCCCCTGGGACATTCAGATGTCATGTGACTTAAAAACAGCACATCATTGGCTACCTTAAGGCCTGCCCTTTTAATTTCAATAGTGGAATATATTGTATTTTTTCTGAATAACAAGGAAATTGGTAAAAAATTATTGTTGCCATAATTGTACATATTCGTACCATGAAGGATTAAGTAGTGACTCAAACAAGATAATTAACGACATGCACCTGAACAGAATGAACTAATAACAGTAACCGTAGAAACAAAGGAGTGGCGGGAAAATCAAACAAAGGAACACATGATGTGAATGAAAACTAACTAAAAGTCCATGATAACTAAGACAAACTGAACATAACTGTTTGTTTATTGAACATTTGGCACTTTCATTTTACTCAGTTCATCGTACAAGTGGATTGTATCGCTTGGATTGAATCACTGGAGGTGAATGTGTTATCAAGTTTGGGTAACTGTATTGGGGAATGCACAATGGACTGAACTTAGACAGAGTTTAAAAACACAAGCCAAACAAATCAACTAAATGAATAACAGGTGCACATGATCATCAAATCAAAGAGAAACCATGGAAACAAAACTGAAATAAAGGAAACCGAACTAAAACATGACAAATCCATGCAAAACAGAAACTGACACAGACTGACCCCTAACACGCACATTGCATTGCACATTGTAACCTGTTGTTATTATGTAACTCACACCTTTTGGGCATATAATATAATATAATATAACATGTTTCAGTAAGTTGTACTGTATCTTTCAACATACCTTCAGATGTTCATGTTTATTCTGTAACTAGTATTAAAGAGGAAGAGATGAACGTGTTCACGTAATGTAATGTATACTTAACTAAATGGGTGGAAAAAAGCCAAAGAAGTGCAGATTCCCCAAAACAAAGCAATGAAAGTGCCTTAGTCAAGTTTTAATACTCCACATACTGCACATGAATACACTCCTGACTCTCACGTCTTTTATCATCTGTCCTGTGTTCCCCATCACCAAAACATCTCGCATTCTAGATTCACAGCATACCTTCCACATGAACCCTGCGATGGGCTAAATGCATGCCATACATCTGTAGCATCCACTGACTATTCCAGGCCATGCTAGAGACACACTGAGGCTTGTTATTTCCCTCATAGAGTCACAGCAGGGGTTATAAATAGGCCTGTCCTTATGAATCACATGGCATTGTTTTCAAATGTCAACACACCAGAGAGGGATGAGTGTTATAAATTACACTGGCGCAGGGTAGTTTTACTGAAGTTTTAGGGCTTACAAAATCAAACCACCTCTTTAGCTGGCAAACAAACAGATTTACAGAAGGCAACATGTTTTCCACTCATTTCACTATTAACCATTTGTCTTCCAAGCAAAGTGCAAATGTGTGTGTGTGTGTGTGTTATTTGTTAAGTCAGATTTGTGTTTGTCTATAATTGTTCATCAATGCTGAAATCCACGTCATTTCAAAATATAACCTTTTCTTACAACTGTAATTAGTGAAACCCTGTGAAATCAGGTTTATTTTCCCCCAAATTCCATGTCCCGATTGCACTTGAATGGTTTAATTAAATTGTATTGATCAAAAAGCTTGTCTAATTAATTCATAACACTTTTTTTAAACAATTTAATAATTTATTTAAAGTTTTACAATAACATGTCTGTGTTGTCTGTTTGAATTCTTCTGGATTTATGATCTAATACAAATTTATTATCAAAAATGGTAGTGATCAAATAAAGGCATAAAATATTAACAATTTAATCAATCATATTTTCATATTTTACTGTATTTGTAAATCTAGCGAATGTATTTTTTATGTTTTCATTTATTAAAAAAAAGGACAGTTTTTCTAATTGGATTTGACACATTTCTCCAGACTCCAGACAATTTACTAACACAACTAACACAACACACAACTAATCACACTCTTAACTTCAGCCAAACTGTTCAACTTTACTGCATAATGAAGCACTGTATTTTATTCATTTATTTATTTATTTATTTATTGCTAATGCTTTTATTAAAAGCAAATTCTATCGTCAAAACTACAGGTGTGTTCTCTATTGATTTTTAACGTTTTCAGCTCGATACACACACATGCACTAATGATAATACTTGTTACCTTTCCTGTGATGTGTGTATTATTACACACTAAAGACACTTTTTCAAAACTCTTCATACAGTCTGCATTACCAACATCAATCTTGAGTCTTGCACACATTCAAGAACTCTGTACACAAAGCTTTGAGAAAATGATGCATATGATTTGTAATTTGTATGAAATGAAGTATATTTATATTATTATATTTTTGTGTTATGCTATCCTGGCACTAATTTACTGAAAACTAGCTAACATAGCCACAGTGTGGTTTCAGATAGAGCTGCTGATCTTCCTCTCTTCTTCACATCCCTCCATCCATCCCTCCCTCTTCTGCTGTCTTTATGGGATGCAGGGTCAGGGAAGTGCTGGAGTCTATCCCAGCATCTCAGGCCAAACCTCCTGCTTTCCTTCACAGAAAACACTCATTGATATTTCTAAACTTACGATATTTTTTTTTATTTGCTTTCTTTTTTTTAAAACAGGGTGTTATTACTGTCAATCGTCACATTTTCCGATTCAGTCCCGCATTCAAATATTGTTTCAATCCAGAAATTTTGCAGTGTGTAGCTTAGTTCTTCCTCTCACTTCAGTGCAAGTTCACTGAGCTCCGCAGCCCTAGCCTGTGTCGTGTGTTGGGTAAGACAATGGAATTAAAAGATGCTTACTGTGTTTGTGTTGATTTAAAGTAGCCAGTCTTTTTATCTCATCGCAGATATCACATCCCAGGCACAGTAGCAGACTCACACGTAATGTCTGTCAGTGGCCAGTGTCTAAACACAGATCTTGTCTGACTGCACTGTATCACTGTCACAGATCAATTGCTTCTGCTTGAACAAAACATCTTTGGAAGCAGCCAGATAATGACCTAATTATGCAAAATATGAAAGTCTGATCTCGGTGGATCTTATATCAGCAGACACAGGAGAGCATGACACTAGATCAGCAGGTCTTCTGCTACACAAGCTGTAATGAGCTCCTCGTCTGAGGACGATCACAGAGCTAAAGATGAGCTTCACGACTGAGGCATGCTGGGATTATTCAGACTCGTTCTGTACATCTATCTCAGCTCCTTTATTCATCATACCACACTAACTCACACTCCTTTGAGCTTCTTCATTACATTAGCGGTTCTTTGCGTGGCACTTCTGTAAACTCGTTCAATATTCAAAATCATCAATGTTTTACTCAGCAATTTATATCCTTCTTACCCTTAATAAACTATCATCAAATCTGTGAATGTGTCAGTGCGTGCCGTGGTTTCTGATTGGCTGAACCTCAGAAGAACTGTCAGTGTGACATCAATGCATTCACACACTCCCATTTTTATGTAAATTCAGTTGTCGCTACATGAATTTTTCGGGCCTAAATTTGAAGCTTGTACTTGAATTTGTACAGAATGTAACTATGTTTAATAACTGTCCTATATTTAACTGAAGTGAACAAAGTAGAAATGTACAATTACATTTTTGGTACCAGCTGAATTATATCAGCAGTAACTGTGTGTTGATTCGTCATAAAATCGCATGACTGTGGCTTCAGACTTGAATAATAATGTGTCCTCTTTTGCTTGTTGTGCATTTAGGCAAGTGTTTATTAATGGAGAATCACCTCTGAAACATTGATTTAGTCCAAACCCTGCTGACCTGTGAGTGTTGTGTTGTCCAGGTGTGGTGCTGGTGTGTTTCGAGGGCGACTCTGACGGCTACATTAATCTGGTGGCGTACCCGTATGAAGAGAGCGAGGGTCTGGATCACGAGGAGCTGTCGGAGAGAGATCAGCCTCGCCGGAAACACTCTCGCCGGAGCCTCCACCGCTCCAGCAGCGAGATTAAAGAGGACCGGCCAGCGCACGACAGCGACGGCACCGACAGGTACACAAACATACAACACCACACACAAACACAGCTTCAGGGACGAGATATTTACCTATTTAGACAGGTTTCTGTATTTTCCAACCTGAGACGTTTGAAATTTCAGGAATCCATGAGGAAAATTGCTGGGTTTTCAAGTACATTTAAAGGAGCGTAAGAAATGTATTTCAATTAATCATAAAATGGCCCTGATATGTCACTAGACATTAAGAAATCATGTTCATTTCAAATACTTCTATCACTGACAACAGTAGTCCAGCCAGGATATTGTCATTTAAAAAGTGAAGTTGCAGCCCTCAACTGATGTTGATGTTGTCATCTTGGGTTTTGGCCTGAAGCGCCACCCTCCACCTATCTACCAATCACGAAGTCAGTAGTGTTTCGGCACCGGGGTTGCCAGCTCTGCTCTAGTTACCACAGCTACGTAGCAGCCTACGTTCCTGCTGGATCCTGCAGCCTATCTGGCAACCTCGAGTCAGGGGGGAGGGGGAGGGGATACACCGTTCTACAGCAATTTGAAAGTGATTGCAGTACCAGTTTTGGCCACAATCTTACATAGGGCTCCTTTAATATATATTTAATTAATGTATGTATACGGTAGCTTCCAACAGAAGCTTTTATGTGTGTGTGGATCATCCAGGTAACACTCGCCAAGAGCCAAATGTGAAACTTGCCAATTGGCTGATAACTGATAAAAAATTCTAACCATGCATGGATATGTGAATGTGATCATCAAAGCACAAAGGCTCAGATGTAATAATATACATAGAGTCTGATTTACATGCTTAACATCTTGAAGCATCTCGGTTCACAGTAAACGCACTGAAAACACACCTTTAAATCTCTGTGGTTTTCCCCCAAAATACAAGCTCTATCGCAAAGAAATTAAGACACTCATAAATATTAGTATTGTAATTTTACTGTTGTTCTGTACATAAAACTATTGTATAGTCATGTTAATATCCTTTAAATTTAGCCGATATTTCTTCGTCATGTATTTATTTAGTCAATTTTGCTCTGATTAAAAGTTTATTTTAGTCAACAAAAAAACATATACATATTTGAAAAAAAGTGGAAATACTATTTAAACATTTTGTAGTTTAATTTAAATATTTTAACATTCATTATGAACTAGGGATGTCATAATGAGGAAATGTTCATACCAGTATAAACTTATTTACCATTTTTAAACAATTGGAATTGGAAACGAGATCTCTGTGGTAATAACACAGTTCTTCCTATCCTGTGTTAATCAACAAACTTACCAAGCAAACATTCCCATGTACAATATATTAATTCTGAGAGTTTGCAGTCAGAAAACATGCTCAAGTGTCCCTCTTGCATTACATTGTGGGTAACAGTGTGTGTGTGCAGTCTGCAGGAGTTGAAGAGTCCTCTTCTGGATCTCCAGATGCATTCGGATGTGCCGTTCCAGATGCTGGACAGCAACAGTGGCCTGAGCTCCGAGAAGATCAGCCACAACCCCTGGAGTCTGCGCTGCCACCGACAGCAGCTCAGCCGCATGCGCTCCGAGTCCAAGGACAGGAGGCTCTACAGTATCCTCACACCAACTACACTTACACTTCTCCATTCGTATGAAATATGAAGTTGATCAATAAAAGTACTGTGTTTCCATTAGCAGAGGAGTAATGAAAGGGCCGGTGTAAAACTGCTCTTTACAGTGAGGTGTTCTGAAAAGCTTTATGTAGGTTTAATACTTTACTTTAAAGTAGGACCTCTGTGAATCATGAACCTTTTTATCTATCAGTGTAAATCATGTTCTAATCCTCTACAGCTGGGTTTGCATTCCTTCATTCCTTCATTCATTCCTACCGAGCCCCTAAAGGGACCTTTGCAAAAATAAAAATATACAGACGTTCACGTGCTCACGAGAAACGTATCTTGTGAGCACGTGAAAGTCTGTATATTTTTATTTTTGCAAAGGTCCCTTTAGGGTCTCCGTACATTCCTTATACATTATATTTTAAATTAGCACTTTATAAATGAGGTCAGACGTATCTGCTAGTTTAAACATTTAGGACATGAGCTGCTTGGAAACATTTGAGACTTTATTTTGTGCCTGATTTCCCCCATTGATGGCTATAAAGGAAACTCTCAACTCTCCTGTTGACTACTGTACTGCCACACCGTACCGCCGTCTGTCTCTGGCTTTATTCACAAATCTAAGCGAATTAATGTCAAAATCATTTTTATGTAAACTGTTGCATTAATTTCAATGAACACGAAACTCCATGCATCAACACTAAAAATCATTTTGCGATTAGCAGTCGCTGTTCTGTTGGCATGCTTCCTTGAGGTGCATTGTCTATGACTGTGACATCATTACCCCCCCCCCCCCCCCCACCCCCATTATCATTATCCCATTACATTATCCTAAACAATAAGCAAACATTATCCCAAAACAGTCCGTTTTCTGCGCACAGCAGAAGCATCAAAGAGAAGTAGGAAAGTGCTGTAAAAACAGCTTTCTGCCATGGCCTCTTCATTTCCTCAAGCTGAGCTGTAGGAAGCAGATGCTCATCTCTTTCTGACACTCATTTGAAACGCTCCAGAAATCATCATTAATCACCAGTGATTCAGATCGGGTGCTAAGAGGAGAGAACTAGTTTCTGAGAGAGGCAGAATATTGTTAATGGAATCCAGAGCTAAACCATTTTAACACACATTCCAGCCAATCAGAATGGAGTATTCAGATGGGCCGTGGTAAACCCACTGTGTGCATGTGTGTGTGTTTCCCCTGTCACGCTCCTTGACCTGAGCCTCCTTCAGAGTTCCTGCTGCTGGAGAACGTGGTCCACCACTTCAGCTGCCCCTGTATCCTGGACCTGAAGATGGGCACGCGGCAGCACGGGGACGACGCCTCCGAGGAGAAGGCCGCCCGCCAGATGAAGAAGTGCGAGCAGAGCACGTCTGCCACGCTAGGAGTGCGTGTGTGTGGCATGCAGGTGCGTACGGCTCTGACCCGACACAAGTGTCACATTAGGGGCCCTATCTTGCACCCAGCGCAATTGACTTTGTACACCGACGCATGTATCATTCCTATTTTGCACCCGAGGCACAGCGGACTTTTCCCTCCACAGATGCACGTCGGAAAAATTAGGGAATGAACTTGCGCTCCCGGGGGCGGTTCAGCGAAAAGAGGAGGCGTGTTCCGGCGCAAATGTTCCCTGGTGCTATTTTGCAGTTCCAGAAAACAATTCCGCCACTGACCAGGAAAAACCTAGTCTAAAGTCAGTGGCGGGTTATTCAGATGCTATTTTAAGGGCGCATGCTTTGGCCCTAATCAATGTAGCGTGTGCACAACGCGCATACACTTTGCTTCTCTACTCTACACACAGACGCAGCAGTTTTCATTTTTGCAAACCATACATGATTACAAGAAAAAATATTCCACATGAGGGAAATCATTGTGGTGTCCATGAAGATGTGAAAAAATAGGCATAAATCTAGCTTACACATTTACCCAAATTATTAAACGCCTGTTTAACCGAAGCTAATTTGTCTGTGTTTCTCCATCCCCAATGTCACTTCTCTGTGTTTTACGACCCTGACGAGAACGTCGGTCTCCTCGGCTGTGAACCGCTCCTGTCCATCCGCCGTTATAAAAGGGAATGTGAGATGACGCTCTGATTGGTTTATTTCACGTTACGCCCAAACCACACCTATGAATAATGAAGCTACTTCAGACCAACACATTTTAGATTTGCGTCGGGCGCAAGAGTAATTTATCCCGCCGGTATAATAGCAACAGCGCCCGAGATCCGCCCTCAAAGTTACTTGCGTTTCACGCTTGATACTTGCGTTTCAGATCGTTAAAATAGGGCCCTGAGAGTCTGTGTGTGTGGCATGCAGGTGTGTACGGCTCTGACCCGACACACGTGTCACATTAGGAGTGTGTGTGTGTGGTATGCAGGTGTGTATGGCTCTGACCCGGCACGCGTGTCACATAAGGAGTGTGTGTGTGTGGCATGCAGGTGTGTACGGCTCTGACCCGACACATGTGTCACATTAGGAGTGTGTGTGTGTGTGGTATGCAGGTGTGTATGGCTCTGACCCGACACATGTGTCACATTAGGAGTGTGTGTGTGTGGCATGCAGGTTTGTACGGCTCTGACCCGACACACGTGTCACATTAGGAGTGTGTGTGTGTGTGTGTGTGGCATGCAGGTTTGTACGGCTCTGACCCGACACGCGTGCCACATTAGGAGTGTGTGTGTGTGTGTGGTATGCAGGTTTGTACGGCTCTGACCCGACACGTCACATTAGGAGTGTGTGTGTGTGTGTGGTATGCAGGTGTGTACGGCTCTGACCCGACACACATGTCACATTAGGAGTGTGTGTGTGTGTGGCATGCAGGTGTGTACGGCTCTGACCCGGCACGCGTGTCACATAAGGAGTGTGTGTGTGTGGCATGCAGGTGTGTACGGCTCTGACCCGACACGCGTGTCACATTAGGAGTGTGTGTGTGTGTGGCATGCAGGTGTGTACGGCTCTGACCCGACACACATGTCACATTAGGAGTGTGTGTGTGTGTGTGGCATGCAGGTGTGTACGGCTCTGACCCGGCACGCGTGTCACATAAGGAGTGTGTGTGTGTGGCATGCAGGTGTGTACGGCTCTGACCCGACACGCGTGTCACATTAGGAGTGTGTGTGTGTGGCATGCAGGTGTGTACGGCTCTGACCCGACACAAATGTTACATTAGGAGTGTGTGTGTGTGTGGCATGCAGGTGTGTACGGCTCTGACCCGACACATGTGTCACATTAGGAGTGTGTGTGTGTGTGTGGTATGCAGGTGTGTATGGCTCTGACCCGGCACGCGTGTCACATAAGGAGTGTGTGTGTGTGGCATGCAGGTGTGTACGGCTCTGACCCGACACATGTGTCACATTAGGAGTGTGTGTGTGTGTGGTATGCAGGTGTGTATGGCTCTGACCCGACACATGTGTCACATTAGGAGTGTGTGTGTGTGGCATGCAGGTTTGTACGGCTCTGACCCGACACACGTGTCACATTAGGAGTGTGTGTGTGTGTGTGGCATGCAGGTTTGTACGGCTCTGACCCGACACGCGTGCCACATTAGGAGTGTGTGTGTGTGTGTGTGTGGTATGCAGGTTTGTACGGCTCTGACCCGACACGTCACATTAGGAGTGTGTGTGTGTGTGTGGTATGCAGGTGTGTACGGCTCTGACCCGACACACATGTCACATTAGGAGTGTGTGTGTGTGTGGCATGCAGGTGTGTACGGCTCTGACCCGGCACGCGTGTCACATAAGGAGTGTGTGTGTGTGGCATGCAGGTGTGTACGGCTCTGACCCGACACAAATGTTACATTAGGAGTGTGTGTGTGTGTGGCATGCAGGTGTGTACGGCTCTGACCCGACACATGTGTCACATTAGGAGTGTGTGTGTGTGTGTGGTATGCAGGTGTGTATGGCTCTGACCCGACACGCGTGTCACATTAGGAGTGTGTGTGTGTGGCATGCAGGTGTGTACGGCTCAGACCCGACACGCGTGTCACATTAGGAGTGTGTGTGTGTGGCATGCAGGTGTGTACGGCTCAGACCCGACACGCGTGTCACATTAGGAGTGTGTGTGTGTGGCATGCAGGTTTGTACAGCTCTGACCCGACACACGTGTCACATTAGGAGTGTGTGTGTGTGTGTGTGTGTGGTATGCAGGTGTGTACGGCTCTGACCCGACACGCGTGTCACATTAGGAGTGTGTGTGGCATGCAGGTGTGTACGGCTCTGACACGTGTCACATTAGGAGTGTGTGTGTGTGTGTGTGGCATGCAGGTGTGTACGGCTCTGACCCGACACACGTGTCACATTAGGAGTGTGTGTGTGGCATGCAGGTTTGTACGGCTCTGACACGCGTCACATTAGGAGTGTGTGTGTGTGTCTGTTCTGACAGATGTGATCTTGGAGCTTTATACAGCACATGCCACTGTAAAGAGTGTAAGGGTGCTCTCACACCTGAGAGTTTGTTCCGGATCCTGGTGTGTTTTCTCCCTGGGTTCGGTTTGTTTAGGCATATGAACACGGCAAGCGCTCTGAGATCGCCTGATCGAGGGACAGTTCTCTTGAAGGTGTGAAAGCAATCCAACCTAACGGACCAACGAATCAATTCAAACGGAAAATGCGCTTTATAAATAGCAGTAGTGTCTGATTCTGTGAGTGAGTACATTAGTTATCACAGTTGAAAAGCAAAAGAGCACCTCTTCATCTTAAAATGTTGTGTATATGCTCTTCTCTTGTCCCGAAGAAGCCTTGATTCCTGCTCTAGCTGCATTATAACACTCGTATAGTGTTGCCGTATTTCTTCACTGTTAACCGCCAGACACGCTGGGAGATCCAGAGAGAGCGCGTTTGAATTTGCTGCAGTATTAATATGAAAGTAGTTTATAATAACAGCAGGAATGACGGCTACATTCGTATAGTGTTTGCGTGTCTCGACAGTTTCAAATAAAGCCACAATAAGCTCAAGAAGCGAACTTGTCAATCATATTATTGATGGATGACGCAGAGGAAACTCTGACCAAGTGACTTGCGTGAACACAGTTTGGTGCGCTTTGAAAGGTTGCCTTGTGAAAGCGAACCGAACCAAGCAAATGCAACATTGTAACAAATTAAGTCCGTGTTGCAGAACAAAAAAAAACGATCTATTGGTGTGAAAGTCTGTCCCTCACAGCCTCATTTTTATCCATGTAAAATTCAGTATGGCTTCTACCCTGACAAAGGCAATCAGTAACCCTGATATAGCAATAATTGTTGCGTTTAGTTAACGGGAAATGTTAATGGGGTTTGAAGACTCTTGGCCTAGTAGTTGACACATTGAGTCATGGTACTCGTACAATGGCACCCAAGTTTGAATCTCAAGATGGCACAGAAGCTGGAGAGCAGATGTCACTGTAGTAATTTGTAAATATGAATATGTATGTCTATATTCCAGTCAGACTGAAGCAGCTGACCCAGCTGAAGAACAGTACTGATCGACCTATGAGGACCAACGCTGGTTCTTTAGAGAGCATGTGATATCTGATTTAGGATCTGATTACACGACACTGTGTCCAATTAAAAATGGAAACCTTTTTATGTGTTTTGTCTGTTCATTTGCAACTTTTGAAAACGGGTTACAATGGGCACGTTTTTGAAACCGATGCCGTTATCGTCTCTATGACTCTACAAAAACATGAATTTTTGAAAACGGTGATGTCATGCGTATTACATGTTCAGTCTATAGACGCGTAGTGTTTCTTTACAAAGTGATATTGCCATCTACTGGCCTGACATGAATAACACAGCGTTTTCAGTCATTTTCACCTATCGGTTGTGAACGAGGATCGTTTTGACAACGTTGTCTGTACGTGACAAATGCAACTGAAAAATCAAAGAAAGATGTCATCCGAGCGGCTGCCATATCTAATGCTGTCGTTCTGACTTAATGGAAACACTGACGTTTTTAAATAAATGATGTGACAAAAGTTGACATTGTTGATTGCTAGTCTGATAAGGTCAAACATGATGATGAATATGTCTATCTGTCGGTTCAATAAATATCTCACCAGTTAATTAAGATTAAAGCAGTCTCTGTGTTGCTTGAAATCCTTCCGAACCTCTGAAAGGCAAGCCAATATTGATTCAGGTTTTAATACAGACTCGGCTTCTGTTCCTTTTTTGCTTGTAGACTCTACTGTTTTCATTTATATATAAGGTTTATCCAAGTGTATCTGAGTTATAAGACATGGTTTGGAAGGTTTTTGCACTCTCTCATTAATAACATTTTGTATATTTTCTTGTTAAAGAAAGTCCCATATTGTAACTTAGAACTGTAGCCTGACCAAAGAGCACAGTGGTTGAAGGCTAAAGCCAATGGAAGACCGTATGATCAAGCCTTGACTGAATATAACGCATGATTTCTATCTCTTGAATCACAGGCCACATTGACTATGATAGCCTGACCCACCTGTCCTTGTCTCCTGTGCTCATTCTGCAGGTGTACCAGATGGACACGGGTCACTATCTATGCAGGAACAAGTACTACGGCCGGGGCCTTTCCACCGAGGGCTTTCGACACGCACTCTTTCAGTTCATGCACAACGGGACGCAGCTGCGCAAAGACCTTTTTGAGCCCATCCTGAGCAAACTGTGCAGCCTGAAGAGTGTGCTGGAGCGCCAGGCCTCGTACCGCTTCTACTCCAGCTCTCTGCTCATCATCTACGAGGGCAAGGACCCGGAGTGTGTGGACCCCTCGGAGGAGAGCCAGGCCTCTCAGGACAAGCCTCAGGCGCTGAGTGTGGACGTGCGCATGATAGACTTCGCCCACAGCACCTTCAAGGGTTTCCGGGATGACCAAACCGTCCACGACGGCCCGGACCGCGGATACGTGCTCGGACTCGAGAGCCTCGTCAACATTTTGCAGCAGATCCGCGAGGAGAACCAGTAGCCAACCAGTCGGTCCTTCAGTTGCAGTCCGACATGCAAAGCTACTCCCTCCAGACTGTTGACATTTTCATAGAAAAGCAACGATGTTTATAAAGATTGCACATTACGCAAACCTGAAGGTGTGTTTTCTGTTTCTCAGTTAGTATTTGAGCCATGAGGGATTCATGTCCACCAGAAATGGAGGCAGGTTCTTGACTCGGCTGTCACGAGAGAGACGGCCACTAGTCTGCCTCTCCTCGACAGGAGATGTTTCAGTGTGTTTGTCACGTGGATTCATCGCCATCATGTGGCCGGCTGAAGAACTGCAGTCATGAACCAGGAGCTCAGGGCACGTCCGCTGTCAGGGTCTCTCTTAAAGTGTGTGTGAGAGTGTGTGGGTGTGAGTGTGTGTGTGTGTGTGTGTGTGTGGTGAATCACAAGACGAAATGCACAGGTCACATTTTACCCAAAATTCACAAGAAGTCATGAAGCCTATTTTAGGACCTTTTTTAAGGTCTTTAAGATTTTTGTGCGATTATTTTCATGATAAATTAAGCATGAGAGCATTTCTACCCAAATCTTCCAGAAACACTGATTTTGTTTTGCCATTTATTAATATATTATAATTATGCTTAATTATGAAAATAATGTCACAATGCAAACAAAATCTTACTGGTTTTAAAAATATCTTCATGCAGTAATGTTATTTTCTTGTGGTGTTTTTGGGGTGAAATATGAGCTGTAGTTCCCAGCATTTCTCCAGGAGTTTTAAAGGGAGGCGTTTAGCTCAGAGTCGCTGGTTAAAGCTTTATTGTAGGAGTTGCTGGTTTTAAACCACTCTCCTCTGATGACAGGATGATGGATCTGGCCTTATGGCAATAGTTGAATGGACAGCTTAGTTATGTTTGTCTATTTAACCAGTCAGGTGATGTTTTTTTTGTTGTTTTTTGGTAGCTATCTTACTCTGTACATTTAGAGCAATCATTAAATTTGACAGTTTTTACATATTTGTTGGGATAGTATATTTGTAGTCTTGAATTTAGATTACCCTTGTGTTACGAAGTCTTTCCCTGTCAGCAACGAGGTTATCAGTACAGAAGAAAACCTCACCGCAAAAAACATAATTTTCTTAATCTGTCGAAATTTTTAAACATCCTTAAAACATTGAAAAGCAAAATTGTGTAAGGTATTAAGATTCGATTACAGAACAAATTCTCAAATTAATTTCTCACCTCATTGGCAAATCTTGATTTAAGCAAAAAAAAAAATTGGAAACTGTTTTGCTTCTTCTCCATTTATTGTTTCAGGCATTTTTCGATATGTTTGCTGAAAAACAGACGGCTGATTAAGAAACTTATCTTTGCTTTAGTTAGTGCTCACTTACATCTGCACTGTAAATTATTATAAACCATTACAAGAGCATGTCTTTTCATTTTGTTTTTGTTTTGGATTCATTTTGAAGGGTTGTCTTTTAACTACACCGATACACAGTGACCATTTGCCATCAGCAAATGTAGCAAGATTCGTCCCTAGGTTGGTCCTCGTGAGAATGACACGTTCAGCATGTTCTCTGTCTAGATGAATCATTTATTGCACTATAGTGTCAACCTTTTGCTGAAACATGGACACTTTTCTGCATTCTCTGGGAAACAGACATCACATCCGCCTGTAGTAGCAGTTGAGCAAATATACTGTAATAACTGTTCGTTCGTTCGTCTTGTCCTACATTTATTGACTTTGGTCACATGTGGTGTATAAATTATAATTCAACATGGCATCTATGCGGAGTTGTGCCGTAGGGATGTGTCTGTATTTAGACGTGTGATTTTGGTCAATAGCCATAACTGGGACGTCCAGGAGTGTATCGCGTACATTAATGTTTAACAGAGTCATCACAGCACATCAGGTCATTTCTGTAATCGTTGAAGGGAAACGTTTGAAGAACAAATGCCACATGCGTGATGTGATGTGTTCTCTCACAATAAATGAGCAATTTAGAATACATCATTACTAACATGATTAAAGTGTAGCTGGTTTGTGTATCTAAACCTTTCTTTTGTGCCGAACCATGAGAGAGGAACACAGATTCATAGATTTGGCATAAAAAGAAAGAATATTATTACCCCTCATCCTGAAAACGATCCTTTTATCTTTATTGTTGTTGCATGGATGGGTATTTTTTTAAGAAAAAATTATATGACAACTTTGAATGTGAGATATAAATTGTTTATTTAAGTAAAGTTGTCTTGTCTCTTTAATATTTTGTTGCTGTTTTGATTTGACCAAAAAAAAGCAGAACAATCATTTCTACGAAGCAAAATAACCAAATAATGAAACCCACTTAAAACACATGCAGTTATGCATTTTCCTGAGGGAAAACCAATAGTTTCAAGCCAGTACATTTCACATCAACAAAAAGGTTTAAAAACAATATGCTTTCTCAATAAAACAACTATTGGTTTCAGTTTATATATTTTATCAGTGTAACGTATTTGCTAGTGTCAAAGCTTAATCATTTAACACCATTTTGATATTTGATAAAAGTTTGTCAACTGTTACGGACAACTACATACTGACACTGTCACTACATACACTGATTAAGTGACTCAAATATTTAATGTTTCGTTTTTCTGCCATATGTATAGTGACTATTCTAAAAGACCTCTAAGAATTTTATATTTTGAAGATTTGTGTAAAATTCTCAGCATGGACACTAAGGACAAGAACATTTTTATCATGATCATTTAAAGGTCATGCAAAAGTCCCATGTGGCTGTAAACTACAGGGTGGGCCATTTATATGGATACACCGTGGTGGCATGGGAGTGGTTGGTGATATTGAGGTCCTGTTTGTGGCACATTAGTATATGTCATGGTCACCACCCATCTTGAGGAGTTTGCCCCCTCACATGTACTGGTGTGCCACAAACGGGACTTTGGTGTCCCCAGCCATTCCCATGTTGTTGCGGTGTATCCATATAAATGGCCCACCCTGTATATCCTGAAATATCCTGCATATTTCAAAAGTAAAAAAAATTTTTTTAATCAGTCAAAACAAAGTTGACAATAACAATGACAGTAACAGCTGACGCAAGTAACAGGTGACAGTAACAGTTGCAGTGATAGTAACAGTTGACAGTGACAGTAACAGTTGACAGTGATAGTAACAGTTGACAGTGACAGTAACAGTTTGACAACGACAGTAACAGGTGACAGTAACAGTTGACAGTGATAGTAACAGGTGACAGTAACAGTTGACAGTAACAGGTGACAGTGACAGTAACAGTTGACAGTGACAGTAACAGTTGACAGTGATAGTAACAGTTGACAGTGATAGGTGACAGTAACAGTTGACAGTGACAGTAACAGTTGACAGTGACAGTAACAGTTGACAGTGATAGTAACAGTTGACAGTGATAGTAACAGGTGACAGTAACAGTTGACAGTGACAGTAACAGTTGACAGTGATAGTAACAGATGACTGACAGTAACAGTTGACAGTGACAGTAACAGTTGACAGTGACAGTAACAGTTGACAGTGATAGTAACAGTTGACAGTGATAGTAACAGGTGACAGTAACAGTTGACAGTGACAGTAACAGTTGACAGTGATAGTAACAGTTGACAGTGACAGTAACAGTTGACAGTGATAGTAACAGGTGACAGTAACAGTTGACAGTGATAGTAACAGTTGACAGTGACAGTAACAGTTGACAGTGATAGTAACAGTTGACTGACAGTAACAGTTGACAGTGACAGTAACAGTTGACAGTGATAGTAACAGGTGACAGTGACAGTAACAGTTGACAGTGACAGTAACAGTTGACAGTGATAGTAACAGGTGACAGTGACAGTAACAGTTGACAGTGACAGTAACAGTTGACAGTGACAGTAACAGTTGACAATGACAGTAACAGTTGACAGTGATAGTAACAGTTGACTGACAGTAACAGTTGACAGTGACAGTAACAGTTGACAGTAACAGTTGACAATGACAGTAACAGTTGACAGTGACAGTAACAGATGACAGTGACAGTAACAGATGACAGTGACAGTAACAGTTGACTGACAGTAACAGTTGACAGTGACAGTAACAGTTGACAGTAACAGTTGACAGTGATAGTAACAGTTGACAGTAACAGTTGACAGTGATAGTAACAGGTGACCGTGACAGTAACAGTTGACAGTGATAGTAACAGTTGACAGTGATAGTAACAGTTGACAGTGATAGTAACAGTTGACAGTAACAGTTGACAGTAACAGTTGACAGTGACAGTAACAGTTGACAGTGACAGTAACAGTTGACAGTGATAGTAACAGTTGACAGTGACAGTAACAGTTGACTGACAGTAACAGTTGACTGACAGTAACAGTTGACAGTGATAGTAACAGTTGACAGTGATAGTAACAGTTGACAGTGATAGTAACAGATGACAGTAACAGTTGACAGTGACAGTAACAGTTGACAGTGATAGTAACAGTTGACAGTGACAGTAACAGTTGACTGACAGTAACAGTTGACAGTGACAGTAACAGTTGACAATGACAGTAACATTTGACAGTGACAGTAACAGTTGACAATGACAGTAACATTTGACAGTGACAGTAACAGTTGACAGTGACAGTAACAGTTGACAGTAACAGTTGCAGTGATAGTAACAGTTGACTGACAGTAACAGTTGACAGTAACAGTTGACAGTGACAGTAACAGTTGACAGTGATAGTAACAGGTGACAGTGACAGTAACAGTTGACAGTGATAGTAACAGTTGACAGTGATAGTAACAGTTGACAATGACAGTAACAGTTGACAGTGACAGCAACAGTTGACAGTGACAGTAACAGTTGACAATGGCAGTAACAGTTGACAGTGACAGTTGACTGACAGTAACAGTTGACAGTGACAGTAACAGTTGACAGTAACAGTTGACAGTGATAGTAACAGTTGACAGTAACAGTTGACAGTGATAGTAACAGGTGACAGTGACAGTAACAGTTGACAGTGATAGTAACAGTTGACAGTGATAGTAACAGTTGACAGTGATAGTAACAGGTGACAGTAACAGTTGACAGTAACAGTTGACAGTGACAGTAACAGTTGACAGTGATAGTAACAGTTGACAGTGACAGTAACAGTTGACTGACAGTAACAGTTGACAGTGATAGTAACAGTTGACAGTGATAGTAACAGTTGACAGTGATAGTAACAGGTGACAGTAACAGTTGACAGTAACAGTTGACAGTGACAGTAACAGTTGACAATGACAGTAACATTTGACAGTGACAGTAACAGTTGACAGTGACAGTAACAGTTGACAGTAACAGTTGCAGTGATAGTAACAGTTGACTGACAGTAACAGTTGACAGTAACAGTTGACAGTAACAGTTGACAGTGACAGTAACAGTTGACAATGACAGTAACAGTTGACAGTGATAGTAACAGTTGACTGACAGTAACAGTTGACAATGACAGTAACAGTTGACAGTGACAGCAACAGTTGACAGTGACAGTAACAGTTGCAGTGATAGTAACAGTTGACTGACAGTAACAGTTGACAGTGACAGTAACAGTTGACAGTGACAGTAACAGTTAATAATAATAATAATAATAATTTGTTACATTTATATAGCGCTTTTTCTGAGACCTCAAAGCGCTTTACATAGAAGGGGGGGATCTCCTCAACCACCACCAATGTGCAGCATCCACTTGGATGATGCGACGGCAGCCATATTGCGCCAGAACGCCCACCACAGTGATGAAGCCAATCAGTATATGAGGATTATTAGGAGGCCATGATAGACAGAGACCAAGGGGCAAATTTGGCCAGGATGACGGGGTTACACCCCTACTCTTTTTCGAAGGGATTTTTAATGACCACAGAGAGTCAGGACCTCAGTTTAACGTCTCATCCGAAGGACGGTGCTCTTTTGGCAGTATAGTGTCCCCGTCACTACACTGGGGTGTTAGGACCCACACAGACCACAGGGTGAGCACCCCCTGCTGGCCTCACTAACACCTCTTCCAGCAGCAACCTGGTTTTTCCCACGAGGTCTCCCATCCAGGTACTAACCAGGCTCAGCCCTGCTTAGCTTCAGTGGGCAGTTGACAGTGACAGTAACAGTAACAGTTGACAATGACAGTAACAGTTGACAGTGACAGTTGACAATGACAGTAACAGTTGACAGTGACAGTAACAGTTGACAATGACAGTAACAGTTACAGTGATAGTAACAGCTGACAATGACAGTAACAGTTGACAGTAACAGTTACAGTGATAGTAACAGTTGACAGTGACAGTTGACAATGACAGTAACAGTTACAGTGATAGTAACAGTTGACAGTGACAGTAACAGTTTGACAGTAACAGTTACAGTGATAGTAACAGTTGACAGTGACAGTAACAGTTGACAGTGACAGTAACAGCTGACAGTAACAGTTGACAGTGACAGTAACAGTAACAGTTGACAGTGACAGTAACAGTTGACAATGACAGTAACAGTTGACAATGACAGTAACAGTTGACAATGACAGTAACAGTTGACAATGACAGTAACAGTTGACAGTGACAGTAACAGTTGACAGTGATAGTAACAGGTGACAGTAACAGTTGACAGTGATAGTAACAGTTGACAGTAACAGTTTGACAATGACAGTAACAGTTACAGTGATAGTAACAGTTGACAGTGACAGTAACAGTTGACAATGACAGTAACGGTTGACTGACTAACAGTTGACGAAAGTAACAGTTGACAATGACAGTAACGGTTGACAGTGACAGTAACATGGTTGACAATCACAGTAATATTTGACAATGACAGTAACATGGTTGACAATGACAATAACTGTTGACACAAGTAACAGTTGACATTTTGCTAGCCTGTTAACCTGTACTTGCCATCTTTTTTCGCTCGCGCCTTTACGAGTTGCTGTAATTTATAGTCATATTTTCAGAATTACTAAGAAGTCTAGTTTAAAATATAATTATTTTGAAGTGTTGGTGCTCAATGTAACAATATATAGTGTAAATGATAAATGACGTTTGAGATTTGTGCTGGCTACTGTATACAGGCCACCAGGGCACCATACAGACTTTATCAAAGAATTTGCTGATTTTCTATCAGAGTTAGTACTGGCTGCAGACACAGTCCTAATTGTTGGTGATTTTAATATACATGTATATAAAACGAAAAAGATGCATTGGGATTGGCATTTAAAGACATTCTTAACTCTATTGGAGTTAGACAACACGTGTCAGGATCTACTCATTGTCGTAATCATACTCTAGATCTAATATTATCACATGGAATCAATGTTGATGCCGTTGAAATTCTGCAGCAGAGCGATGACATCTCAGATCATTATCTAGTCTTGTGTAAACTTAATTTAGCTAAGGCTGCAAAGCTGACTCTGTGTTACAAATATGTTAGACCTATCACTTCTGCCACTAAAGATTGCTTTATTAATTATCTTGCTGATCAGTTTCATCATCTCAGCATCCCAGATAGCTTAGAAGAACTCGATATTGCGACAGAAACTTTTAACTCTCTCTTTTCCAGCACTTAAGACACAGTTGCTCCATTGCGCTTAAAGAAGATTAAAGAAAATAGTCCAACGCCGTGGTACAACGAGCACACTCAGGCCCTTAAGAGAGCAGCCAGAAAAATGGAGCGCAACTGGAAGAAAACAAAATTAGAGGTATTTCGCATTTCATGGAAAGAGAGTTCGATTGCATACGGAGAGGCCTTAAAAGCTGCTAGATCTGCTTAGTTTTCAACCCTATTAGAAGAAAATAAACAAAACCCTAGGTATTTATTTGAAACAGTGTAACGAAATATAAAGCTTCAAGCCCAGAAGTTTCCAAGCAGCACAGCAGTAATGACTTTATGAACTTCTTCACTTATAAGATTGATAATATCAGGGAGAAAATTATAACTATGCAACCGTCTACTACAGTATCGCATCAGGCAGTGCATTGTAGTCTCCCGGAGGAAAACATTTGATTCATTCATTACTATAGGCGAGGAAGAATTTGCTAAAGTCATTAAATCATCTAAATCGACATCATGTATGTTAGACCCTATACCGACTAAGCTACTGAAAGAGATGCTCCCAGAGGTCATAGATCCTCTTCTTATTATCATTCATTCATCTTTGTCATTAGGATACGTACCAAAAACTTTTAAGCTGGCTATGATTAAACCGCTTTTTTTTAAAAACGCAACTTGATCCTACAGAATTAGTCAATTACAGGCCGATCTCGAATCTACCTTTTCTGTCAAAGATACTAGAAAAGGCGGTATCCTCACAACTGTGTTCCTTTTTAGAAAGAAATGATATCTGCAAGGATTTCCAGTCAGGATTCAGACCATACCATAGTACCGAGACAGCTCTCATTAGAGTCACAAATGATTTGCTCTTATCATCCGATCGGGGTTGTATCTCTCAATTAGTGTTACTCGATCTTAGTGCTGCATTTGAGACTATCGACCACAACATTCTTTTAAATAGACTCAAAAATTATGTTGGCATTAGTGGAATTGCATTAACATGGTTTAAATCATACTTATCCGACCGTTATCAGTTTGTAGCAGTAAATGAAGAGATGTCTCATCGATCACAAGTTCAGTATGGTGTACCACAAGGCTCAGTACTAGGACAGTTGCTGTTCACTCTGTACATGCTACCCTTAGGAGATATCATTAGGAAACATGGCATTAGTTTTCACTGTTATGCTGATGCTACTCAGCTCTATATTTCTTCACACTCTGACGAAACTTACCAATTCACAAAATTACCGGAATGCATATCTGATATAAAAATATGGATGACTAGTAATTTCCTTCTACTTAATTCTGAAAAAACAGAGATTCTAATTATTGGACAAAAAACGTCCTCACGTAATAACCTAGAATACTGTCTAACACTTGATGGCTGCTCTGTCAAGTCTTCGTCGTCGGTTAGGAACCTGGGTGTGCTCTTTGATACCAATCTTTCATTTGAAAGTCACGTGTCTAGTATCTGTAAAACCGCATTTTTCCATCTTAAAAATATATCTAAATTACGCCATATGCTCTCAATGACAAATGCAGAACAATTAGTCCATGTGTTCATGACATCAAGGCTAGATTATTGTAATGCTACTGGGTGGTTGCCCTGCACGCTTAATAAACAAACTACAGCTGGTCCAAAATGCAGCAGCTCGAGTTCTTACCAGAACCAGGAAGTATGACCATATTAGCCCGGTTCTGTCAACACTGCATTGGCTCCCTATTAAACATTGTATACATTTTTAATTATTGCTGATTACTTACAATTTACAAAGCACTAAATGGTTTAGCTCCGCAGTGCTTGAGCGAGCTCTTAACGCATTATAGTCCTTCACGTCTATTGGAAAATTCTGGCCAGTTGATAATACCTAGAATATCAAAATTCAAAAAACCCTTTTCCTATTTAGCACCAAAACTTTGGAACAGTCTTCCTAACATTGTCCGGGACGCAGACACACTCTGTCAGTTCAAATCTAGACTAAAAACACATCTCTTTGACCTAGCATTCACATAACACATATACATATACATATATAATACATTCTATAATTCAATGTTAGGCTGCATAGATTTGGTCAGCCGGATCCAGATCAGATGGTGGACCTGCGCCTGGACCCATCCACGACGCATCCCTGAAGTGCCAGCCTCATCAGCCCTGTGAAGGCCTCATCGACACGACAGCCATCGGCACTGATCCTCAACAAACCCGTCTCCATACTGGTGTGATGATTCTGACTTCCAACCAGATGAACTGGATAATATTCTGAATGTTCTGATCCAATCTGACTTCTGACCTGTCCTGGATCATAATCATACACTGTTTGCTCGTTGGCCAGAGGAGAACTGAGCGACTGAGTCTGGGTTCTCCCAAGGTTTATTTCTCCATTCTGTCACTGATGGAGTTTGGGTTCCTTGCCACTGTTGCCTTGGCTTTTGGCTTGCTTAGTTGGGGACATTTAATATTCAACAATATTATTGATCTACCTTACTTAAGGTGGATGATGACGCAATTTTCTTCTAGAAACAAACTTTGTTGTATTATTTTCATGTTATCACTGTGAAGCTGCTTTGATACAATCTGTATTGTAAAAAGCGCTATATAAATAAAGGTGACTTGACTTGACTTGACTTGACTTCAATCCTGAGCAGGACATCTGTAATTCTGTACTGTAGATCACCGGTCACAAACCTGTTCTCCGCTTCCCACTGAAACTGCCATAAGGCTATACCTTATTCTGCTGTAACTGTTTATCACCCTTTAAAAATGCTTGTTATTTGGCTAGAGTCACACGTGTAACCAGAGTAATGAACATATTAATATCATTTCCACATCTCTCAAAAATGTATATCCCAGTCTGGGACTTTAAATCATCCCTTTAGTTTCTGTGGGTTCAAAATCCTCTACCAAGATACGCCATCTTTTGGTACATTTCCACCGCAGTGTTGTGTCCAGTGACGGATGAAGAGTCTGCAGAAACAGGACAGCTGCTGATCTCTGACTCTGATCAGGGACATCATGAGCTAGAAAACAAGAAACCATTTTATGTTGTTTTGGACGATTGGCATATTTGCAGTCGGCCATAGATCATAACATACTTTGGAACACTTTTTAAAAAATTATTTCAGATCTCATAATTTCGACTATAAATGCCAAGTTCGACTTAATATGTCAAAATTATAATTTAACATGTCAAAATTTCTACTTTTAATGTCATAATTATGACTTTTTAATGCCATAATTTCTGTATGTCAGAATTTTGACTTGTGTTGTGTGTCATAATTTCAATTTTGTAGGTTGCCCACTGAAACATCACATGCCAAATTAAACATAAAGACACGCATAAAAACAAATACCTAATGGTGCAATATATAATATTTAACAATTTCTCTGGTTTAGATTATTTATTTTAGTATTGTGTCTGTGTTGCAATGACACCTAGTGGCGTAGATGCAACATCGACCAAAAGAAAACGTTTTCAGTGATTAAAAAAATACGCCGTCATATATAATTAAAATTACTATGATTATATTTGAATACATGATTAAATTAGGGCATCACTGTGCCCAACTCACAAAAGTCTTGAAATCTTTACAGAATTTAAAACATGGACCGTGTAATTTATATATATATATATATATATATATATATATATATATATATATATATATATATATATATATATATATATATATATATATATATATATCCCAAACAGATTTTATATAAATGTTATTATTTTTCTTCTGTCTCTTATTCACTTGTGCGCCACGTTGTTATGAAATGATTGGTCCATGTGTGTGTCATTTCAATGGGGGATACTATAGCCAATTTAAGCTGTTAATCCATTATTTTTGATTATAATGACCTTTATAACGTATTCTGTCATAAAATAAATGAATTTGAAATACTCTTCAATCATTTAAATGATGTTGGTACGTCGTAAAATCTACCGTACTAAACGGAAAACGTCCAGAGATTCCCTCGCAGTAACTGGTACGGCCCATTGACCCGTGACGTCACGCCGCAGTTCCAGCTCTGGCCCCGCCCTCACGCTGCCTCGTCATCACTGACTGTACGGAACTCAACTCACTTCATCACAGAATATTATAGAGCCGTAAACCTGTCAGATAGACGCACCCTTACAGATTAATAGAGTTTATTTGTGGAAGTGAGTTTAAAATACATGTTTTGTTGATGTACTGAGCGTAATCGTCAAGTAAGAGCAGCAAGGTGAATCGTTTATTTGGGTGAGTTTATCATTCAGTCTAATGAAACATGAGCTGTACAGTTTAACTGTGTAGTAATAATAATAATAGTAGTAGTAGTATTAATCATTTGTTAAATTGTATTATTTATATGTCATCATTTTTTAAATAGGGAAATATTAAATGCTTAGAAATTCGTTTTTCAGACAAATATTATCATCAACATGGAAATGAATGAGTTGCGGTGGCTAAGCACATAAACAGCACAAAAGTGTCCAGCATACATGGGAACTCCTTCAGTACTGTTAAAAAGCAGACTTTACTATTATTAAAAACTGTGGAAATGTTAATAATAAAAGAATGACTTGGTGTGTCCAGGCTTGACTGGTTGGCAAGCTCTTTGTAGTGTAAGATAGATGATATTCAGGTATTACAGGTGTGCTGCGTCACGTGGGTGTGTTGTGTGGTGTTCATACAGGTGTCAAATACTTTCAGTGTACACTAGTGTCCGGGAGCCTTTATAAATATTGATATAATGAGGACCTGTTAGAGCTGATAGTTCCTGATGTTTGTGTCTGTGTTTCTCAGGTATTGTTCCCACATGATTGCTCCTGTCTGCTTGGACTGATCGCTGTTCTGCTGACCCATAATGAAAGCCCTGATTCTCGTCGGCGGCTACGGCACAAGGTTACGCCCGCTCACGCTCACCGTGCCCAAACCACTGGTGGAGTTCTGCAACAAACCCATCCTGCTCCATCAGGTGGAGGCGCTAGTCAAGGTACATCCGACACACTCCTCCATACAGGCGCATTGAGCCTTCTCTGAAGCGTTACATTCATATGATGTTGATTGCTGATGTGTTTGTGTTCAGGCTGGAGTCCGTCATGTCATTCTGGCTGTGAGCTACATGTCTGATCTATTGGAGCGAGAGATGAGAGCTCAGGAGCAAAGGGTATTTGATGAACATTCGTGTTTATGATAGTCGGTCACATGTGGAGAATATCAAAGTAACACAATCTCATTTGTGATTTTGACAGCTTGGAATAAAAATCTCGCTTTCACATGAAAAGGAACCTCTAGGCACTGGTAGGCACTTATCTTCTCATCGCTGTACGGCGCCGTCCTCAGCCGACGTGACCCTGTGAATCTGTGTCTGTGCTTTCAGCTGGTCCTCTGGCTTTGGCTCGAGAGCTGCTGACCGACAGCGAGGAACCTTTCTTCGTTCTCAACAGCGACGTCATCTGTGATTTCCCCTTCGAGGACATGCTGAAGTTCCACCAACAGCGTGGCAGAGAGGGCACGATTGTTGTAAGGAATCGATTTCATGTGCAAATCTCAAATGTTGTGTAAAACATGGGGCCCTATCACACACCCGGCGCAACGTGTTTTCTGCTAGTTTCAGCCCGACGCAGTTTACATTTTAACGTCCTGCGCCACGTTTAAATAGAAAATGCATTTGCGCCCATCTGTTTGCCCATGGGCTGCTGGTCTGAAAATGAGTGTGTTCAGGCGCATTGCTGGACCGTTGCTATTATGAGGAACTGATATAGACTGAGCCATTGACCAACTGAAACCTGCTCTAAAGTTAATGGCGCAGTATTTCTTTTTCTTATTTGAACACGCTGTTCAATATGAGCCTATAGGCGGCTCCACAACGCACTTACACTCTGCTTATTACACACACACTCACTGCTTATTACACACACACTCTGCTTATTACACACACACACACACTGCTTATTACACACACACTCTGCTTATACACACACACACTGCTTATTACACACACTCTCTCCTTATAACACACACACTCCGCTTATTACACACACAGGGATGCGCAGCAGCACATAAACATGCAAAATATAAAAAATGAAAGGACCACAATGTAATATAACGGATGAATATTGTGTACATAAGATCCGGCTTGTCCCGTAGATGGTCTGCTTGCTCTTTAACCTCACACACACACACACACAGCTTTAACCACACGCACGAGCAGATCCATTTGCGCTCTGGAGAAGCGTTCAGTCTTTCCGCTTGCAAATTCTGTCATGTAAATAGCGAATCCGCCGTGGCGCAAGCGCAACTGGCTTTTAAAGGGAATGGGAGATTGGTTTATTCCACGTCACGCCCAAAACACACCCATTACTCATTAAGAGAATAGGGACAACACTTTTAGACCATACGCCGGGAGCGCCGACCATTTTTCCCGTCGTTAAACTAGCAAAAGTGGATTCAGACACTGTGCACTTTAGACCTTGTGCTTAGATCCTTAAAATAGGGCCCATGGTCTCACTGTCAGAGATTTGAATATGACTTAAACCTGTACGAGAAGTTTCAGAGATTCTTTCAATGAACAACTACATTTTTAGATCCTAACGTGCTGTAGATTTCTATCTCTCTGAATTCTTTCCTCATACATCTTACATTTGTAAAGGAGTATAAAGGACATTTCTCACCTGACTCTCTGTCACTCACCCACATTAACATCTGGCTGATGTTTCAGGTGACGAAAGTGGAGGAACCGTCTAAGTATGGCGTGGTTGTTTATGAAGGGGACTCTGGGCGAATACATCGCTTCGTTGAGAAACCACAAGTGTTTGTCTCCAACAAGATCAACGCTGGGATGTACATCTTCAGCCCTGCCATGCTGAGGAGGATCCAGGTCAGGACCGACTCACTGCACCATCATCAGTTTAAATGGGCTTTTCAAAAACATTTCGTTTTTATTAGTAAAAACTGAGATCAGTATATGTGCATACTGCTTAAAGTAAATGAAGCATATTTTTAGTACTGTAAACTACATTATTTCGCATTGTTGCGACAATATCATGTAATTATTGACAATATCAACAAGATTGTTTGTCAATACATGTATTTTAAAATATTAGGGTGAAATATGACATGTTTTGTGTGATGTGCTCTATAATTTCAGGGTTTAATAGCAGGACAATCACAATTCATAACTAGTTGAACATTGTAGTAAGCTATTAAATGTAGTGATTTAAAGGTGCGTTAAACAAAGCTAGGAGTTCAGATGTAATCCTCGGCTCTCTCCAACAATGAAGAGCTAATCTGATTTACAGTATTTACATTAATGTGTTTGGAAGAATCATTTATCCAAAAACGACACACACCGCATTAAAGGTAACTGTTTTTATTAGTTCATGCATTCCCTGGGAAATGAACCCATAACCATCGCTAGCCCCATGTTCTGCTGTTTGAGCTAAAGGAACACGGCATTAACACACTAGCTTTTAATGTGGGTCTGTTGCTGTGTGCGGTGAGCAAGCACTTGTGCAGTTTGATGTGAAGGAGAAGTGCTGTCCCCAGCACATAACTTTCTTTATTCTTTATTCTGTAAATCCATCCATCCATTCTCAAAGCGCTTGTCCTCCGTGGGATCTGTAGGCGGGATGCTGGAGCTTTTCCCAGTGAACTACTGGCAGGGAAACACCCTGAATGGATGGCCAGTCCATTGCAGGACACAAGCGCAATAATGTAGACCAAAGTTTTTTAATCAAAAATGTTGTCGAGGTCAAATTTTTTGCAAGAAATTATATTTTTGTAAATGTAATTAGGTACCTAGCTAGATAGCTAACCAGCTTGCAGTCTTGACATATAGGAAAAAGGCTCTAAAAGTGCATCTAGTACAGATTAAATATTTGGATTAAATATATATTCCAGAAATATTAAGTATTTGGGTAATTCATAGTTTTGAGATTAAATTAAAAATGAATTGCTGATCCTCAAAACCTTGAATAGGGCTGACTGATTTACTTAGCTTTAGCCTGGGTACCAAAGTTGCCAGTCCTGTTATTTTCCTCTATTCCTGTAAAGACGTTTGACTGCATAAGCCATTGTTGACCAATGAGAAATCGTGAACATTTCACACTTCTCCAGTTCATCTAGCATACATCAGTGTAGCTCAGACAGTGTTTCTGTTTGGATTAAGATTATTTTTCTTACCCCATGGACAGATTATTTTGCTTGTTTTAAGCAAGCTCACTTAATTTTGATTCATTCCCCCGGAGAACAAGACATAATATCTTATCTAATTTTAATTATCTAGTGAATGCATCTTGATTTAAGAGTTTTTTGATATTTGGACTGGAAACCAGACATAAATACTCAGTAAGAAAAGCATTTTCTGCAGTGATTTCAGGGAATAGGATGATTTTCTGCATACTTCAATAAAAACTTGTTTTAATTTATTGCTGAAGTTTCCAACATTTTCCTGTATTTTGTACTTCAGTTGCGACCCACGTCCATTGAGAAGGAGATATTTCCAGTCATGGCAGAGGAGGGACAACTGTACGCCATGGAGCTGCAAGGTAAAGGATCACACACACACACGCCTGACACACGCTTTATTAGAGACATTCATAAAGCATATATAATGATACATTTAAAGGCACAGTAAGTGCTGCTAGTTTTGCAGCTGATGGAAAGCAATCTGACGGGACTCGGGCAGGAATCATGTTCATGGATGAGCTTATGTATTAAAGTTTTATGAACATTACTGTGGTATGAAGCAGGGCGGGCGGAGAGTCTGGGATATTTTACGTTGCTGATTTTATTATGCTTACGCCACAGTCCCAGTCCTGTCGTTTTGTTGTTTATGCATATTTTATGATTAAAGTTACGTTTAACGTCCACCTTCTTCCCTGAACTTGAACTTTGTTACACTTATGTTCGATCTGTTTAATTCACATTATTTTATTTTATTCTAATGAAATAGTCGCAACTACTTATAGAGGTCACTTTATTTGACGAATTAAAACGAGATTCAAACAATAAGACTAACTTTGTAGAGCTGATTAGTTTTCTGTCAATAAAGGTATCCAAACAGTTGCTCACCTGTCTAATCAAACACATAATATATTAAATAGTCTTTGGTGTTTTCATGGTTTTTATGGAAGTAAAGTGGATATCACATCATAGGCAGATGACTAAATGACACGGGCACTTATACGGGTTAAAATTGCTGATTTCTCTGGATTTAAATGTTGGAAACATTTGGAATATTGTAAGTAAATATATGTTCTAGTTTTTGTATATTTTGATCCAAAAATATTAAATATATTTCGTTTAACACCATATTGCTTCCATTCGTCAGGTCCTTTATTTATGTGTTCATTCATACACCTGCCGCTGGTCCTGTCATCCTGTCCAGTGGTGTAACAGTGGTCCAGCATATTACTGCCCCTGGGACATGTAGTTCTCATACACGCATGAGAATGAATGAGGAAAACTCCTGCAGCGAGGAGAAAGTCTTAAGGCCCGTTCACACCAAGGACGATAACTATAAAGATAATGATAAAGATCTAGTTATAAAAATCATTCTCAATATTAAAGAATAGCAGAGTTCACACCACCGCTATAACGATGTAATCACTCTCAGAATGATTTTATCCATCTGATGATCGATAAAAGCATTGACAGCCAATCAGAATCCATCCTGCTATAATGAGCTTGTGCATTTAAAGCTACAGACAAAAATAAACAACGATGTGATTATAGTTATCTTTATAGTTATTGTAGGTGTGAATGGGCCTGTACAGTTTAAGAAGAGCTCCTCCAAATTAGGAGAGCACATCTTCTGTACACCAGCTTTCACTTATGTTAAAACACAATCCAGCGCCGACCGCCTCTGGTTTTGCCCGTGAACTCCGCGATGCGATCGGCTCTGGACAGCTGGAGCCATGTAGATGAAGCACATTGTCTGCACTGGCTTCACTCAGACAGGTTTCAGTGAAACACAAAAGTCTTATTTGTGCAGGTGAGGAGAAGACGTTCATCCGTTTTGTCATCAGAGATTCGCTAGATGGATACTTGAGAACACAGTTCGGAAGCCGCGTTCACAGAGCTTAACCAGAACGCCACGCTTTCCCCGTTTGCATCTGACTGCGCATTTAAACAGTCAAGTCAAGTCAAGTCATCTTTATTTATACAGCGCTTTTTACAATACAGATTGTATCAAAGCAGCTTTACAGAGATAACAGGAGAATAATGCAACAAAGTTTGTTTCTAGAAGAAAATAGCGTCACAGTCCAGCTTAAGTAAGTTCAGTGATGGTTCATTTCTGTTTTATAAAAGTTATTCATTTAGTTCATTTATATATATATATATATATATATATATATATATATATAGCTACTCTGGAGAAAACCGTGATGTCATCGTCCAGCTCAGTTCAGTTCTCATATAATGGTGTCAATGCAGCAGATCAATAATATTGTTGAATATTAAATGTCCCCAACTAAGCAAGCCAAAAGCCAAGGCAACAGTGGCAGGAACCCAAACTCCATCAGTGACAGAATGGAGAAATAAACCTTGGGAGAACCCAGACTCAGTCGCTCAGTTCTCCTCTGGCCAACGAGCAAACACTGTATGATTATGATTCAGGAGCATTACAGGTCAAAGGTCAGATTGGATCAGAACATTCAGAATATTATCCAGTTCATCTGGTTGATATGATTTGCACCTCAGCACCACCGACTAGAATGTCCAACAAAATGTCGGAATAATCAAAAACCAGAAAAAATATTGTCTCTAAAAATAATGTTGCCTAATGTTCAATAGTTTGTCTTTGGAAGAACTGATCGGAAAAGAATGACTAAACACAGAACAAACAAACAAACAAAAACAGGAGAAGAATTGGAGAGCCAAGGTGGCGCCAGAACGGTTTTGTTGCTAACTAAGCTAACCGTCTATGTTCCAGGTTTCTGGATGGACATCGGCCAGCCCAAAGACTTCCTGACGGGCATGTGCATGTTCCTGCAGTCGGTCCGGCAGCAGGCGCCCGAGAGGCTGCGCACGGGGCCAGGCTTCCTCGGGAACGTCCTCGTGGTGCGACATATCACTGACACATGCATTAACTGGAGTTTACTGCTCCTTCAGTCTCTCATGTTCATATTAATTATGTAGTCTGTGTCCACAAGGTAGTTGTAGCACAAAATAATCTCACTTTACACACTTGTAATATTTTATAGTTTCCATTTAAAGCAAGTCAGTTCACTTGACATCCATATTCATAACACACCCTGGCAAATATTCTCACCAAACAGACCTTTAATGAGGAAAGACATCAATCTACTTAACTGTTTGTCAAAATTATGTTTTTAACATTAAATCAAGAATAAACTCAATAGCAGTATAATTACAGTATTATTAAACATAACAGTATTAGGCTTGTGAGACTTTAAAAAGAATGGAAAGGTTATGGGATGCTCACACAAAATATTGAAAAAAATATAAGCTCTTTTAAAAAAAAACTTCTTGAATCTTTTTGTTAGTATGGATTAAATGAAGGACTGAGGACATCTATTCTGGTAAACAATTCAGTCTGAGTTTTCAGGAAATAATGTCACAGTGGAGATCCATAACTACACACTATATGTCCAATGAACTAACAACATGAGTAAAGAAAGAGGACAGTTTAGGGACAGTTGTCACGGCCTTCAGTTGCTCAGATTTTTGCTCACTTAAAAAAAATGGATGTTTAAAGCCGTAATAAACGAAGAATTTTCATTTTGAAGTGAACTATTCTGTTAAGTATATTGCTAGGCAGGGGTGTCCAGTCCTGCTCCTGGAGGGCCACTGTCCTGCAGAGTTCAGCTCAGTTACACACACCTGAACAGCTCATGAAGCTCTTCCAGGCAGGAGGAGCAGCACTGGACGCAGAAGCAGAATATGGTGCATGTACTAAACATACCTCCACCCAGGACCCAACGGCTGTGATCGGGGACAACTGCACCATCGGGCCTAACGTGACGATTGGCGCTGGGGTGGTTCTGGAGGACGGGGTGCGAGTGAAGCGCTGTACGGTTCTGAAGGGGGCGCACATACGCTCACACTCCTGGCTGGAGTCCAGCATAGTGGGCTGGAGCTCATCGGTGGGACAGTGGGTGAGTTCACTCTTTCAGCAAGAGAGCCAACAACTGGTTTTAGAAGTATTTTGCCAATTGATTTTCTCCATAGCAATTTCAAAGTAATCCTTCTATAAAGAATTTTAAGTCAAGAACCAAGCAAACTCCAAGATGAATAACAATATTAAAGACTTTAATTCAAAGCACAAAAGAAAAAAACAATTCAAGTCAGCTTAATTTCTATACTTTATACAATGCAGATCATTTCAAAGCAGCTTTACAGTGATAACAGGAAAATAATGATTCAGGGATGCAAAGAGAATTGCATTATTCTGTAAAGCAGCTCTAAAAAGACAATAGGAAACAGTCATTTATTCAGTTTGGTTGTGCCATCAATTGCCATCCATTATACCTCGAATAATGGAAACCAGGATCAGTCGCTCAGTTCTCCTCTGGCCAATAATCACTACTCATCTCATAAAACATTGTGAATGATGTAATGGGGGGGGAGGAAATTAGGGAAACAAGTATAGACTATAGTCTATAAGCAATCCTTTTAAGGATCAAATAAATGTATTATAACACAAACATGGGAATGGGTGGTTATTACCGAGATGTTTTGAACCCTACTCTTGTTTTCCATAATCTGTTGTACAGTAAGTAGATTTTGTGTGTGATTTGTATGATGAGGTTTGGTTCTGTACTTGTGTTGGTCAGGTGCGGATGGAGAACGTCACAGTTCTGGGCGAGGATGTGATCGTGAACGATGAACTCTACATCAACGGTGCCAATGTTCTGCCTCATAAATCCATCACAGACTCTGTTCCTGAACCGCGAATCATCATGTGAAACACCTTTCACACCCCTCACGAAGTGCCCGAGTGTGTGTGTGTGTGTGTGTGAAAGGTTCAGGCTGAGAAGGAGCATGATGGGAAAGGTGTTGATTGTATCTGGATATCTGAAGTGTGCTGTTTCTGCAGGTAAATCTCATCCATAGTAGATGTTCTCCAACTAAAGGCTGCATCACACATTAATGACCCGTGAAGTGCTGCTGTTATCTCCCTCTGCATTGTGTTCTGTGTCACTGACAATAAGACCAGGACTCCCCTTCCTTTGGTTCATCTTGTTGATTTTGAGATGCCATTGGGCTGTCTAGTAATCATTTTCATTGTTTTTTGTTCTTGTTTAGTTTTTTTTATAAAGGGAGCCATGTATTGCTTTCTGGATAAAACTCTGTGCCTGTAGAAAGAATGACAAGTATGTTTGTGTATCAGATAACGCATTGGCTGATTACTGTGAAGACTTTCACACCTGTAGTATGCACTAAATTATGCAAATCACATTTTATTCATCACTCAAGGTCATGCAGAAATGTGATGGATACTTCCTGTGCAGATGAACAAAGATGAAACAGACTCGTGAAGTCATATCTCTGTACACTGATTAAGATTTTTGATGTCTTTTCTATCAAAAAAACAAATATATAAACCCATGAAACATCTTTTTGCCGTTTTCTTTTGAGTTGTTTTTACTTTGAAAGCAGTTTAAACCCTTTTTGCTGCAGCTTTCGGGAATGTAAACGGAAATAAGACGGCAGTGATTCATGCGCATGAACTATAGATAAACCATATGGAGATGTCTTGAATGTCCTAGCAACATGAAGGGAATTAAAAATCAGGTTGAAAACATTAAAGCGTTCAGTTGAAACTATTATAAGAATTATTTACTATTAAATTCAATTGTGAAATACCAAAAAAATGTCTAGTCAAGTCACCTTCATTTATATAGCTCTTTTAACAATATGGACTGTTTCAAAGCAGCTTTACATTGATAATAGGAAATTAAAGTAACAGAGATTGTTTTGGCTTTATAGCAGCTCTAGAATAAAGTTATTGTCCAGATAAAGTTAGTTTTGATTGATTCACTTCCGTTGCAAAGATCATTAGTTATGAACTTAGGGGCCGCTTTGTCTGTACAGAGGTAAAGGGAGGGAGGCCTTCACATGGGAGAGAGACTAGTTGACACTTCAGGACTGCGCTGTCGTCGTGTTCAGGCGCAGGTCCTTCATCAGATCTGGATCCGGCCTGGATCCGGCGGACTGCGGTAAACCTCGGGATAAACAGAGAGACTAATATTAGCGTAGATGCCATCCTTCTTATGATGTTAGGAAGACTGTTCCAGTTTTGTTGCTGAATAGGAAAAGGATCTAAGGAAATAGGACACCAGTATTATACAGTAATAATACAGTTGAAAAGAATAACATCGAGCATGTATGTGCACATCAAAGTTCACAAAAAGTTGCTCATTCTTTTAAAAAGATTCCCTGAAACTTATTTTCAGGTCGATGCATTTGCCTTTTTGGCTGCTTCTACAATTAAATGCAGTATTTGGAGTAAATCTCAGTATTTTGATTGTTAATCGTGATGTATCATTCCTGCACGAGAGACCACGGGCATTTCTAGTAGTTTAAAGCGTCTGAAATAAATCTGAACACACACACACACACACTGACAGAAGAACGCCTGGCGATGAAGTCCATCTTCCTGACACTGAACGGACATGTGCGCGAGTGACCAGGAGGCAAGTTAATCTATTGCATTTGACATTATAGGAACTCTTGTTGAGTACTGAGATACGTCATTTTATGAACGTGGTTTTATTGTGCAACGACACGTTTATAAGGAGAAGTACATCACATGAGCCAGAGTGCTGTTATATATCAGCACATTTCTTCTAATCACATCAGCTCTGTAAACAAAAAGTTGACACAGAGTACCGTTTTAGACTCAGTTCAGTTAGTTTCGTCTAATCTCACATTCACGGGTGATGTAATGTCTCATATTCCTGCACAGAGGAAGCGGCCAGTCAGTCAGACAGAGGCTCTCAGTTCGTCAAACACACACACACACACACACACACACACACCTCACCAAACACTGACTGAACTCAGCTCTACTCCACAGAACTGGACTGAACTCAGCTCTACTCCACAGAACTTAAGGCTTAAATAAATAAGACTTATTTTCTAGCACAATGGATATGATCGCGAGGGATCAGAAGGTAAGTTATCTGACTCACTCTCAAACAATTCAGCTCAACTCGTCAATGCGCGTTGAGGTTTTAACTGCACAAAATAGTGTTTATTTTCATTGATGAATTCACATTCGTTGAATTGCTAACACCACATTTAAAACTTGAGCTTTCTGTTTTGACCTTTATGAAGTGTTTATGAAACGCGTTTGCGCAGTAATTATGTTTGTTTTGGCCTCATACACTGGGTGGGGGCTTTTTGATTTGAGTGTTGATTCCCGTGTACAGTAACAGCCATACGAAAACAATAATGCGCCGGGTGTGAAGTTTCGATAAGATTTTATTTACTCAAAGTTTAGCATTAGGAACGTCTATAAACGTCCCGTTTTTGGTATTCATTTTGCGCAAAAACGAGACGGCTGGCAACCCTGGAGCTGAGGTCCGACATCAACTGGGAATGATTAATCATATTCATAATCATAACACATGCTTTTGTAGATTTTTATTTGCCGCTGAACAAATGTTTAGTTCTTGAGTTAATTGGCATCTGTAGGTAGTCCAGGACACTCACAAACTCTTTGAAAATGTATTGAATACTAGCCAGTGTTGGCTGGGATACATGAATGAATACATGAATATGCATTAGGTACATGAATGAGTGGGATATACTGTATCATCCTTTTTAATACCAGAGCTAAAGTAGGAGTGCAGCAAAAGTGTGAATGGAGACATGGGAAAAGGAGGTGTACATATTTTCATTTTTTTATTTTTTTATTTTGAAGAGGAATGTCGGAAGAACAACTAATGTTGAAATGTATCTTATTTCCCTCCATCAAATCAATTGCATAGAGCATGGCAAATATTATTATTTTTTTTTTATTTATTTTTTTTACAAATTTGCATGCCTGTAACTCAAGAAGTATTAAAGGTATCTCAATATCCTTTTACATTCTGGTTCCTAACAAACTTTTCTTTTGGCATCTTCATTTGTAAGCCCCTATATGGTCTAATCCTAGATATGGGGATCTAATGTTGCTCCATGAGTAAATTGCTGAAATATGCATACAAAAAAAACCCCACATTTCATGCAGCTAGTTACTTTTTAAAGTAACTTGATTTTAAAGATGAATGTCTGAAGTAAAAAGAAATATGTTGAAACTAGAAATGTGCCTTTAAGTTTATTGACATAAAAGCAATGATGTAAATATTTTGATTTTTGATTGTCTTGATTGTTATTAATAATAAAGAAAACATGGCAATTTAGCTGGTACAATAACTTTATTTCTCTTTTGGATTTCAGAAAGGTAGATCTATAAAGCTCCGGAAAGTTAATGCAAATAATAACGATAACTACACTAGTGCAAAATATCGTTCTGTTCATTATAAGCGCGCTGCCGTTATGTGTCTGTCGCTTTAAATGCTTGAGCTCTTTAAAGCGGGCTGGATTCTGATTGGCTGTCAAGTCGTTCTGAATATGAGTCCAACAATATCTTTCCGCTGTGCCGTTATTGTTATAGTTGTGCTGTGGACTCTGCTATTCTGTTATATTTTAAATGATTTTTAAAACTACATCTTTATCGTTAATAAAATGAAATAAGATATCCCAGTATTCCATTTACCCAAGGTTTAGAATGACCAAGGATTAACTATTTCAAGTGTAAAAAGCCCTTAAATTTCACAGTGATTCAGGTATTATGTAAATTATGTAATTATGTAAACACTTTGGTGCTCTTTAGTCATTTTTGACCAAAACATTTTATGTTTTTTTAGTTTTTTTAAGAAATTTCGTAAAGATTTTGTCACTTGCTATGTGAACACACACAAAATCATGGACATTGAGCTGAAAAAAAATGGACGCATTGGAAATGAATGGGAACGAATTTCACGAATTTTCCCCCAGTTTGAGTAAAATATGTTTTGGAAAATATATATTTCATATAAAAATTTAAACTTTAACTTCACCTTTTTTTCACTTCAGCAATAATCTGTCAAGTGTTGTCTTTAAAAAGAGACCCAACTTCAGTCTGTGCCACGAAGCATTCAAGATATATCACAGTTTTAGTTTGAACTGTAATTTTCAGGTCTATGCTCAAAAAGTGAATAAATGGATTATAACTATTCCATAAATAAAATGTAGTACCATAAAATCTCCTAAAAAACAAACAAATATTAAACAAAAAACATTGAACTAAAATATAGTACATTCATTTTATTGAAATAAAAACATTTCAGTCATTTTTTACCTTTATTTGACACTTTATCCTTAACTGATTCAAATATAGGATGTTTTGAATGCAGTGTTGAGAGCAAGTCAATGCGCTTGACCATTTCAGTGTATTTTTGGCACTCGGGTATGGTTCAGTGTAGTTGTTTTGCAAAGTGACCTACATTTGGGTTTTGACTACTGAAAATGTGTACAATTTAACAATTCATGCATGGAGCCACATTGGGATCTCCATATAGGGCTTTAAAAATGAAGATTATAAAAGAAATCTAAAAGGATATTAAGATATATGTAATACTTCTTAAGTTACAGGCATGCAAACTCCGGGGGAAAAACAAAATTTTCCCATTTTTTTAAACTGTCACCATTGGCCAGAATATGAACAAAATCAGAAATGTTATTCTGCTTTATTCAATGCGCTATTTCCACCAGTCTCTAAATCCAGAGTCCAGGCCGACTTTCTGCTTGACCTGCACTTCATAACAACACAACCACTTCCAGTAGGTGTCCTACAACTACACCTGACATGTTTATGTTTGATGTGCCATGAGAAAATGACACAAGCAAAAAAGCTAGTGTACTTTCTACTTTTATTGACTGTAGTTGAACTATTTTGAAATAGTTTACCAAGCTACAAACCAGTTATGATTCAATGATCTGTAGCTTCACCAGAACTTGAACTTGAACTTCATCAACTTGGTCACTTTTCAAGGCCAAGTTCAAGTTCTGGTGAAGCTAAGGATCATTGAATCATGACTAGTTTGAATCATTGAATCATAGTATAATGCAGCCTCGGTTGATTCGGATGACTGTACGTCCTCTTTTTCCCCGACTTTTTCCTTTTATTTGGACATTAAAAACCATTTGACTTAGGATTTCTAAGGGGGCTTTGGGCACGGTTCACATGTAACATCGCTGTTGTGAAAGCTTCATGCGGAGCTGGCCAACCCGAGACTGAAGGAGGTGTCCTGAGTTCAGTTGCACTCGAACTGTGGAGCGATTCATGTGAATGTGAAAGCAACACGGACACTTGTTCAGGAAGCAAAGCAACTTGCGTACACGTTTTGGCTGATGACGATGTATTTCGTTTTTTTTTTAAATACATGCAAGCAAGAGATGATTGATGATTTATCTTGGATACAAGCGAGAGTGAGCCCGCAGTGTTTATTATTATAATGAGGAATTTAGTGACGTGTTTGTTCCCGGAAGAAACTCAAGACTACAATGGAGGCGTTTCAGGGAGTTCAGAAACACTGACACTGATATAGAGAAGAACTCCCGCTGGAGGTACTCTGGAACTTTACACACTAATGAATGTTAACCTTAATAAACAGTATATTACTGGAATTATATATACTGGAACTTATTCTGTGACCACTTCTTTACATTATGTGATGTTGTTTTTTAAGTTGTGTACATTTTGGAACTTTTTATTTAGAAAATAAAAAGGTTCTTTCTACACAGTCGAATGGAATGCAAAACCTTTAAAGCTCAATATCTTAAAACCAGTCGGAATGCAGATAGAATTACAAGGTGGCGATATTTATACCTAGATTAATGATACATAATGCATTAACTAAAGTTAGCAAAAAAAAATTCATTAAAAAGTGAATGTGTACTCGCCAATGTCCTATTTTTTTTTTAAAAACACGATATGGTCACAAGGTCAAAAGGTTTTAAAGGGCTTTAACGCCATGGTTGCATGCTTTGTTGTGGTCTGTTTATCTCTGTGTGCTGTTATTTTTGTCATATTAAGCTCTGTGATGAAAGATAAGCCCTCTGTATCGAGTGAGAATTGTGGTGGACAGCTTGTTATTATGGATTGTGTTTCAAGCTATTGTTGAGTGATTTAAAGTGAATGGATGTGGTGTTTGTCATCACCTGATCAGAGTTTCTGCTGATAGTTTCTCGCCGATAGACAAACTGAGCTCAACCCTTTTATTCATGCCATCACTATAAAAATGCCATTTTACTGTATTACAGTAAAAAACAGTGTAATAGTGTTTTATTTAAATCAGCATAAAGCATTTTTTATATAGATTTTTAGTAAGAATTTGCTCTTGACATGTCCTTGAACTGTTTTATAAGATTCACCCAGAAGTGTGCCCACATTATTCATTTTCACCATCAGGCATGTACAGTATATGTTTTGTATATTGTCTTTTTTCGCTTATTATTTGATTAGTTCATTTATTTATTTTTTTTGGATAGCTAGTTTGCTGAATACATGAATCGATAATGTTGTATCAGTAGTCTTTAATGTTGTGTGAGAAATGAGATATGATTGTGACAAAATTGTTTCATATGGTTGACAAGCATTAGCCTCACTGAATACAGTGGATAAAATAGTCTACGCACCCCTGTTAAAACAGCTGGCTTGTGTCATGTAAAGAATAAAAAAAGTATACATCAGAACTTTTGCACATTTAATGTCTTCTGCTTATGAGCCAAACAAACCTTTCACAAATTTTGGACAAAATATCTCATCAGACCGCACATGGTTTTGAAAGACTGGATATACAGTATGTTTCTGCTAAGTTTACCCAGGTTTTTTTTTTTGTCAGAAAGGTTTTCGTCTTCCCACAGGCCCCATAGCCCAGACAGATGGAGAATATGGGGGATATCTGTCCTGAAGCAATCAGCTGACCATGTGGCCTGTTGACAGCCTCCCTGACCAGTTTTCTCTTTGGTACATCAAATGCCTTTTGAGTTTTTCGTAGCCTTCACCTTTGAGTGACACCTTTCAACAGTGACGTTTATGCTTCACAAGCTCTTTGTTGCCCGTGGCTCTTGTAGTAGCAGCAACAAGCTGTCAGACATATCTCACAAGTTATTTGGAGTTAATTCAGCTGAAGACAGGTGTGCACTGTTTTAGATGAGCTTGACCATAGTTCATTCTGAACACAACCACAAACCCAATTATAAAACAGTGCACACTTATGCAGTTAGGTTGGGTTAAGTTTTTATTTGTATCTTTTTTCTCTGATATGTCACTGGTTTTCAGTGGCTTTGCATAGGTTTTAATTTCTACATTAAAAGTGCAAAATTTCTAAAATGATTTTTATTTGTTTTATGTTTTTTTATATCATGTTTTATGTCCACTGGACATTGTTACATTTTTCTTTTACTATTTCAATACACATGCTGAAAGAGTGAGTGTAACTAGGTTTGCTTAGTTTATTTGGGTTCTAACCAGTTCTAACCAGCCAAGCAGGATCATTTGTTTGGCTGACTAATGGAAAATGGGGGAAGCTTTGAGTAATCCTGCTTAAAAACATTGTTCTGTCTAGGGCTACAACTAATGATTATTTTGAGAATCGATTAGTTTGCTGATTATATATTTGGTTAAATTGATTAACCGGATTTTAAAAAAAGGATTTAAATTTTCTTTTCTTTTTTTCTTTATTGACAAAACACAACTATTCCACATCCTTCCCAATGCTGTCCTTCAAACAAACATGCCAACTGAATGCTATGAAAACATATAGTTTATGTTATAATGTCATATGCAAAAGAGCTATAAAGCAAAAAGACTGTTTAAATCCCTACATTAAAAATAAAGATAATAACAAAGATAATAAAGAAAAAGAAAAACAAACTCAGTGTTAACAGATAAGAGGAATGTTTTGCAGGAACACACACATTCACTCTGGACATTCTTTATCCTGTAAATGTAAGAAATGACTTAAAATTCAATTACATAAATTTTTTTTTCAATCCCTTTACAGTTACCACTCTCATAAAATACTTGAATTACATGTTGACTTTTAAACCTAAATTTAACGACCAACAACAGATATTTCAGCTGAATTTATATTTTTGCGCTGGAGTATTAATTGTCTCCCTAATGCATCCTGTCTGCATGTCTTGACATGCATGCGTGTGCCGGTGTCATTCAGTAAAGTCTGAAGTTTAACGTAGACTGTCAGGACAAGCCTTTGTGCAAAATGGAAATACTCACGTGAATTTGTAACACTTACAGTTGTTGAAATTTAAATGATTCAACCCCCATTGCAAATCTGGTTTATTGGCAAAATGTACAGACTTTCAGCTTTTACAATATAGTTACAAATAACAAACAAAAGTAATTGAAATAGCTCAACACAACAAATATTTCAAGTGGTTTCCCCAAATTCCCTAAAATTCTACTTTTAGTGACTTCTGCAGTATCAACATTATTCAACCCCCTGAATAGAATCTCTCACAACAGCACAAATCTGCAAAACAGGTGTTGTATCAAGGGTAATCAAGGGCTTCATTAGTTGCACCAGGTGTGCTTGAGCTAGAACTCATTAAATATCTGAACTGGCTAGGTTTGTTGAGTTTGACTGCATGTTAGAAATATGGCAAATAAGTCAAAAGAATGGTCATCTAATCCTCCAGTTCAGAAAAACCCTGGAATGACTGCAAAAGACCTGCAGCAAGACTTGGTGGCAACAGGCACTGAGGTTTCAGCTTGCACAGTAAGGCACGTGCTAAACGCATGCCAGAACTCCAAGACGTACACCACTGCTGACCCAAAAGCACAAGAAAAGTGCTCAAAATCATATAAATGAGCCACAGAAGTTTGGGGATTCTGTTCTGTGGAGCGATGAAACTAAACTGGATCTTTTCGGCCCTATGGATCTGGAGGACATAGAATGAAGCATATGCTGAAATGAACACTCTGTCCACAGTTAAACATGGTGGGTCTTGGTGATGCTCTGCGGCTGATTTATATCCTCTGGCACTGGAAACCTGCAGCGTGTGGAAGGCAAGATGGTTTTATTGAAGTATCAGGAAATCCTAGGACAAAACGTCATGCTGTCAGTGAGGAAGATGAAGCTTGGGCGTCATTGGACCTTCCAACAGGACAACAATCCCTAGCATACCTCAAACTCCACCAAGTTTTGGTTGCAGAAGATGTCCTGGAAGAGTCTACAGTGGCCATCACAGTCACTTGACTTGAACCCCTTAGAAAATCTCTGGTGGGATTTGAAGAAGGCGGAACTGCAGAACGTAAACCCAAGAATATTACTGAACTGGAGGCCATTGCTCATGAGGAATGGGCTAAGATACCTCAGAAACGCTGCCAGAAGCTGGGGTCTGGTTATACATCTCGTTTGCAGCAGCTCATAACAGCAAAAGGATGTTCTACTAAGTACAAAAGATGCTTGCCATGAAGGGGTTGAATAATTTTGAGACTGCAGAAGTCCTTAAAAGTAGCTTTTACAGTTGAATTTGGGGAAAAGACTTGAAACATTTGTTGTGTTGAGCTATTTCAATTACTTTTGTTTGATTTGTTCATTGCAAATAGCTAAAAGTCTGTACATTTTGCTAATAAGCCTGATTTGCAATGGGGGTTGAATAAATTGGATTAAAACAGTACAGATAAGGGATATAACCATAAAATGAAATTGCGCTGAGGAAACACATCACACATTAAAGAGCACACACATCTGTCAACGCACCTGACAGGCAAGCCTTGTTAAACATGACGCTTATGCATTAGCTTGAAGCTTAAATTAAAGAATTCTCATGTTTTGGGCAGCGTGGATCACGTACCTTTTTTATGAGATCCCCATAGCAACATCTCTGATGATGCAGCGTTGAGAGACCGACTCGAAAGGGAACATCTCCGGTAGCGTAACCTCGGTTCCCTGAGAGGAGGGAACGAGACACTGCGCACGCTGTCGTGTTACATAGCTCAGTCTGTCAGCTGCACTGTGCTTCAGTCCAAAGACTCTGAAGCAATGGCGTTCAGTGCCGCCTTATAGTGCGGGGAGCCCGCCTCTATTTCGCGCTTGAAGGGCCATTGGAGGGCGAATCCCCGCCCGCGAGATTTCATAAGGCTTCAGTATATTCGAGCAAGGAGGGGTTGAGGGGATAACCCCCCCATAGCGAAATCTTCGTTGACGCAGTGTCAAGAGGCAGATTCTAAGGGAACTGAGATTACGCTAGGTAACTGGAGACGTTTTCCGTGCACTTTGGGCAGACGCTACTAATCGATAATGACATTTGTTTTCGATTTTCATTATTGATTATTATTGATTAATTGCTGAAGCCCTAGTTCTGGCTAATGGAACAGAAATTACACCATTTTTTAAACAAATTAAATTGAAAATGAATCTTAACCTCAGAATCATTTACATTTTAATGAATCTGTTTCATGAGATGTCTCTGCAGTGAGTTAAGTAATTTGTTACTCTGTGAATAACTGTTATTCTGTGAATACTTTGTCCTTTTCCTCTAACCTCTCTCTCTTTCTTCTTTTTTCCCAGATGTTGGTGGGGCCACTGCCAGCAGGAAAGGGTGCAGCATGTCTGACATGTAAAGGGATCTGCTCTGGATTCCAGCCACATTCCTGGAGGTAATTTATTCTCTTGACTAAAGATGAAAAAAGAGAGGAAAAGGCTTCCACGCCTGCCTCAGTTCTCTGGATGTGTATGTGGAAAACTGGATTAATGAGTGTGAGTTGTGAGTGCTTCTGTGCGAATTTCCATGGGCTCAATATTTTCAGAATGTCACGACTTTGGTGTTTGCCTAATTAATCTGTCTATATTAATTATATAATAAATATATAATACTGTAATGTTTTAAATAAAAAAACAAATCTACTTTACTGCTATGGGGGGACTTTCCTGGGGCCTGTACCAGTGACTAGCTGAACAAAACCATGGTTACAAGATTGGTTTTGATTTGACAAAACCAGACACATCCAAGCCGGCTTAAGTTGTACTCCTACAACTGCTGCTACTACAAAATTGTCCCGGTTAACTCAGCATTTGGCTGTCTGCCAATAGGAATGGTGTGATTTCACGTGTGGTCAAACCCGCCACACGCTGAAGGCGTTTCCCATTGCTTCAACGTTATGATGCAGCGTTGAGTTCTGCCCATCCTCTGGTAGTAATTGCTCAAACTAGCTCATCTACTTGTCAGTTAGATCCAGCACCTACCTCACTTCTTAAAAGCTGCCTGTCTGTTATCTCATCTCCTACTGCTCAGTTGATCAACTGTTCTATTTCTTCCGGTCTGTCCCGCTATCATTAAAACAGCTGTGGTCACTCCTATTTTAAAGAAACCAGGGCTAGATTCTTCTGTTATGAATAATTTCAGACCTATGTCTAATCTTCCTTTCATTTTTAAGCTGCTTGAAAAAGTAGTTACCTCGCAGTTACAAGCTCATCTCTATGCTGACAATCTTCTTGATCCCTATCAATCTGGCTTTCGGTCACAGCACTGAAACGGCATTAGTAAAAATTACTAATGACCTCCTAATATCTGTTGATTCTGGTTGTCTTACTGTTCTCATAATGCTTGCCTTAACAGCAGCTTTTGACACTGTAGGTAATGCTTTATCTTGGTTTATATCATATCTTACTGATAGACATTTTTTTTATTACTGTCCATAATTTCAAATCTTCTGTGTGTTCTCTCTCTCAAGGTGTCCCTCAAGGCTCTGTTCTTGGACCACTTCTGTTCAATATTTATTTGTTACCTCTTGGTCACATTATCCGTAGTCAAGGTCTCAGCTATCACTGTTATGTTCCATCTCTGCTTGGCCACAGCTCGCTCCATCTCTGCTGTTCCTCTGGACATAAAATATGGTTACATAGCAACTTCCTAAAATGTAATGATGACAAAAAGGTTATTGTTTTTGGACCACAATCCCTTTTAAAAAAAGTCTGAACTGAGTTTATCTATTGATGGGCCACATTAATTCCATCTCATACTGTTAGAAATCTGGCTGTAATATTTGATTCGTCGCTTACATTTCAATCTCATATAAGTTCTATTTCCAAGACGGTGTTCTACCACCTTTGCAATATTGCCCGACTGCGACCTGCTCTCAGCACTAAAGATACTGAAACGAATTCATGCTTTGATAACCTCATCTTCGACTACTGTAACTCACTTCTTGGACTGCTTCCCTGCTAAAACAATCCCTAGACAACAATATGTTAATAATTCTGCTGCCAGAGTCATCAATCACATCAAGAAATCGGATCACATTACCCCTTTGCTCTATAATCTTCTTTAGTTACCTGTTCCTGTCCGCATTCAGCAAAAAATTATCTTGTTAACTTTTAAATATCTTCATGGACTTGCTCCCATTTATTTATCTGAACTTCTGCACTATTATTCACCTCCTCACTCTCTCTTATCCTCTTCTCATCATCTGACTTAAAACTTAAGGCCAATTTATACTTCTGCGTCGGGTGCGCGTAGAAGGTACGGCGTAGCATACGCATTGACGTGTACCATACGTCGTACCCTTCGCCGTACCCTGACGCGCACCTCCTCAAAAATGTAACTACGCGTCGCGGCGACGCGGACCGCAAGATTTCGCCATTTTTAAATTCCGAAGATCAGTGAAGAGTCATGGAAATAGACCAAGTGACCGAGAGATTGCTTGAAGAAGTGCGGAAATACAGCCATCTGTATGACTCCTTCAGTCGCCATTGCTCGTAGAAACCTAAACTCAAAACAGCCGCTAGGAATGTAAACACACTGGAACATTAAAACCCACCCGCGCCAACTAGCGTTTCGGCGGTGTAACTGCAGAGCAACACAGACATTTGCAGAAGTATAAATGCTCACGACGGCGTCGCCTACGTGCGTAGCCTACGACGTACACTACGGCGTACACTCGACGCAGAAGTATAAATTGGCCTTTACTGTACCTCGTTTTTGTCTTTCAATCCTTCAGTGCTGTGGCTCCGAAACTCCGGAATTCTCTTCCTCTAACTTTACGTGACATTTCTACTATATCCTCATTCAAATCTCAACTAAAAACATATATTTTCTTACAGTATTTCCAACCCTCCTCTGTTTAGTGTTCTGCTGTTTTGGTACTGTATATTTGTATATGTACTATGTGATGCATACTAAATGCTTGATGCTGTGTTTTTGTTATCTTCTTGAAGAGCGACCTTGAGTTTCGGAAAGGCGCTTTATAAATAAAACATATTATTATTGACGAGGCACTGCCTCTAGCTGTAAGCCGTAGCTGGTACATTGCCTAATAAACTACAATCTAATCTTAATTTTTGCAGAAAAGCTTGCACACAGTGCCACTGCGGTCAGGAGGAGCATGTGTCCAGCTCCGACAGCGAAGACGACCGCAAGGTTGGGAGATTGCTGGCAGAGTCCCGTTATGCCCATCTCACAGCTAAGGTTAAGGGAGGAGACGGCATGAGGGTCTATAAACGCAACCACATGATTGTCACCAACCCAGTGGTCTCCCGTAAAGACCCAACATTCAACACAGTCACCTATGACTGGGTCCCACCAGGCCTCACCCAGAAACTGGTAAGAGAACCATGAAAGCTCAAACAAATCAATGCATCCTTTATATTTAGTAGTTTATCCTGGTTACGGTCAGGCGGTGGTACTAGCTGTAATGTGAAATGAACGTAGTTCATTGTTCTGGTGACATGCTCCTGGTGAATACAGACGAGCTATGATGGTACCAGTAATGAGCAAGACAACCAGGGTTTAGTTGGTAAATATTCCTGGTGGTGCTATTTTACCAGCTTCTAAAATGTCTAAGTCCTGATCCACAAGGTGAAAAACAAAAATCACAAGGTGTGCTTTAGTTCTGTGTCTTGTGAGGATAAAATGTGGCTCCTGGAATTACCATGAAATCAGAATCTTTAACTTTTTCAGAGAACAGCACAACAGTATACTTCTACCACAGTTAACTCAACTCCTCCTATCTGATTTACTGAAGACACGCATTGAAAAATTAGCGCTGAAAAGGCATGGACACATTATATCAAAGTCAAAGTATTTTTATTTGTCTCCCCAAGGAGAAATTCGTTTTGGATGTAAAGAGATTGCTACAAAAAGATTACAACAGAGACAAAACACAGATACAGGGTTAAAACAGTTAAAAGACAAAAAGTACATAGAACATTAAGGCTACTCAAAGAGCTGTGCAAATTGCAAATCACCATTTTCTAAAATCTGCTTGTGCAAAAGTAATATCATATCATGTCCATACATAACATTCAATCACAGATATACAGTACATTAATAAATTCATGGTCACACGTTCATCACTGATCATTTATGAGCTTAATTGAGAGAGGAACAAATGAGCGCTTATACCTGTTGTATTTGCACAGAGGAACCCTGTACCTCTTTCCTGAGTTCAAAAGCTCAAACTCTGAAAACAACACATGAGAGTTATCAGATATAATGATCTTAGCCTGCCTGATTGTTGTCTGGTCAAAAAGCTCCTGCGGGTTGAGGGGTGCAGGTGTACCCATAATTTTACCTGCCGTCTTGACCAGATTAAAAATCGGAGTTTTTGATTTAACTGTCAAATTTCCAAACCAGCTGGTGATACCATACCGAAGAATGGACTCTATTGTTGCTTTATAAAAGATTAACATAATATTTTTACAGATCCCAAACATTCTAAGTCTGCGCAAAAAATAGAGGCGCTGATGTGTTCTGGCACAGACATTTGTAACGTGTGCGCCAACTCAGGTCATTATCAATAAACACTCCTAGGTATTTAAAGGATATCACCTGCCTGATGTCATGACCATGGATGACCACAGGGCTCTGATCTCCAATTGATTTGGGGTCTACCAACATTTCCACAGTTCTGCTTGTGTTGATATGAAGTTGGTGTGAATCACACCAGTTGACAAACTTGTCCACAGCAAATTGGTGAATGTTTATGTTGCTTTCTTTAGTAAGCAAACTGAGAAGGACAGTATCATCTGAGAATTTTACTATATATTGGTTTGGCTCAGAGCTGATACAATCATTGGTGTACAATGTAAACAAGAGAGGTGAGCTGACACACCCTTGTATATATACTGTATATATATACAGTGGGGAGAACAAGTATTTGATACACTGCCGATTTTGCAGGTTTTCCCACTTACAAAGCATGTAGAAGTCTGTAATTTTTATCATAGGTACACTTCAACTATGAGTAATGGAATCTAAAACAAAAATCCAGAAAATCACATTGTATGATTTTTAAGTAATTCATTTTCATTTTATTGCATGACATAAGTATTTGATACATCAGAAAAGCAGAACTTAATATTTGGTACAGAAACCTTTGTTTGCAATTACAGAGATCATACGTTTCCTGTAGTTCTTGACCAGCTTTGCACACACTGCAGCAGGGATTTTGGCCCACTCCTCCATACAGACCTTCTCCAGATCCTTCAGGTTTCGGGGCTGTCGCTGGGCAATACGGACTTTCAGCTCCCTCCAAAGATTTTCTATTGGGTTCAGGTCTGGAGACTGGCTAGGCCACTCCAGGACCTTGAGATGCTTCTTACGGAGCCACTCCTTAGTTGCCCTGGCTGCGCGTTTCGGGTCGTTGTCATGCTGGAAGACCCAGCCACGACCCATCTTCAATGCTCTTACTGAGGGAAGGTCTCACGATACATGGCCCCATCCATCCTCCCCTCAATACGGTGCAGTCGTCCTGTCCCCTTTGCAGAAAAGCATCCCCAAAGAATGATGTTTCCACCTCCATGCTTCACGGTTGGAATGGTTGTACTCATCCTTCTTCTTCCTCCAAACACGGTGAGTGGAGTTTAGACCAAAAAGCTCTATTTTTGTCTCATCAGACCATATGACCTTCTCCCATTCCTCCTCTGGATCATCCAGATGGCCATTGGCAAACTTCAGATGGGCCTGGACATGCGCTGGCTTGAGCAGGGGGACCTTGCGTGCGTTGCAGGATTTTAATCCATGACGGCGTAGTATGTTACTAATGGTTTTCTTTGAGACTGTGGTCCCAGCTCTCTTCAGGTCATTGACCAGGTCCTGCCGTGTAGTTCTGGGCTGATCCTTCACCTTCCTCATGATCACTGATGCCCCACGAGGTGAGATCTTGCATGGTGCCCCAGACCGAGGGAGATTGACCGTCATCTTGAACTTCTTCCATTTTCTAATAATTGCACCAACAGTTGTTGCCTTCTCACCAAGCTGCTTGCCTATTGTCCTGTAGCCCATCCCAGCCTTGTGCAGGTCTACAATTTTATCCCTGATGTCCTTACACAGCTTTCTGATCTTGGCCATTGTGGAGAGGTTGGAGTCTGTTTGATTGAGTGTGTGGACAGGTGTTATACAGGTAACGAGTTCAAACAGGTGCAGTTAATACAGGTAATGAGTGGAGAACAGGAGGGCTTCTTAAAGAAAAACTAACAGGTCTGTGAGAGCCAGAATTCTTACTGGTTGGTAGGTGATCAAATACTTATGTCATGCAATAAAATGCAAATTAATTATTTAAAAATCATACAATGTGATTTTCTGGACCTGCAAAATTGGAAGTGTATCAAATACTTGTTCTCCCCACTGTATATGTTTACATATATATGTTACATATATATATGTTTACATATTTACATACATATATATGTAAACATATATATGTTTTGTTGTTATTGCATATGCATTTGTAGATGTTTCCCTTTCAGACGGAAAATGTATGGGGGCAGAGTTTTTAATATACCACTCAATGTGATTTACTAAGGTTTGCGCTAGTCAATTTACTGCTATTTGCACCATTATTTAAAATCAGAAAAAAGCAGTCTTAGCCCATTTTGTGCTTGTCATGCTGTGATGGCTGCTGTATGAGGAGGCACCGCAGACAGTGAGTGTAGAGGGGAGAGATGTTTCTCCAGTCATGCTCATTTATTAGGAATGCCTCTGCTTATCTGCGACCCTATGCTAATTTGCGCTGCTTTTGGTAGATTGCTTTTGTCATAATGGACATTAGCTGGCATTCCTGAGGCCTCCCTTGGTGTTTTTATCTGGCAAGACATGAAAAAAAATTGCTTGCTAGCAATTATGTGGTGCCGACCTTGATCACAAAGTACCACTATCAGTAAGCATGACATCTGATCTTAATTAAATAATGTATATTTGAGTGAGTTTGTCAACTGACCAGTCTGAAGGATTTGTGAGACACTGATAACTTGCAGAGCCTCTTGCTGTATCATCAACACAGAACTACTAAAAGTAAACACAACTACTAAAAGAATACTATGAATGTAAGGTAAAGAGCATATTTTAAATTTAAGTGACCTGAATTCAGTTGGATGTTACTATATAGAGTTACATTATCTTATGAAAGATAAACTGATGATTCTCAAAGACTAGTAAACCTTATAACCTGTCTTCCACTGGTTGTGTGGGCCACATTGAAACAACTCAATCATTTGGTTTCTCAGTAGTGTCGACCAACAGTATTTTTCACAAATAATGAAGTTCTTCAAAACATGAATAAAAAGTAATGAAACACTATAACCAACAGTGCTAAAACGTGCCAATTTATAAAATATCCTTTCCTAATACCTTTGTCTTTTTCTGGTTATTTTACTGTGGTAGGCAGGGGTGAAAAGAGTACTGAAAAATAAAAGTGCAAGTAAAAAAGTACCATTATTTTCCAAAAGATTTATTGTGAGTAGAGTAAAAAGTACTTGCCTAAAAAAACTACTTGAGTAATAGTAAAAGATTAGCTTATTTGAAAGTATAGAGAAAGTGGGCTTTTTAAAGTTGTCCAGTTAGGAAATGTCATTTTTGTAATAAAGACATTTTAATTAAGGAGTGCCTCGGTTATCAGAGAATTCTTTCTCTATCCTGCCTCTTAGATGTTCTACCTTGGACCGAAGAGCACCCAAATCAAACTTAAAAGGAATTGAGCACGCCATTCATCTTGAATCTAAACTTATTTGAAAGTACTCATGAGTAGTGAGCTGCAGATTCTTCCCCCTTATAATACACACTGTACACTGCAATTCAAAACATTTGAAAACTGTATAAAAATGATATTCTGTAACTCACATTATATTTTGTTTTTTGTCAGAAAGAATATCTATCATCCAACAGTTTTAATTTTGACTGCCAACTTTTTAAAATACATCAAAGCAACACAGGAAGTGTATTACAGAGATGAAAAGATGAAATTGCAGCACACTCATCACCATTTAAATCATAATGTATGAACAAAAATAGATTTAAAATCAGTTGTAAGGCCTTAAACACTAAGCGATCAATTGTTGCACATAAAATATCAATGTTCAGAATAGTACAAAGAAAACAAAAACCTTTAGAAACTCACACAAGAGTTCATTACACACCAGAGATGGGTTAAAAAGAGATTAAAAAGAGCCAATCTCTCTCTTTAGTGTTTAGTGATCACCAATATTATCAAACCGTTTACCTCACCTAGTGCACTGAAATAGGTTAAGATAGCTGGCTAACATCCAATTCCATTCAATATGTTACAATTTAAAAGTAAATGCACATTGTTCTAAAGGGGGGCATCATCCCCTACCTTTAACACAGCTACATTCACTCAAGTTGCTATGCTGATAATATAATTTGTAAGGAAATTTGCATTAAATATGGAAGTATTTCCAGGGAAACTTCAAAAGAAAAGAAATACACACACAAAAGCACATCTCTTTGCAGGGCCGTGGCGTTCTCGGCAAATAAACTGCTATATTGGAAGCATTCACAACTGACTGGAACAAAACATTTTGCTGACTGAAAAACAGATTGTATGAAATGAATCAAACAAAAAACTGTTTATTAACAAGCTGTAGTTTTATCACCATGCATGGGTCATCAGTAAGGTGCATACTGAATTTGGTCCTTCAATTATAGTACATTTAGTCATGCTAAGCTATTTTTCCTTTTTATTAAGAGTTTTAGAATGTGACGCGGCAGTGCAGATCGCACCTCTCTCTATATGTTCGTCTAAGTGGACACCCGAAGTCCAAAGTAGCCCATCTGTGTTTCGCTCCATCTCGGATCGCATGCATAGAAAGCCGCCTGGGGAACAGCGTCTCTTTCGCAGCTCAATACGCTTTTAACTCTTTTTTTAGTATCGAGCACGTCGGTCAGGAGACTGTATATTACGACAGTCATGCTACATGATTTGACTGATTTGGATGTTACGTAGAAAGGACGACAGCGCACCGCTCTAAAGGAAAGGAACGGAATGCATCATCATGTTTTCTCAATCGCTGCCTGTAAGACAAAATCAGAAACTAAACTAAAACACAACCCTAGTCATTAAATCATTTTGAGAGCCCCTGGTGGTTCGGGGGCCCTATGCAACTTGCGTGCTTTGTGTATAGGGAGGACAGGCACTGATTGTACTCAATAGCCGCAACCTCGCACCAAATATTAGGCCCTGTAGATATAGCCTACAGATCTGGTAAGCAGAACCTGCCGGTTTAGATCCAAAGCTAAACCTGTGGTTAAGGTTTTGTATGTGCAGTAGATTTGATAGGAATCAGGAGACCGATTACTCTCTCCCTATCCAGTCAAGTTGATGCATGTAAATAAAATTGTACATAAAATGTACTCAAGTAAAAGTAAAAATACACAATTTTAAACTATTTAAAAAGTACTCTTTCTGATCAAAAAAAAAAAAGAACTACTTAGATTAACAGGAGTGTTTGTAATCCATTACTGCACACCCTGGTGGTAGAGTGTATTGATTTTTATTATAACTGAAAGACTTTGATGAAGTATCATGAAACTGTAATGCGATCAAGACCTGGAACTACTTCGCAGCAGTGCAATTAAACAACAATCCTCAACTATCTCAAAGGTTATTTATTCTTAGCATTAGCATTTCTTGTCAAATGTCAGTCTGATGTTTTACAGGAATTTGGCTGGTGTTTGGTGAAACATCCCATGTTAAAAATAACCCTCTCCATGAGCTAAAGGTATGGAACAGCCTTGCTTTATCATCTCACTGGGCACATACTTCACATTTGACTTAATGGAAAGAGCCGCATATAAATTTGTCCCACTGATCTCACATGCATTTAAGGGGATCATTTCAATCGCAAGGTACCGTAGGAGGGGTGGAATGAAGGATGCCAGACTAGGTCGGGATTTGTACGATTATTTTGATAGCAGAATGCGCTGGCGTTTTCCACCACCTCCAGGGAGTACAGCAGCTCACAGGGCCAGCTTTTCTTACACAAACTTCTTATTTAGTCCAGCAGTGGACCATTCAGAGTAGGCCAGGGCTCTGGAAATAAGCCCTATACTTTATTGTCCACAATTGGCTGCCAGGACGCATGCCGCCTGTGCTCCTACTAAAGCCCTTTCATCTTTCGTTTTTCTCTCAGGTTTTCTTCAGCTTTCTGAACATTCCTGTTTTTACATTAAAAAAATCTAGCCTTTTGGAGAGCTTTGTATGGGGTTAGAATTGTTGCATATTTCCAGATAAATAGATTTTGATCCACAAATACATTTAAAGAGTACGAAGTACGAGCCAGAGCCCAAAAGCAGAGACATTGGGATAAAAAGCCTGAGCCCACCGCAAACCTAAAGCCACAGTGAGCCATGTCTGACCAGGTGTGTGAGCCAGCCCTTATGTCTTTTATGGAACTTTTTCCTGAAGCCACGTTCATCCCATTCATCCCGTTACAAGCCTGTTACGGATACTGATCAGGTGCAAGAGCCGTGCAATGTCCGTTCCAGTAAGCGTTATAGTGGAGTATGAGGGAATGGAGTGTAGCCCCGCTCATACTCCCGGGGCCGAAGTGAGTGTGCAGAACTCAGCCCTTGCTAGATCATATCATAGTACATGCTATGATAAAATCTATCTGTGCGATGAACAAATTTACCTCAGTAGCATGCGTGCGATACAGTTTTTGCATGTGTGCCGATTGTTTGTGTGTTGTGTGTTTGTTTGTGTGAGGTTAATCTAGGACTGCATGATCAACTGAAATTAAACTGAAACCGAGATTTGGCTTAGTGCGATTATGAAATTAAATAAATATATGTGCAGCGTGTTTCATGGTGAAGCACACTGCCATCAGAGCGGATCGATCGGTTCGCAGTAAATGCTGCTCCATCTCTGCAAGCGCTGCGAGTTTGAGTCACTTGTAAGCAATGCGCCAAACATCTTTCCAAACTTGTAATGAGATGCGTTTACAACCTTGTCTAACAAAAGAGAACATTTAATGACATGTTTTTACTCCAAACTTAATTCATAACGTCAGTCAAGTGTTAGAAATAACTTCCTTTTGTGATCTGATGTGGCTTCGTATCATACGAAACAGAAATGCTATTATTTTATAGTATTTTGTTTAGGGATAAAGGCTATGTCGATTAGCATTGCATTACAAGTATACTTTATTCTGTTACACTTTATAATAAGTGTACAGTAATAAGTATTTACAAATCATTTGCAAACTATTAGTTTATAGTTAATTCATATTTAATGTATTTGTAACGTGGCAGGCTGGAACATAGAAGGAAGCAGGATCCAAATGCAGCAGTAGTAGTACTTTTATTAAATAAACTAAAGACTAGACAGACTCAAAATATCAGGCATAGGAAACAGAATGGCACAACCAACATCTAACAACATCATGAACCCACAAACACTGTAACAAGACACAGGGTTTAAATACAGAGACTAACAAGCTAAACAATATAACAAGAGGGCGTGGTTAATCAGAAACACCTGGGGATACTAATAAACTAGAAAAACTACAAAGGACTACAAAACATGACACAGAACAGGAAATAACTAAAGTCCACACAAGACAAGGGAAACACCAGACAGGAATCATTATAGTATTGTAGTCTCTATAGTTTTAATATATTAATAGGCTATATACAAATAGTGAGTTTTTCATTCATTGTCACTGTAATATTGTTTAATTAGCTCATATGTAAAGAATTAGATAATGTTTTTTTTGTGCTTTAACAACTTATTAACTGTTAATAGTTCTCACTTTAGATTAGGTCATATAAAATGTGAAAATGTCATTGATTAAGTGGCTTAAAACAACCTTTATTAGACAAGAATTGCATTAGTAATAAGTGTTCCTTAAAATAATAGTCAAGTCTAGTCAAGTCACCTTCATTTATATAGCACTTTTAACAATATGGACTGTTTCAAAGCAGCTTTACAGTGATAATAGGAAATTTAAGTAACAGAGATTGTTTTGGCTTTACAGCAGCTCTAGAATAAAGTTATTTTCCAGCCAGTTAGTTTTGATTGATTCACTTCCGTCACAAAGATCAGTAGTTATTAACTTAGGGGCCGCTAACACGACACCGTTCTAACAGAAAACCCTTAACGCGCTCCAGCCGCTCATCCACACAACAACAGTGCCTGGGGCCCGAGAACGCAAACCTTGAAATGGGTTCCAAGGTGCAAGCATTGAATTTTTTTTTTAAATGTTATCATCTCTGCATAAACTTGAATCTGTGAAAACGCTGACAGCGTGCACATTTATTTATTTAATGTTTATTTGACAGGGACAAATGCATAGAACATTGCTTTATAAAAAATACAAAGTAGATGCCATGCATACAGGTTTATAGCCATGACTAATTTGCAACCCCTGTCCCTGGTTAGGCTTGTAAGATTAAAACAGAAATTACAGAGTATTGAATAAAAAAATTATAACTATTAAAATACATACAATAAATACATCCAATACATGAAATAAGATATGGGCTTAAATCGATGTAGAAATCACTATAAAACAAAATCTAGACACATTTAACAATACAAAAACACAAAAGTATGCATATGTCTGTGCATGCTAACATATGCAACTTTATGTTTGTATGCATTGTGTTGTATCCTGCACAGTCAGTGTTCACAGAGTTGTTTCAGTTTCAGCCATTGCTTTAAATGTGTATTAAAAACCTTGAGTTCTGTCAGTGTTTTCATTTCTGATGGTAAGGCGTTCCACAATTTTATGCCTCTTACTGAAAATGATGTCTGACCAAATGTTGTTCTACGTTTTGCGGCTATACAGTTTCCACTTACTGTGCCTCTAGTTCTTATTCCACTCTTTTGTTTCGCTACTAGTTGACAAAATATTTCTGGTGCAAGGTTGTTCACACACTTAAAAAGTAGTTTTAGAAATGAATAATTTACAAAACTGTCAAAACTGAAAACATTATGCTTCCTTAGAATGAGGCAATGGTGCCATCTTACAGGTTTCTGGTCCATTACTTTTAATGCCTGTTTATATAATGACCTAACGGGTGTAATTGTTGTTTGATTGGCCTGACCCCAAACAGTAATGCAATACGATAGATGAGAAAATATCATAGAGTGCATAAACTGCTGTGCTGCCTTAATGGGTATATATTGTCTTATTAATCGGAAGCAGTTTAAATTTGTCTTGACAGTTTTGCACAGTCTCTTTACATGACTATCAAACTTAAGATGAGAATCTAAAGTAATGCAAATTACGTGTTCAGTGTATAGGTATGCATGTTTGAATATATACTGTATGTGCGCAGGTGCGTAGTCTTTCTTTACAAATTGATCTCACCAAATTACTTGTCTGTAGAGAGGTAAAGGGAAGGAAGGAGGCCTTCACAGGGGAGAGACTAGTTGACACTTCAGGACTGCGCTGTCGTCGTGTCCAGGTGCAGGTCCTTCATCAGATCTGGATACGGCCTGGATCCGGCGGACTGCGGTAAACCTCGGGATAAACAGAAAGACTAATATTAGTGTACATCATTCTTCTAATGATGTAACGAGTACATCAGGATTTATGGGAAGTGTTCCCGGTTCCGGCTGACCTAATCTATGCAGCCTAACATTGAATGATAGGAGTTTATAATGTGTTATGTGTATGCTAGGTCAAAGAGATGTGTTTTTAGTCTAGCTTTGAACTGACAGAGTGTGTCTGCTTCCCGGACAATGGTCAACAATCAACTAGCCAGAATTTTGAGATCGCAATAGACGTGAAGGACTATAATGCGTTAAGAGCTCGCTCAAGTACTGCAGAGCTAAACCATTTAGTGCTTTGTAAGTAATCAGCAATATTTGAACATTTATATGATGTTTTATATGGGGCAGTCATGGCCTAGTGGTTAGGGAGTTGAAGAGGTAACCCAAAGGTTGCTGGTTCGATTCCAGAGCCGGTGGGAAATGACTGAGGTGCCCTTGAGCAAGGCACCTAACCCCTAATCGCTCCCCGGGCGCCACACAAAGGCTGCCCGCTGCTCTGGGTGTGTGTATCCACGTTTGCAGTGTGTGTGTTAACTACTCACTACTCTGCTCCTAATGTGTGTGCATTAACTTGGATGGGTTAAATGCAGAGGTCAAATTCCCAAGTATGGGTTACCATACTTGGCTGTCACTTTCACTTTCACTTTCACTTAATAGGGAGCCAATGCAGTGTTGACAGAACGGGGCTACTATGGTCATAATTCCTGGTTCTGGTAAGAACTCGAGCTGCTGCGTTTTGGACCAGCTGTAGTTTGTTTATTATGCGTGGAGGGCAACCACCCAGTAGAGCATTACAATAATCTAGCCTTGATGTCATGAACTAACTGAACTAACTGTTCCGCATTTGTCATTGAAAGCATATGTCGTAATTTATATATATTTTAAGATGGAAGAATGCGATTTTACAGATACTAGACACGTGGCTTTCAAATGAAAGATTGTTATCAAAGAGCACACCCAGGTTCCTAACCGACGACGAGGACTTGACAGAGCAGCCATCAAGTGTTAGACAGTATTCTAGGTTATTGCGTGAGGACGTTTTTTGTCCAATAATTAGAATCTCTGTTTTTTCATTATTAAGTAGTAGGAAATTACTAGTCATCCAATTTTTTATATCAGCTATGCATTCTGATAATTTTGTGAATTGGTAAGTTTCGTCGGGGCGTGAAGAAATATAGAGCTGAGTATCATCAGCATAACAGTGAAAGCTAATTCCATGTTTCCTAATGATATCTCCCAAGGGTAGCATGTACAGAGTGAACAGCAACAGTCCTAGTACTGAGCCTTGTGGTACGCCATACTGAACTTGTGATCGATGAGACATCTCTTCATTTACTGCTACAAACTGATAACGGTCAGATAAGTATTATTTAAACCATGTTAATGCAATTCCACTAATGCCAACATAATGTTCAAGTCTATTTAAAAGAATGGTGTGGTCAATAGTGTCAAATGCAGCACTAAGATCAAGTAACACTAATAGAGAGATACAACCACGATCGGATGATAAGAGTGGTGACTCTAACGAGAGCCATTTGTGACTCTAACGAGAGCAGTCTCAGTACTATGGTATGGTCTAAATCCTGACTGAAAATCCTCACAGATATCATTTCTTTCAAGAAAGGAACACAGTTGTGAGGATTCTGCCTTTTCTAGTATCTTTGACAGAAAAGGTAGATTCGGATTGACTAGTTCTTTACGATCAAGTTGCGTTTTTTTAACAAGCGGTTTAATCATGGCCAGCTTAAAGTTTTTTGGTACGTATCCTAGAGCAAAGATGAATTTATGATAGTAAGAAGAGGATCTATGACCTCTGGAAGCATCTCTTTCAGTAGCTTAGTCGGAAGAGGGATAGATTGAAAAAAACATACGAATTTTGGTAAAATTGACATTTTGATAATACTGATGCGTCCTATTAAGGAAATGGGAATTGAGCCCCACTTATTAATAGACTCTAGGACTCCTTTCAGTAATGGGTCAAAGTTAGATGGGACTTTATCATTTATATTAGGCGTTATTTTAATCCCCATATAGGTGAAACCTTTTGGATGCATTGGTAAATTGCGCAAAGCTTAAGGGGACTTCCTTCTCCTGGCCATTTAACAGTAATAAACTACTCTTACTATTATTATTAACTTTATACCCAGAGAGCCTACCAAATCTACCCAGAATACTAGTCAATGTGGTGATGGATTTTTTTTAGGTTTGTTAGAAATAGAACTATGTCATCTGCAAACAATGCAATACGGTGCTCTCTCTCTCCAATTTTTATACCCATTATCTCTGATCTTTTTCGAATGATCATAGCTAAGGGTTCAATCGCAAATAAAAACAATGAAGGAGACATTAGGCATCCCTGCCACGTACCTCTCTCCAAACTGAATTTAAGACCTGATTATTTGTTAACTTGAGCTGATGGATCATTGTACAGTCTTTTCAACCATTTTAAATACCCATCTCCCAATCCAAATCTTCTAAGTGTCTCAAACAGGTAGTGCCACTCAATCCTGTCGAAATGCCTTTTCGGCATCCAAGGATAGAATCGCATGGTCTTTTGCATTATATTTCTTATGTATTACGTTTAATACTCTGGGAGTATTATGAAAGGCTTGCCTTTCCACAACAAATCCATTCTGATCATTCATAATCATTTTTGGAATATACACTTCAATCCTCCTAGCTAGAGCCTTGCAAAGTATTTTTGTATCACAGGACATCAATGAAATAGGACGATATGATGCTCTGTCTATAGGAGGTTTACCCGTTTTCAGCACAAGAGTAATTATTGCAGATCTTAAAGATGGGGGCAGAATCCCAGTTTTATATGATTCATTAAACATTTCCAAAAGGTACGGTTGCAGCTTCTTAGAAAATTTCTAATAAATTTCTACAGGTATTGCATCTGGGCTTGGAGCCTTTCCACTATTCATACATTGTACAGCTTCCAATAATTCCTCAACACTTTTTTTCGGAAGTATGCTCATTTTACAACTCTCCCAGAGTTAAACAGTTGAGTTTTACCATTTTAGAATCCATTCTGCCGAACTCCGGGTCTGACGGTACCACTTTTAGCATAGCTTAGCATAGATCATTGATTCTGATGAGCCCAGTAGCATTTCTTTCAAAATTACCAAAGAGTTTCAATATTTTTCCTATTTAAAACTTGACTCTTCTGTAGTTAAACCGTGTACTAAGATCGACGGAAAATGAAAAGTTGCGATTTTCTAAACCTATATGGCTAGGAACTACTCTCATTCCGGCGTAATAATCAAGGAACTGTGCGGCCGTATCATGGGTGCAGCAGGCGTAATGAGCCGCAATGAGTTCCTTGATTATTACGCTGGAATGAGAGCGCCGAATTTGGCGCTCAGCCATCATGCGTCTCTGTTATGTGCACGAGAACTGTCGGCGCCTTTCTTATACTGTCTATGGTCCGCGCATTGTACATCCGCTTTAGAGTTCCGAAAAATATAGGCTATATTTTTTTAGAAAATCGATTTCTGACATTTGCGAATCGATTCAGAATCGTCCACGTCCGCATCGCCATGCATCTAAGAATCGATTTTTTCCCCCACCCCTAGTGATCATCTTCATTGGGAGCATATAAACTCATTCATTTGAGTATTCACAATCAAACCATTAAGGATTATAAATCTACTCCGTGGATCTAAATGCTGTCTATGCAGCTGAAATGGGAGTGAATTGTGAATGAGTATCATAACACCCCTAGCATATGAGGTGTAGGGGGAAGAAAAAACCTGCCCCGGCCACCTCTTTGAAACTCGGTTAGTGTCATCTTTTAGCAGATGAGTCTCCTGTAGAAATATTATGTTAGCTTTTATTTGTTTAAGCCTATCCATTACCTGTTTAAGATTAACAAGTTTATTCAATCCCCTTACATTCCAACTGCAAATCTTTAACTCTAACATATTAGCTTACATCTAATAAATGTGGATTGAGGAGTTCCTTGCATCTGTTGATGTCAGTTCGTTTGAGCTGAAGAAAAAAACTAAAACAAAAAAAACCCACCAACCCCATTAATTTAAACAACAATGCATTTCCCCAAATGAAATGCATGAGAGTAACCCAAATTACAAACTTCGGTTATGAAAAAAACGTTGATCCACATTATATGGAGCAATATGGTGTGACCTTGTAAACATTACTCCATTTCAAACGCGCTACAAATTGTACAATTAAACCATAAACCTTACCCATATATGGGAAGAGAATTTTTATTTTTTATTTTTATTTGAACATCTGAATTTTGCTTAAATACCATATATAGGTATTTACATTAACTGTAGAATGTCATATCATAGATCATCCTAGTTCAGGTTTCTATGCACTGGCAAAAGGACAAGATAGTATATCATATAAGAGATTTACTTTCTTTTAAGTGTGAAAAAAATAAACCAGCCCATTAGAGCAAGCTATACTGCATAGATCTATTTATGTGGTACTTTACAAACCCAGAACCTCCACTTCTGAGATGGTCTTGAAAATTCGCACTGATCTGCATGGGTTACTATCAGATGCGCTGGATAAAGCATGCGGTACCGAACATCCATAGATATCAGCAGGGCTTTCACGGCGTCGAAGCGTCGCTGCTGTTGACGGATCTCAGCTGACAGATCCGGAAAGAGATTAATTCGCTGGTCTCCGTATTTTATCTCAATAAGTTTCCTAGCTGCTCTTAGTGTCTTTTTGTGATCTTTATAGTTCAGAAACTTCATGACAATTGTTCTGGGAGCAGAAGGATGGTTCGGATTGATCTGGCCCACCTGATGGGCACGTTCAATGATAGGAGTGACAGAAAAGGTGTCGGCCCAAACTTTGGGAAGCCAGTCCTCCAGAAAAGCACACATATCTGCGCCATCTACTTTTTCAGGTAGGCCGACTAACCTCAGGTTTGAGCGACGTCCTCAATCTTCCAGGTCTTGGATCTTGTTACTTAATGTCTCTACCGTCTCCTCTAGCCTCTTAGTTTTCTGCTGGAGTGTTGCGACGTCTTATTCCGCATGCGTAATTCTGTCCTCAGCTTCTCCAATTCTCTTCGAGTGAGATTGCAACTCCGAATCTGTAGCCACATTCCCAAACTATGCTCGCTAGCCACTTGTTTGCTAGCTTGATCCGTGGGTTCTGAGTCATTTTGAGATTGTGATTTCAGTTGTTGCCCTGAGTTTATATTCTTTGGTGGCATAATCTCTCGTAGATCACATTCCTTAACTTTAAACACCAATGGGTAGGTCTTGTTTTTTTTTTTTTCAGGGTTCTTTTTGAGAGAAAGTTAGCGACAGCTCAAAGCAGCTACAGGCTTATCGGCTACACGTCATAACCACTTGCCAAATCACCATCTTTCCATGTCTCCTTGCTAGTGTTGTGGAAGATTGAAGTGACTTCGTTGATCTGCCTCTGGATAGTGAATCAACAGATGTAGCAGGGACTCAGCTTTTTACAGGGCAGTCGAAGACGGATGTCCCTGGCGGAGAGCCAGACCTTTTGTCCCACATGGTACTGGGGTGTAGCAGTTCTTCTTGCAATCGGCCTGGCTCTCGTGTCTCCGAACTGCCCACTAAACATGAACATGAGCTGAGTCCCAGACCCTCTCACTTTCCTCAAACCAATGGTTTACAGCTGGAACTTCATAGGGCTCACCTGACCAGGGAAACAGAGGCAGTTGATAACCGAGAATGCATTGAAATGGAGTTAATCCAGTTGTAGCTTGTCTCAGAGAGTTCTGAGCATACTCGGCCCAAGGAAGGAATTTGCTCCAGCCGTGTTGGTGTTGGTGGCAATATGACCGCAGATATTTCCCAATCTCCTGAATCTTCTCCGTTGGACAGAGTTGTACCCAGATGTCAGACTCACTGAGACTCCCAAGTGCTGTAAGGCGGCACGCCATAACCGTGAGAATGAATCAAACTGACACGATATCCTCAGGAATTCCGAAGTGACGGAAAATGTGTTGGAACAGCGCCGCAGGCTGTTGGTAGACTCCTTAGTGGGGTCAGTTTACAAGCTTTCGAGAAGCGATCAACCAACTACCAGGATGCAGGTGTAGGTGTCCAGATTGAGGGAGATCTGACAAAAAGTCCACTCCCAAATGTGACCAGCGCCTCCGTGGTATGGGCACCAGTTTCCCTTCAGGCAAGTGATGTGGAACCTTCGACATGGCACAGACTGAGCATCCTCTGGCGTATTGGGAGACATCCTTGGTCATACTAGGCCACCAGTAACGATTTCTGAGGAGCGAGACGGTCTGTTGGCTGCCTGGGTGTCCAGAGCCCGGAGAGGTTTGGATTGTGTCCATGAGGGGCAGACGAATGGATGTTGGCACGTAGATCCGCCGCTCGGACCTCCAGGGCAGGGCAGAGTCTCGGAGGTTCCCCCTGCCGCTGAGATAGTACAGCTCCTACCTGTTACTGGCCTTCTGCTCTGGGATGGACAGTGGATAAATCCTTCCTTTAGTTGGAGTAGAACCAGACAGCAGATCGATGGCACAGTCCCATGGCCAATGAGATGGTCATTTTGTTTGAGTGTTGAAGCATCCAAGGGCGTCCCAGGATGACATCAGCAGTGGATCCTTCCAGCACCAGAAAGAGATCTTTTCTTCATGAAGAGCGTTACTCCGCATTGGACAGATGGACAGTGTCGACTTGCATGGGTTCTGGTACTGGAGTTGCGATAGGTGGTGAGGCGGACGAATGTGAGTGAGCGGGTTGATCCAGCAAACAGGCATACAGGCGAAATGTGGATTGAGCGTTGAATAAAGATTTCCAGACCAATGATGTCATCATAAATGGCCCTTTGTTGACGAATGGTGGAATTAAGTCCTTGATGGTAAGCTGTTATTAATGCAGCTTCATTCCAACCACCTGTCGCTGCTAATGTGCGGAATTTCAAAGCATAATCTGCAACAGGAAGTTTACCTTGATGTAAACTGAAAAGTTGATCATGCACTGACAATGGGCTCACCGTTTGGCCAAACACCTCCTTGAGCTGGTTGGTAAATGCTGTCAAGGAATTCATCATGGGTCAACTTGCTTCCCAGATGTAATTAGCCCATTGCAACGCTCTGCCGGATAGACATGAAATGATGTATGCTATCTTTGCTTGATCCTTTGGATATAACTGTGGTTGCATCTCAAAGAAGAGTGAGCAATGGAGTAGACACCCACTGCACTCATCCACCTCGCAGAGGCAGACAACGAAGGTGATGTGACTAATGGTAGAAGTGTTTGTCTGACCACTTTGTACCAAATCAGAGAATGGGTCAGGAGATGGATTCTGGACATCACTAGCTTCTGCTACTTGTTGCATTGTTATGTCTGGTCTTCTGTCCCAATAACAGATACTCCCTTTTTGTTTCAGATTTTTTTTTTGTCTGGTGTCATCTATGTATCGTGGTTGGTTCCTGTTCTCCTGAGTTTCTATGCCCTGTGATCGTTTGGATTGTTGAATTAAAGTCTGTTTGTTTTATATTCTCCTGCTTTGTGTGATTTGTGCATATCGTGACATAACTATATTGCCACCGTTTTATATCAGTGTTCCAAGATTACCATCTTAAAGAGAAAAGTCTTCATGCATTTAACCATTACATGTCTCGTATCAAACCCTCAGACACACCGCCTGCACACAGAAGGTAGGGAGATAAGTTGGGCACTCAATTATTTGAAAATGTAGGGTTTTACACCATTCCTTGCATTGTTTTTCGTTTATTTGATTTAGAAACACTATACCCTAGTAAAATAAGATTATATGGACCTAATTTATATGGACCTAATAATTAGACAGTATTTACATTTTTTACTTTTTCACTGTTCTCTGTGAACAACTTTTCACCAAACATTTAGGAACTAGTTTATTAGGAACGAAAAAAATTATTGTTCAACCATCACTGAATATTGAACATCAATGGTTGAACATTTTATGATGGGGGACAGTAAATCATATTGACAAAAGGTGCCCTACAATATTCTCTGAAGAGTCTTGTCTCATTTGAACATTCTGTCAATCTAAGTCTAGGGAATTTTGGGAGTTTTGATTGTCCATTTTAGGAAAACCATCAAGTCCAATCAATTAGAAAATCAAAGAGCAGTATGTTGACTTTCTCAAGCCAACATAACATCGTATACTGTAGGATGTAACACTGCTACCATTTCACACTTTTCCTCAGTGTGAGACACAAAATAATGCCACCGGTCACTTTTCTTTTGATAATTCTCTATAAATAAATGAGTACATACAAGATATTTAATGTTTTTCCCTTTTTTTTGCTATTCTCTTACATAATTCTTTCTTTCTGTCAGGCGATGCAGTACATGGAGCTTCTCCCTGAAGAAAGACGACCCGTGGCTGGCACTGAAGGATCGTTATATCGTCACAGGCAACTGTTCAGACAGCTACCTTCCTATGATCACGACCCTGCATACTGCCACAGCCTGTCCGAAATGGAGCTGAAAGCTATGGCTCAGTTTGTGAAATACTATAAGGAGGAATCCTTAGGAGTGGGAGAAGTTGCCTTGCCTGGAGAAAAAGGTACAGCCAAGAAGAATGAAAATGCCCCAGAGGAACAGCCAGATGATGAGAGCACTAATGGAACAGCACAGTCTCCTCTCAGTGAATATGTAAGTTAGTGAAGGATTTGCAGATGGTTAACAGGGTAAACTAACAGGAGACATCATTAGTGCCAACATTAATAACAATCTTTCAGTATTTACGTTTAGCATTAGCCAGCACTTTTAAATTTGGTAATGAGCCATTTAATGTCAACTGAGGCTAAAGCACCCTTACAAAAAAATAAGTATACTTCAAGTTAATTTTAAGTATACTTGTAGTACACTTACACCGTGTCCTAACTACACGCGATAAAAGGTATCTTTTCCATTTTAATCAGAGTGTTTGTCCTAACCAGCCGCGACAGCGACACGCGACGATTCTATTTTAGAAACGGTTTCTATTTTTCTGCGACGTCGCGGCTGGAACAAAGTGCGGCAATGATAATCTCAGGTACTGTTTATGTGCTTTATTTAATGTTAAAAGCATGTAATGTGACTTTTAATATCATTTAGTGCTCCAGCTTTGTAGCCGTAAAAGCAATAATAAATAATTCACCTCAGATCTTGAAATTAAACAAATGGAAACAAGAAAGTTCAAATTGTGAACAAACAAGTGTATTCTTTGACAAAGATTGTTTTAGTAACTCAGTATGTTTTTTTTAAATAATTGTATTACTATACGTAATAAATGTATTTATTATTACTATAATTTTATTAGTATACGGTGTTATACTAATATCAATGTACTAGAAGTATACTTGTAAGTGTAACTAGTAAACTGAGTACACAACTAGTTCCCTTTCAAGGGAACTCGCGTTGCGTCGAAATGACGCTATGGGAACGCTTTGCGTGATGACGTCTTGAAGCACATGTAAAATCAGTCCAATGGTGTGGCGGAACGTCAGAGGCGGGTGACGTCACGTACCAGGAAGCTATAAAAGCCGGCCCGAAACAGAAAACGAAAGCTTTCTGAGTCTTCAGTTGCGCTCTGTGTTGAATCTGTCCTTGTTATTTGGTGTTGTCTGTCTATATTATATATATATTAGAGGTGGGCATAGATTAATTTTTTTAATCTAGATTAATCTAGATTAATTTCAAAATTAATCTAGATTAATCTAGATTAAAATGGCTCATTTGAATTCTGCCGAAGGCATTCAGAATATGTGTACTACCCAAATAATGACTATAAAAGTAAGTCTTTGAGAACGGGTTTCTCAAGCCAGGTGGCGCATTAGACCAGGGGCTCATCTCCTGTTTCCAAAATGCATCACAAACTGCTTGAGAAAGCTGTTCTACTCATAGACTGTAAAAGGTTACTACTGTACTGTTACCGTCCGTAGGCAACATTAGGTAGGCCTACAGGGCTCCAGACTAACTTTTTTTATTAGGAGCGCTGTAGCCCCTGACTTAAAATTTTAGGAGCGCAAGCAGAAAATTTAGGGGCACATCTTAAATCACCTTGCAATGCAATTATTCACATTTCCCCCAAAAATAACTGTATTACTGACAAATGCTTTGATAATAAATAGACTTAACGTACAGAAATTACAATGTGCAGTTTTATTTTAAGTTCAGAGGGCTCCAGACTAACATTTGAGGGCAGCGGCACTAAGTTCTACAGAAAGTATCTGGTAGCACTGTGGGATGACAAAGCACTGAGCTTAATTTGAGGTGTAGATAAAATTAACTTGAACTATTATCATTCATAATGTCTTAATATTAATTCAATAGCAAAATGAGTGACAAAATAGATATTAGGGATTGAAAATAGCCAATAAGCGCCCTCAGCAGCTATGTTTACAATGGTAATTTAATTTAATTTATTTTTTTAAATAAGTGTGAGTTTTCCTACTTCTTGAAACTTTTAGTTTTATAAATAGAGACAATCTTTAAAGGTTGAACAAAAAATGTTTTGGTCAACACATTAAAAATAACATTTAAATATGATATTATAGTTTTGAAGTGCTGGAAAAAGATATGTGTAGGCTACTGTTATAACCACAGTATACCGTTACAGTTAGTGTTACTACATTAAATCCATGGTGAATGTTGCTGATCTGTGGACCTAAAGCCTTCTATAACTTGTTCGTTCATGGCACATGTTTCTCCTGGTTTCTCCTGGTTTCCACGTTAGCGCTGTTTGATCTGATATGGTTTATAACAGAGAATTCTGCGTTGAATCTGAATGTTTCTCACTGGATCTCGCAACGATGTTATTAATTCTGTCGCGAACTCAATGGATTTCTTCACTGGATGTCCACGATGTGACGGTGTTGCGTGATCGAGATCCGCCCGCGACTGGCGAGAGAAGCTCTGCGCTGTCTATTATTGGTTCGAACTATTAAACGGTCCGTGACGCAGAAATGAGTAGCGCAGTTTTTTTCCGCTTTCATTTTGTTTTGATTTATTAACATGTCACGGAATACTCTATGCTTGAGGCTGAGAATGTGTCTAACTAGCATATTGTGTTTAAACTGCGAAGTGCCTGCACTGTCTGCAAACTTCGTTTTCCCCGCAGTTCTGGGATAGCGACTGCAACATTCGCAGTTCATTAAGTTCGTCTCCTTACAGTACCTCAACCAGCTGAATTCTCGCAGCCAGTCTTCCCGAAAATGGTGGGTTCGGGCCTTTATCACCTCACAAACCTCTGATTCTGAATCATCATCCGGCTGTGTCTGTGACATTGATATTTGTCTCCGTCTCCTTCCCACGGACGTTTACGCGCGCTCGATTATCTCTAGGACCCTCCCCCTCCACACATTAGCCAGTTACAGTGGCCATTCCCAATTCTTCTCACACTCATTGGCCTGCCACACATTCCGGATTCATTGACGCGCCCCTTCCGTTTAACGTGTAAAAACAAAACAAATTTACTGGTCGCACATGTGCGACTGGATGAAAAATTCAGTCGCACACTCTCAAATTTTGGTCGCAAAATGCGACCATTTGGTCGCAGTCTGGAGCCCTGGCCTATGTTATTATCAACTACTATAGGCTATCAATTAGGGATGGGCGATATGGCCTAAAATCTATATTGTGATATACATTGCAGCCTCTTGCGATAACGATATACAGTATATTATAATAAAACCATTTCAGAACAGATTACACAGACCCATGCTAAACAACTGCTAAATGTATTTTTTTTTAAAGGGTGTATGTAGTTTTGAGAACATATATTGTGCAAAACTGTAAGTATACAACATAATTTTGCAGATAAATAAAATTTAAGTACACTAGCTGCAGAGACTTAAGTAGGTCTAATGTTTATTATGGCTTGGAGCTTATGAAACCCCAAATTTAAAATGAGAATATTGTCTAACTGATGTCTTTTCAGTTAAAAAGAAACACAACAACGATTCTTAAAATCGAGATTATGTGCTACACCACTAAGATATATTGGAATGGGAATAATACACGCGCGCTGGTATTCAGTGATATCATGTTTCGTTTTGAATTTGAGGTGATAGAACGGATTAGTCGTGTGTTAACTTACCGAACTGTTACCCCACACACTCTGTATATAGTTTGCTGCTGCTCGTCTGACGGCTTAAACCCGAACCAAGTCCAAATAATGGATGTTGCACCGATCTTTTTCACCAGCTTTCACTTTCAGCCGTGTTTACTTAAGATGACGACGAATATGCGTTGCAGCCGGGTTTACCTCGCGGCCGCGGGTAGATTGCGTCATCATAGCTTGTGTAGTATAGAGCCATCTCCCAACCCAACTTGGAGAATAGATTAACGGCGATATTTTTTTTATCGCGCGATAAGAGTCTCGCGTTAACGCAGCACGTTAACGCCGATAACGGCCCACCACTAATATATATATATATATTCAGTATGGCGAGCAAGCAGCAGTTTAGAGTGTGTGTCCATCCCTGCCCGCGTTATTTAACGGGAGGTGATACTCACACTCTTTGTGTTGTTTGTTTGGGTGAGGAGCATGCCCAGTCAGCACTCGAGGGTGGTGACTGTGTGCATTGCGAGGCGCTTCCATTGCGTACGCTCCGATCCCGCTTGGCTCGGTTCAATCCCGACCACGTTCCCCAGGGCTTGGGTCCCGCCGCTGCCGAGGCACGGCGTCGATCTCAGACCTGGGGTTCACAAATGGATTTATCAGTGGATGTTGAGACGTTCTCTGCCTTATCTCAACATCCTTCTGATAGATCCAGTGCCTCTCATCAGGGTGTGGAAGCACGCGCTGCGGTTTCTTCCCCCCCGATGGAGGCACCAATACTGCAATTGTCCAGCTCTGAGGAGTTGGACGTTGTTAGTATTGAAGCTGAGTCTGAGGATTCGCCACCTCAGTCTCACGCTTTTGAGGAATTGCTCGATGTTGTCACGAGAGCAGTTCACAGATTATCTATTGAGTGGCCAGAGGATAGGCAGGACGTTCGTTCGAAAAGTAAGCTCGACGAACGCTTCCTGCCATCTCGTACACAGCCTCAGCGAAGAAGCCTTCCGTTTTTCCCCGATCTCCACACCGAGGTGTCGAAATCGTGGGGAAAACCGGTTTCATACAGAGTGTATGCACCACAAACATCCCACTATTCTTCCATTCATAAATATAAAGAATATGGTTATGGGGAGATGCCGAAGGTGGAGGAGACGCTTGCGAGCTATCTCTCTCCAGCAACGGCATCTTCCCTGAAAGCTCCTTCACTTCCCTCTAAGCCAGTAAAATTCACATCATCTCTGGTTCATAAATCGTATGCAGCCGCTGGTCAAGCTGCAGCGTGTCTGCATACGATGTCTATTATGCAAGCCTATCAGGCAGAATTATTGGGGGATTTAGAGGAGGGCGGGGGAATTGGTCCTGACACAGTGGCCGAACTACGCAGAGCCACAGATCTGTCTCTCAGGGCCACCAAGGAGACCGCTAAATCAATCGGGCGGTCTATGGCAGCCCTGGTGGCCACTGAGAGGCATCTGTGGCTCAATTTGAGCAATATAAAAGAGAAAGAAAAGCACGTTCTCTTAGATGCTCCGGTTTCCACTGTTGGTTTATTTGGTGATGCAGTAAACAGTGCGGTAGCTAAATCTCAGGAAGCTGCTAAACAGGCAGCTGCATTACAAAAACTTCTCCCCCGCCGTTCTTTCATTGAGGCTGCTGAGCGGGAGCAGCCTCACTCCTCTAAAAAGAGCGCTGAACATCGTGCCACTCAAAAACAGAGTGTGTCCTCTCGTGCTCCCCCACAAAAATCTCGGGGACACGGAGGGCGCTCTCAAACCCAGCAGTCTTCGAGGGGTAAAACGGATCTGCGGACCGTTATTACCGCCAAGAAGGCTGCTGGGAAAAAGTCCTGATGTCTGAGGGCTCAGGACAAATGAGGGTAGTCCCCCCGAAGCAGAGCGGTTAACACCTCTTTTCACGGTGCCCGTCTCTCTTCGGTGCCCTCAGGGGACCGTTCTGCCAACCCTGCCGCCTCCGGTGTTACAGGGCGCAGCGGTCTCCGGCGAGCACATATCTCAAGGTCCACCCGGAAACGTAGTGGCCTCGGGATGCCCGCCCCCTCTGAGGAGGGTGCTAGAGCAGTCTGTTTGGTCGTTCCCTGCCGGTGCGCCGTTACAGGGCGACGAACCGACTACTCAACAGCAGGAGAAAAGTACGGTGCCGTCTCTCTTCGGTGCCCTCAGGGGACCGTTCTGCCAACCCTGCCGCCTCCGGTGTTACAGGGCGCAGCGGTCTCCGGCGAGCACATATCTCAAGGTCCACCCGGAAACGTAGTGGCCTCGGGATGCCCGCCCCCTCTGAGGAGGGTGCTGGAGCAGTCTGCCGGTGCGCCGTTACAGGGCGACGAACCGACTACTCAACAGCAACAAAATCCAGAAACCAGTCTCGAGAGACTGGTACCTCTAGTAGAATCTTTGACAGCGTGGAAGCTACTGTCAAATGTTTCTCGTTGGGTCCTGCAGACCGTGGAAAAAGGGTATTAGATACAATTCTATTAACGCCCACCGCGGTTTATGGGGGTCCTGCCCACAGTGGTGGGCCCCGAGCAGGTTCTGGTTATGGAACAGGAAGTAAACACTCTGTTAGAGAAAGGGGCCATAGAATATGTACCCCCCTCCAACAGGGAAACCGGGTTTTACAGCCGGTACTTCATAGTTCCAAAAAAGGACGGGGGATTGCGTCCCATTTTAGATCTTCAAGTTCTGTGCGAGTCAGCCATGCAGCTCAAGTTCAAAATGTTAACCTTGAGACAAATCGTGCCACAGATCAGGTCCGAGGACTGGTTTGTCACGATAGACCTCAAGGACGCATATTTCCATCCGTCTGTGTCATTGGAAGTTCCTGAGGTTTGCTTTCGGGGGCAAAGCATACCAATATCGAGTTCTTCCATTCGGCCTGGCTTTATCACCCCGCACTTTCACCAAATGCGTGGATGCAGCTCTGGCGCCTCTGCGCCTCCGGGGTATTCGCATCACGAACTACATAGACGATTGGTTGATTTTAGCTCAGTCGCATTAGTTGGCGGTTCAACATCGAGATGTTGTTCTCGCCCATATGAAAGAGTTGGGGTTACGGCTGAACGCCAAGAAGAGTGTGCTTTCTCCATTTTTAGAGGACCACTTTTTTAGGCGTGGTTTGGGATTCAGTGTCGATGCAGGCGCGCCTGTCATCGCCACGCTTCGATTCCATCCTGGCAGCTGTGAGAAGTGTAAAGCTAGGCCAGCTACTCACTGTCAAACAGTTCCAGAGACTGTTGGGTCTCATGGCAGCAGCTTCCAACGGGATACCTTTTGGACTGCTGCACATAAGGCCCCTGCAGTGGTGGCTCAGGACCAGAGGGTTTTTCCCCGAGGGGCAACCCATTTCGCACAATCAAGGTCACGCGGTGATGCCTACGTGCCTTGGTTATGTGGAAGAAACCTTGGTTCCTGTCCCAGGGCCCAGTGCTGGGAGCTCCTTGTCGTCGCAAACTGCTAACGACGGATGCTTCCCTCACGGGTTGGGGAGCGATCCTGAGGGTCGCTCATCTCAAGGTCTGTGGGAAGACCATCATCGTTCCTGGCATTCTATAGCCTAGAGATGTTAGCTGTCTTCCGGGCTCTGAGGAGCTTTATCACAGGTCTGAGGGGACACCATGTGTAGTACATACGGACAACACGTCGGTAGTCGCCTATATCAAGGGGGTTTGCGCTGGCACGCCATATCCTCTTGTGGTCCCAGGGGAAGTTGCTGTCACTCAGGCAGCCTACATCCCCGGGGTCCAGAATATAGGAGCAGACACTCTGTCGAGGCAGGGGCCGAGGCCCGGGGAATGGTGGCTTCACCCCCGAGGTGGTGGAGCTGATATGGAAATTAAGTGGATCTGTTTGCGTCTCGAGAGACGTCTCACTGTCCACTTTGGTTCTCCTTCACGCATCCAGCTCCTCTGGGACTGGATGCTATGGTACAGACGTGGCCGAGGCTACGTCTGTACGCCTTTCCCCCAGTTGCTCTGCTCCCGGGAGTTCTGGAAAGAGTTCGCAGGGACCGGGTTTGCCTGCTTCTTATAGCCCCGCGCTGGCCGGGCAGAGTATGGTTTCCCGATCTTGTGTCCCTCCTCGACGGGCCTCCTCTGGAGCTACCCGTCAGGAGGGCCTTCTGTCCCAAGCAGGGGGCTCGATTTTTCACCCCCGACCAGAACTGTGGAACCTGTGGGCTTGGCCTCTGAGGGGGCCCAGCTCATAGAGTCAGGTCTCTCAACTGAGGTTGTTGAGACCATTCTACAGTCCAAGCTCCCTCCACGAGGAAACTTTATGCCCTGAACTGAAGAGTATTCACCTCTTTGTGTAGTGACCGTCGGTTGGATCCAGTCAACTGCCCAATTGGTACAGTTCTGGAGTTCCTGCAGGACCGGTTCACTGCAGGTCTGACCCCGTCCACTTTAAAGGTTTATGTGGCGGCCGTAGGTGCTTACCACAGTCCTTTGGGTGGAATGTCTGTGGGGAAAGACCCCTTTGGTATCTCGTTTCCCTCGTGGCACTTGGAGGTCCTCCTCCCTTTCGAAATCGGACCAGGAGGCGAATAATTTGCTTTGCCCTGTTCGGGCGTTAGACGCGTATGTCCACAGAGCTGCCCTGTGGCATAAAAGTGACTTTTGCTCCCCTAACGAGGGAGGTCCAGTGTCTAAGCAAAGGATGAGCAAGTGGGTGGTTGAGACTATCTCACTTGCTTATGAGGCGGCTGGACAGCCTTCTCCTTTGGCTGTCCGGTCGCTCTCTACTAGGAGTATGGCGGCCTCTAAGGCCCTTATATCAGGAGTATCGTTACAGGACGTCTGTGATGCGGCAGGCTGGTCCTCACCGCACACCTTCGTCAGGTTCTACTCTCTGGATTTAGACTCTGCTCCAGGGTCTCATGTTTTGTCTTCTTAGTGCTGCTCACATGATTACACACAGGACAGACATTTGTAGCTATGGAGGCGTTGGTATAGACGTTCCCATAGCGTCATTTCGATGCAACGCGAGTTCCCTTGAAAGGGAACGCCTCGGTTACGACTGTAACCTCAGTTCCCTGAAGAGGGAACGAGCGTTGCGCCGCCTTGCCATATCTCCTTCATGCCTGTCAGCGCGACTTCAGACTTTACGAAGCTTTCGTTTTCTGTTTCGGGCCGGCTTTTATAGCTTCCTGGTACGTGACGTCACCCGCCTCTGACGTTCCGCCCAGTGGTGTAGTCTAGTTTTTTGTAGTAAGTATACTCTAATACCCCCCCCCCCCCCCCTCCGCCGCCGCATACTCACCCATCCCAGAGCGTCACCCCATAAGCACCACCACACTCACTAATGCATACAGTAGGCCTATGCATCGACATGTAATTGAGAGCATTATGAAATAAGTGTTATCAACATCTCAATTTATTATAAGCAACACAAGACTTTAACAGCCAATGACATTTACAGCTGAGGAGACTGGACTGATTTTCTACTGTTTAGTGTTAATCACCATCTAACTCAGTCAGTTGAGCTACATTTAGCCTTAGATGTTATATGAATATGGTCCCTGAAGCACAGGTTTTATCAGCTGACAATAAAAAAAATTAAAAAAATGTTTTAAACATTATAGGCACAAATAAAAATTTACTTTTAGAAATGGTGTTTAAAAAAAAAAAAAAAAAAGTGTTATTTTAAAATACATTTTACTGTGCAATTTCTTTCTAATTAATTTGAGTTAGACCAAACTTTTATTTTGGTGGGTTGTAGACATTTGAGTTTCTGTGTGTTTTAATAAACTATTATTATTATTATTATTAGGCCTGAAGTATACTCTACTGTGCAATAGTAATATATTTCTGTTATAATTTCTTCAAGTTATACCTAACTTTTATTTTGACAGGTTGTCGTAAAGACATAACAGTTTCTGTGTGTATATGAAACGAATGAATGACGATAGTTTTATCAAATTCTCGTCAAGTGACTCTCATAGCAGCTCTGCGATGAAATGCACATGTGTAGCTGTAGCCTACATCATGTCTCAATACAGTGAAATGCTGAAAACACCACGAGCGTGAGTCACCCGTGCTTCTCTCTGTGTGTGTGTGTGTGTGTAGTGGAGCACACATTGAGCGCTCATTCCCAGAGACGCGTATCTCTTTTAGCTATAATATTAATAGACACTAGTCCATATCGAGATTTGATTCATTGTACAGCAGCTACTTTTGATGTATTCATTCAAAAATAGCCAAAATCCGTGACGTTCTGCTTTATATAGCAAGTTCCATTTGTGACTGGATTCCGCGATTCGATCCGTCGCTTCGCAAACACAGACGGGGTGAATTTATGAATGAAAGTGTGAAAGTTCTGACACAAAACGAAGTTGATACGTATCCTCACGCTTTTTTAAGTGGGTATACGCAAATCCTTGGCCTTTTCTAGTGGGTATACGGCGTATACCTGCGTATCACGTAGACTACACCACTGGTTCCGCCACACCATTGGACTGATTTTACATGTGCTTCAAGACGTCATCACGCAAAGCGTTCCCATAGCGTCATTTCGACGCAATGCTCGTTCCCTCTTCAGGGAACCGAGGTTACAGTCGTAACCGAGGCGTTTACAACTCAGGTTTTCGTTTGTACTGCAACGATACTACAAGTGAACTTATAGGTATACTGATAGTTTACTGGTCAAATACTTGTAGCACATTTTTTTAGTTTATGAAAGTACACTTTGAAGTATACTCTCAGTTAACTACTAGTTTAGTTGTTTTATATTGCAAGTATACTTTTAAGTTTTCTCTAAGTTAATTTAACATCATACTTAGTTTACTATTTATACAAACCCGATTCCAAAAAAGTTGGGACACTGTACAAATTGTGAGTAAAAAAGGAATGGAATAATTTACAAATCTCATAAACTTATATTTTATTCACAATAGAATATAGATAACATATCAAATGTTGAAAGTGAGACATTTTGAAATGCCATGCCAAATATTGGCTCATTTTGGATTTCATGAGAGCTACACATTCCAAAAAAGTTGGGACAGGTAGCAATAAGAGGCCGGAAAAGTTAAATGTACATATAAGGAACAGCTGGAGGACCAATTTGCAACTTTTTAGGTCAATTGGCAACATGATTGGGTATAAAAAGAGCCTCTCAGAGTGGCAGTGTCTCTCAGAAGTCAAGATGGGCAGAGGATCACCAATTCCCCCAATGCTGCGGCGAAAAATAGTGGAGCAATATCAGAAAGGAGTTTCTCAGAGAAAAATTGCAAAGAGTTTGAAGTTATCATCATCTACAGTGCATAATATCATCCAAAGATTCAGAGAATCTGGAACAATCTCTGTGCGTAAGGGTCAAGGCCGGAAAACCATACTGGATGCCCGTGATCTTCGGGCCCTTAGACGGCACTGCATCACATACAGGAATGCTACTGTAATGGAAATCACAACATGGGCTCAGGAATACTTCCAGAAAACATTGTCGGTGAACACAATCTACCGTGCCATTCGCCATTGCCGGCTAAAACTCTATAGGTCAAAAAAGAAGCCATATCTAAACAGGATCCAGAAGTGCAGGCGTTTTCTTTCAGAAGTGCAGGCCAAGGCTCGTTTAAAATGGACTGTGGCAAAGTGGAAAACGTCTCGGGTTACGACTGTAACCCTTGTTCCCCGAGAAGGGAACGAGACACTGCGTCGTCGTCGTGACGACACTATGGGAACGCCCCCAGCGTAACGCATCTGAAGTATGAATGAAATCTGTCCAATCCTGATTGGTGCTGCGTCATGACGTAGTAGATGACGGCATGCCCGGAAGATACAAAGGGACGCTGGCTCAAACACACGTTAGCTACTTTGCGATGAAGCAAGCGCTCTGAACGTGATAGGTGTGGCGACGAGACGCAGTGTCTCGTTCCCTTCTCGGGGAACAAGGGTTACAGTCGTAACCCGAGACGTTCCCCTTCGAGGGAACTCGCACTGCGTCGTCGTCGTGACGACACTATGGGAACGCAATGCCCACTATGCCACACCGTAAGCACGCCACCCTAGTGTGAAGCTGGGAGACCAGGCACACTTAGGACGCGATCACTCTGGCGCCAGGCGTCACAGGGAGTTGCAGACTATAAAATCTTATGAAGGTGTGTGGAGTGGCCCACCCAGCCGCTTCGCAAATATCTTGAAGCGAGGCTCCAGAAAGGAGGGCTACCGAGGAGGCCATGCTCCTGGTAGAATGAGCCCTCACAGCTATAGGTGAAGGCAAACTGCGCTCCTGATAAGCCATGGCTATAGCCTGAACAATCCAATTACTGATTGTCTGCTTGGATGCAGGCAGCCCTTTCTTGGGTGAACCAAAGCACACCAACAACTGGTCTGACTTCCTCCACTGAGAGGACCTCTCAAGGTACACTCTCAGGGCTCTGACCGGGCAGAGCAGGTGAAGTCTCCCCTCTTCCGCCGTCACGTGAGGTGGAGGATGGAATGCCTGAAGAACCACTGACCGTGCCACATTAGATGGCACCTTGGGCACATAGCCCGGTCTAGGATGTAAGATGGCCTTAACTCCGCCAGGGGCAAACTCCAGGCAAGTTGGCGATATCGCCAAGGCCTGGAGATCCCCCACTCTCCTCAGAGAAGTGATAGCAAGGAGAAAGGCCACCTTAAGGGTCAGGTTCTTTGCCTCAGCCGACTCCAGTGGCTCGAAGGGGGCCTCAGCCAACCCTTCAAGTACCACCGCCAGGTCCCAGGTTGGGACTCTGGAGCGAGCCGCAGGCCTCATCCTCCGAGCCCCACGGAGGAAACGTACAACCAGATGGTGCCTCCCCAAGGGCCCATCACCTATAGGCGAGTGGAAAGCCGCAATGGCAGCCACATACACCTTAAGTGTGGACGGGGTAAGACCGGCGGAGAAGCGATCTTGGAGGAACTCCAGCACTGAAGCCACTGGGCAGTTAACTGGGTCCACCTCACGCTCTCTACACCAAGTGGAAAACACATTCCACTTCAGGCTGTACAGTCTCCTGGTAGAGGGAGCCCTGGAGCTGAGTAAGGTCTCGACAACATCTGCTGAAAGGCCAGCCTCTAGGTACCGAGCCCCCTCAGGGGCCAGACCCAAAGGTTCCACAGCTCTGGCCGGGGGTGGAATATTGTGCCCCCTGCCTGAGACAGCAGATCCCTCCTCAGAGGGACCTGCCACGGGAGGCCGTCCAGCAGTGCTACAATGTCCGAGAACCATACTCTGGTCGGCCAGCGGGGTGCTACTAAAAGTAGACTGATCCCCTCCCGGCGGACCCGCTCCAGGACTCCCGGGAGCAGAGCGATCGGGGGAAATGCGTACAGACGCAGCCTCGGCCACGTCTGCATCATGGCGTCCAGCCCCAGCGGAGCTGGATGCCTGAGAGAGAACCACAGTGGACAGTGAGACGTCTCTTGAGACGCGAACAGATCCACTTCCACTGGGCCGAATCTCACGCACATGGCTTCCACCACCTCTGGGTGGAGTCGCCACTCCCCGGGCCTCAGCCCCTGCCTCGACAGGATGTCTGCTCCCTGATTTTGGTCCCCGGGGACGTACATCGCTCTGAGAGACGACAGTTTCCCCTGGGACCACAGAAGGATCTGGTGTGCCAGTCTGCATAGAGGGCGCGACCTCAGACCCCCCTGATGATTCAGATACGCGACTACAGAAGTGTTGTCCGAGCGTATCAGGACATGGTGGCCGCGGAGGTCTGGGAAAAAGCTCCTCAGAGCTTTGTAGACCGCCAGCATTTCCAGGCAGTTGATGTGCCAGGAAGAATGCCGGGTCTCCCACAGACCTCTCGCAAAGCGGCCGTCCATGACCGCGCCCCAACCAGTAAGGGAGGCATCTGTTGAAACGGTCTTCCGGCAACATGATGCTCCCAGTACTGGTCCCTGGGACAGGAACCAAGGTTTCCTCCATATGACGAGAGAACGAAGGCATCTGCGCGTTACTCTGATCATACGGAACGGATTTCCCCTCGGGGAAAACCCCTTGGCTCTCAACCACCACTGTAGGGGTCTCATGTGTAGCAGGCCAAAAGGTATGACGTTGGACGCTGCTGCCATGTGCCCCAGCAGTATTTGAAACTGCTTCACAGTGAGGTTGTGGCCTAGCTTCACTCTGGAGACCAACGCCTGTATGGAACCCACCCGAGCAGGAGACATTTGTGCCCGCATCGTCGTGGAGTCCCATACCACTCCCAGGAACGTAGTCCTCTGGGAGGGCGTCAACACGCTTTTCTTCGTGTTGAGTCTCAGCCCCAAGCACCTGATATGAGCGAGAACGACATCTCGATGTCGAACTGCCATATCGTATGACTTGGCTAATATTAGCCAGTCGTCGATGTAATTTAGTACACGGATGCCCTGGAGTCTCAGTGGAGCCAGCACTGCATCCATGCACTTGGTGAAGGTGCGAGGGGAAAGAGCTAGGCCAAAGGGAAGAACCCGATATTGGTACGCTTCGCCCCCGAAAGCGAACCTCAGGAACTTCCTGTGACATGGAAGGATGGAGATATGGAAGTATGCGTCCTTCAGATCTATCGTGACGAACCAGTCCTCGAACTGGATCTGACTCACGATGGCTGGAATTGTGAGCATCTTGAACCTGAATCTCCTCAGAGAACGATTCAAGTGCCTGAGATCTATTATTGGACGCAACCCCCCATCCTTCTTGGGAACTATGAAGTACCGGCTGTAGAACCCGGACTCCCTGTCTGGCAGAGGAACACGTTCTATGGCCTCCTTGACCAACAGGGATTGAACTTCCTGTTCCATAACCCGAACCTGCTCTGGGCCGACCACAGTCCAGACCACCCCGTTGAACTTCGGGGGAGGGGAGCTGAACTGCAGTCTGTAACCCAGCTCTACAGTACGCAGGGCCCACGCAGATATATTCGGAAGGCATGACCATGCGCCGAGATAATCTACTAAGGGAACCAGCCTCTCGAGGCTGGCCTCGGGTGTCAACCGAGCCTCGTTCCCGACCCCCTGAAGCGGCTGACCGGCAGGGAGCAGTCGAGAATGATTTTCGGTGTGCGTACGCGTTCGCTGCCCAGCCGCAGGTCTTACTTGAGGCGGCTGGAGCGGCGTGCGTGCGCGGGAAATCAGTGTGGCCCGAAGCGTACTGGACGGCGGGAGCACAGCACTGATTCCCCGAGAGCTCCGGGACGGAGGCGACCTCAATCGCTCCATCCCGGGGGGGACAGCTCTCAGCGGTGCGGCCACGCCTAGGACCGCTTAGAGGAAGCCTTCTTCGCCTGAAGGACGGTCCTCAGATCGACCTTAGGCTGGGAGGGCTTACCTCGAGAGCGTCGCCTCCTTTGCCAGGCTCCCTCAGGAGGGGCGCGGGCGGCGACACTCTCTTTCTGCACCTGAAGGTGCAAGGAGCTGGTAGACGGCTGAGACTGCCCTTTTGCGGCAGTCTTCCCCGAAGAGCTAGGACGGCGAGGGAGATACTGATGGAAGGCAGCTGACTGCTTTTTCACCTCCTGAAACCTCTCGACTACGGAATCAACCGCGCCGCCGAAGAGGCCAGAAGGCGAAATCGGAGAGTCGAGAAGAAAGTGCTTCTCCCTCTCCTTCATCCCTGATAAATTTAGCCAGAGATGTCTCTCTACGCATACCAGACCAGCCATAGAGCGGCCGATTGCACGGGCCGTCTCTTTGGTAATGCGTAGAGATAAATCAGTAGCCTTCCTCAGCTCCAAAATATCATCAGGGGAAGGACCCTCGCCTTCGTCTAGCTCTTTGAGGTGATCAGCTTGATAAGCCTGCAATACCGCCATGGTATGCAGGCAGCTACCAGCCCGCCCGGCCGCCATAAAAGCTCTGCCCACCAGAGAAGATGTTTCTCGGCATGGCTTGGTGGGCAATACCGGGGCCTTCAGGGAAGATGCGGCCTCGGGAGAAAGATAGCTCGCGAGAGCTTCTTCTACCCGAGGGATCTTCCCATAACCGTACTCTGCCGCCCCCAGTACATTAGCGAAATCGAGCACTGGGGGATTGGAGAGCCTGGCTGAATAAGGTTTTTCCCACGACTTGCACAACTCATTGTGCAAGTCAGGAAAAAACGGAAGGCCCCGGCGTGGAGGCTGAGCCCGGCGCTTAAAGAACCTCTCATCCAGTTTACTAGATGGCTGGACTACAGGTTCTTCCTGTGGCCAATTTATATTTAATTTGGCCACAGCGCGGGTCAAAACCTCCACCAGCTCTTCTTGAGCGGGTGTATGAAGCGGTGGATGGGGCTCCCTAACACCCGCCTCGATGCTCACAGCATCTGACCCCTCAGAGCCTGATAGCTGAAGCATCGGTGCCTCCACCTCGCGGGAAGAAGCCGCATCGCGGGCTTCCACACGAGGCGGGAGAGCGTCAGAATCTTCAGACGAGGACTGGGAAGATGACGAATCAGTCCCATGTCCCGCTGAAAGATCCATCTGCGAACCCCATGATCTGCGGCGCCGCGCTGCCTCGGCAACGGCGGGCCCAGAACCACGAGGTTCGCGAGCTTGGCCGAGCTGATCAAATATAGCAAGCCGCGAGCGCAATACCCTCAGCGGCAGCTTCTCACACTCGCTACAAGCGGCTCCCTCGAGAGCCGCTCTAGCGTGCTGCACGCCGAGACAATGCACACACATGAGGTGTGTGTCCGTGCCCGAAATGAAACGTGGACACGGGTGCACACACCTTTTAAACTGCTCGCTTGCCATTTTGATAATAATGCTTGTACAAACAACACCAAATAAGACTCACAGAACACAGAGCGCTTAGCTGAAGAGCAAAAGCTAACGTGTGTTTGAGCCAGCGTCCCTTTGTATCTTCCGGGCATGCCGTCATCTACTACGTCATGACGCAGCACCAATCAGGATTGGACAGATTTCATTCATACTTCAGATGCGTTACGCTGGGGGCGTTCCCATAGTGTCGTCACGACGACGACGCAGTGCGAGTTCCCTCGAAGGGGAACTGTTCTGTGGTCAGACGAATCAAAATTTGTGTGTAAGTGTTTGGTGCTATCTTGAGGACCCCCTCGAAAACAAGATGTTCCATCTCAAGGGGTTATCCTCCAATAAAATGAATTGAATTGAATTTGAAGTTCTTTTTGGAAAACTGGGACGCCATGTCATCCGGACTAAAGAGGACAAGGACAACCCAAATTGTTATCAGCACTCAGTTCAGAAGCCTGCATCTCTGATGGTATGGGGTTGCATGAGTGCGTGTGGCATGGGCAGCTTACACATCTGGAAAGGCACCATCAATGCTGAAAGGTATATCCAAGTTCTAGAACAACATATGCTCCCATCCAGACGTCGTCTCTTTCAGGGAAGACCTTGCATTTTCCAACATGACAATGCCAGACCACATACTGCATCAATTACAATATCATGGCTGCGTAGAAGAAGGATCCGGGTACTGAAATGGCCAGCCTGCAGTCCAGATCTTTCACCCATAGAAAACATTTGGCGCATCATAAAGAGGAAGATGCGACAAAGAAGACCTAACACAGTTGAGCAACTAGAAGCCTGTATTAGACAAGAATGGGACAACATTCCTATTCCTAAACTTGAGCAACTTGTCTCCTCAGTCCCCAGACGTTTGCAGACTGTTATAAAAAGAAGAGGGGTTGCCACACAGTGGTAAACATGGCCTTGTCCCAACTTTTTTGAGATATGTTGATGCCATGAAATTTAAAATCAACTTATTTTCCCCTTAAAATGATACATTTTCTCAGTTTAAACATTTGATATGTCATCTATGTTGTATTCTGAATAAAATATTGAAATTTGAAACTTCCACATCATTGCATTCTGTTTTTATTCACAATTTGTACAGTGTCCCAACTTTTTTGGAATCGGGTTTGTGTGTTATTTTGCACTTTGAGTGAACACCTAGTTAGGTATTCTTTTTTTAACTTGAAATATACCTTTAACTGTTCTTTAACACTTTCCCTGCCGGTGTTTTTTTTTTCCTTTTCTTTTTTTGCCAGCCACCGCTAGCATTTTTGACCATTTTCACAAGTTTCATGGCTCACAAAATATTTTGTTGTATGAATATCTGAACATGCAATTTATCAAAAGAAAGAATAGACCCACTGCTTTTGAATTCTAGCTTAATGCTTTCTTTTTTATCAACATTTGAATGTAGGTAAGTATATTAAAAAGCAACATTTTGAACAAAAAGCTGAGCAAATCTAAGTTTTGTCAAAGACCACGTCTTGATTGGATTGCGAACGATGGTCAAAACATAGATGGAGAAGATCGAGCTCATTAACACCTACAAAGCTTCACAGTCATTTCCTCTTATTGGGTTTGACATTTCATTCTGTAATGTGTGATTGTATTATTTCACATGTGTATAAGAATGAATGCTTCTTCACCTGTGTTTTAGTACTAGTATTCTGTACTAGAAGATGCGTAATAGCGCCCCCTAATGTATAACAGTGAAAACATTGATAACCTGAAAATTCAGTCAGTGGTGGAGAAAGAGTAAAGTAGATTTAAAGTTAATTCCAATGTACACTACCATTGGACTAGCCTACACAAAAATTCAGATACTCTAAACATATTCGTTTTCTTTATACATAAATATTTTCAAACAATGTAAGTTTATAAGACAGTATGTAATGTGAAAAAAGTATTTAATTGGCAACTCAATCAAAAAATTAAACATAACTACAAGCCAAGTAGAATTAATACTTAATTAACTTTTAAGTATATCTCGATCAAAAGATTAAGTACAAGTATAGGCCAAAAATACTTGTGTAATTTTAAATATATTTCTAAAAAGTACATAAAAAGTAGACTGAAAGTATTTCAGGATTCTGATTTTCCAGAAGCCCTCCAGTGGCCCTCCAGGAGTAGGACTGGACACCCCTGGACGAGGAGATTGTGGAAATCTGCAGCATAAAGGCCCTGAGATTCTCATGGCAAAGTTATTTTTTGTTCTTCGCTTTGGGGTAAAAAGCAGTTTGAAATATGTGAGCAGCAGTTTACTGTTAGCGAAGATCCTGACGCCACCCACGCTGCTGAGAGTGACGTTTAGATGAAAGTGTAAATCAAAAAATGACAGTGGGGTTAAGAAAGCATCAGATCACAGTGATGTGGATTTACCAGCCAGTGTGAACTTCTCTGAAAAGTTTCAAAATCCCAAAACAAACATAAAACAAATGTTGTTTTGGCCTGATTTTGTTTTAAATGACTTCACACCAGTTTGTTCTTCGATTTTGCTTGAAGTATATCAGGGCCCTAAGGTTTCTTCAGCTGCATAATGAAGTTCCCACAAACCAGAAGTCACACATCCAACTCCCTAAGAAAGTTTCCCAGCTGACCTCAAGGTAGATGTATTACAAGAACATTAAGCTGTTTGGGAATTGTGACAATAATTGCATGAAATCCAAAGGAGTTATTGTTGCACAGAAAAGTTAATACTTCAAGCTATTAGAAATGAGCAGTTCTCCCAGCCTAACTGGTCGTGGAAGTTGTTGGAGAGAGCAGTAAGTGTTGTCCTCTGAATCCTGGTGTCAGTCAAGCTTAAGGTGCCCAGCTGTTTGGGTGGTGAAGGCTGGAATAAAATTCAGATTTAGGTCTGGATTTCCAGACCTAGTGAAGGCTGGAATAAAATCTACTTTGTTTACAGCTGACCTGCAATTCATAGTCCCACAGAAAGAGAGAGAGGTGTGCTAGAAGAGGTGCATTCAGGAAGCAGGTACAGCCACAGTGTTATCCAATTGCGTGCAGTGAGATTTTCAAATGCATGCTTGGTGCCGCCCCTCGAGCTGGCCGATCTTCATTAGTCGATGCCAGACCATTAATCTTTCAGATTTAGGTCTGGATTTCCAGGCTACAACACTCCAACATCAGACACATACTTCGACGCAATCCAACTGGGACAGCTCGAGAGGCGGCACCAAGCATGCATTTGAAAATCTCACTGCACGCAATTGGATAACACTACGACCAATCACAACAATAAACCCCATACGCTTAGCTACCAGCGGAGCTAACTGGTAGATTAGACTCTTCCGGTCGGCAAAACAGCAAAAACGCCCTTCTTGCAAAGGAACGATTCGAGTGCCGTCTTCTGTTCCTCTTTTAGATAAAAAGCCAAGTCTAACTCGTTCATTGTAGCGGCCAAAGCCGTTTTAAACAGCTGGTGTTCATCCATAGCCATCTTGCAATGTTTACTAATGACTTCGACGTCGCAGCACATTACATTTCTTCTTAAATGATGTTTTATTAACAAGGTTCGGGAGGAACACGTTCTAATGATCAAGCAATCAAGTCATTCAACCAGCTGTCATCAATCAGTAATCAACAGGTCCACTCAATCAGCATGAGTTAAACCTATAAATATACACATTCGACTCACCCATATTCCTCGACAGTTTTCAGCATTTGGTTCTCCGTTTTGCTACAATGTCTCAAATGCAACTCTCACCATCCGATGACGAGCTCAACCATGCTCTGGTTCCTCCGCCGCCATCAGCTGGCCCCAGGACCTCTTCTTCTCCGCCTGGTATCGCCTCTGAGCCCCAGGCTTCATCTCGCGGGTGCTGGTCTGCGCAAGCAACACCCCGCACGCCAAGACGCCGAGGCCTGCCCTCACCTCCACCGGCGAGGACTCCAGCTTTCTCCCCGGCATCCTCCTATCGTTCGGCCGTACCATCGATTCTGCCTATTGGAAAGTGGACAGTTTTGAGTCTAAGACAAGCGCTGATAAATTCCGATATTCAGCCCTCGCACAGGATGAACAAAGCGCAATTATACAACTTGTACGTTACCTTACAATCATCCAATCTCTCTCCTAAGTCCACCCCAGCTTCCAAGGCGGCCAGCAAGCTGGGCAAAACTCGGGAGGCCCCGAATCCGCCCCGCCCGACACCGCCACCTTCTCGTACAAGATCCGGTTTTCTGCGTGCTTCAGCCCGCAGCGCCAGGCCTTCAGCGAGCCTGGGCCGCGACCCAGATTCCACCGCTGCAAGACCTCACTCACCTCCCGCTTCAGCTCAGCTCTTCAGCGCGACACTTCCTGCTGTAGCGCTATACACAGCTGGGCCTGCCGGCCCACCCTCAGCCTCCCAGCTTTTTTCTCCCGCTGTTTCCAACTCATTTCCTCTGCAGTGGCCTCCGGCTCCCGTAGCAGACGCTAGCGTGAGGCTGCCTCCGCTAGCGGCACAGGCCCAGTCTTTCCATCATCTTCCTGCGACTTTCGCTAACCCCTCCCTTTTTCAGTGGCCTGCAGCGCAAGCAAGCGCGAGGCTGCCTCCGCTTGTAACACAGGCTCACGCATCTCATTCTTATCCTCCTTTTTCCCCTCATGTTTCTCTTAATTTCCCTCCTCAAGCCCCCCAGGCCGACTTCAGCGTGAGGCTGCCTCCGCCGTTAGTCGCAGCCCCGGCTTCTCTCCCTTACAGCTCTCTCTTAAATGCAAAATCACATTATTCTCTTTTCACAGCTACACCATTGCCCGTTCCATCAAACGCTGTCGCTCTGGAGCCTCCCCCAGTGGCCCACAACATCCGAGCACAGATCCTGGCAGGTGCGGACATAGACCTTTCACATTTACTTTCTCTGCTTCCCGTGTCCGATTCTAACCGCCAGTTAGACTGTGGGGATTTTTCAGTCACGTTAAAAAATCAAAACACACATACATCACGTTTACTTTCTTTTTCTGAATTTTCTATCGCCTTCAGCCACTTCACAGAAGTCATTTGTTCAGCCTTCCCTCATAGGCGGCGCGAACTGAACGACTATTTAGCGCTCATAGCCGAGCTTGCGTTGTCTTATGGGGAGGGCACTTTTACACGTATCACAAACTCTTCTCAGCAAAATGCGCTGTTAGAGTTTCACAGTGGAACCAGTGCCCTTACTGGGGAGCACTCGACACCGACCTTCACAGCAGAGTATTCCTTGGCTGCAGGAACATTTATTGCGCGGTCTGCAGGTCAGTAACACATTCCACAATATCGTGCCCACAAGTTAACCCCTCCATCCCTCCAATACTTAAATCCCTCCTCGACACCATTCTCCAAGCAGTTTCTCCCAGAACTCTCCAATCCTACATGACCGCATGGAGATGTTTTAACCCTTTAGGCGCCAGAGGTTTTTTCCTAAAACGTTCGATTTTGACATCTTAATTTCAAAAGGCTATATCTTAAAAGTGATAAAAGATAGAGACTTTCTGTAAATTAGAGAAATATTAAGGATGACCCAAAGTTTATGTAGGGATTACATTTTCCCATCTAATTTGCATATTATGACGTCATATGGTGGCGGTCATCTTGGATTATAGAATTTTTATGGTTTTTGTTGATGTTTATTTATTTTTTATTTTTTTTTTAGCTGACAAAGAGGCACACATCACAAGGACATGAACACACAAAAAAGAACACATATTGTACACTACTAAATGGTCAGGGAAATAGATAGTAAATCAACAGTGTAATAAATGGCAGACAAAAACAATTGTTGCAGGGCTTTTGCTGTAGAGATAATGACTCCCTATTCATCCAGGTGACATTTCTTGTAGTGTTTCATGGTGTGGTCTTGCGATAGACTATGCATAATAGCCCCTCTGCCCCGTGTCACATCGCCTCTTCGCCTGCTACGAGCAGCAGCGCGGGCGCGGCCAGATCTGCCTCGCGCGCGCGCCGAGTGTGCACAGCTCGGACTACTGTCATTGTCATTGCGACTCCCCACCCTGCCTCCACGTTGCCCCCTAACTGTCCTATGAATACTTCGACCTCGTCTAACATACCCAGTGGCATTAGACAAAGTCTCCACCACAATACTGTCGCCGCGATTGCAGAGAGGCACACGGTCACCATGGCAAAAATCTCCCGCGGCCGCCTCGTTCCCCACAACACTAACACGCCTGCTAACTTCGCGATGAACACTCCGACCCCGGGAAACATTGTTCCCATCACTGACATTGGGCAAAGGACCATCTAACGTTATATTGGGCAAAGGATTCACCGTTTGTGCTTGGTGTAGGGATATACTTTCACTTTCAGAATCACCGTCATTTTCTGAAGGCAGATATTCCCCTTCAGAATCAGGGTCCGCGAATAGAAGACCCAACACTTCATTGCGGGTAAGCTTTATTGATGCCATTAGATAATAATAATAATAATAATCTAATGCAAATACTCGCTGACGTTGACAATATTGCTCTGATAAAATGGCTCACTCGCACACTAGCTCCGCTTTTGTTCGCACTGATTCAATGCGCTCTAGCTCGAATATTTTGTATAGAAGCATGACTTTTTTTTGAGTCGGGGATGAAGTATGACATGTCTGCCAACTAGTGGAGGGGAGGTCGAACGAAATTTGACACCCTATTTGACAAAATCGGCCGTTTTTTTCAGTGCCGCATCTTGTCGAGTAAACTCGACCGTGGCGCCCAGAGGGTTAAAGCCTTCCACCTTTCCTACAACACACCATTCCCTGATTTTTCTCTCCTTTCAATAACCTCCTTCATCTCTTACCTTAACAGCGTTAAGGGCCTCCAAGTCGGGTCCATCAAAGGCTACCTGAGTGGCATCCAATTTTTTCACAAATTGATACACGGCACCCCCTCCCTGGAGATAAATTATTCTCAAACCTCCCTCCTAATTAAAGGCATCCAACGATCCCAGCCCACCCGTCCGGACTCAAGACATCCCGTCACGTTAGATATTCTTACCAAATATATTCACACCCTCCGCACAGGCTACCAATCCCTTAACACCTCTCGCACACTCGACGCCATGCTCATTCTAGCCTTTTTCGGTTTTCTCAGATGCTCGGAACTGGCTATCACTTCCAGATTTGATCCAAAAGTCCACCCAAGCATCTAAGACCTATCAGTACTTGACAGTGAAACAATCTCTTTTCTGATTAAACAAAGCAAAACAGACCAAACCAAAAAAGGTCATTTTATATACATTTTCAACCTTCCATCACCAATTCAACCATACCAAACTATACTGGCATACCTCCAACTGAGAAACTCTCATGCTAAATCCCATCTCGAACCCCTATTCGTAGACGACTCCAACAAACCCGTGACATGCTTTTGGTTCCAAAAGCACCTCAAATCTGTTCTCCAACAATCAGGCATCCCAGCAGAGAATTTCTCCAGCCATTCCTTCCGCATCGGGGCAGCAACCTCAGCAGCCCAAAAAGGCCTCTCCCAGCAGCAGATCCAAGCTCTCGGAAGATGGTCCTCAGACGCTTTCCAAAGCTACATCAGAACCAACCGATTCCACATCAAAAAAGCCCACCAAACCCTCATTGGTTAATAAAAAAAAAAACATTATTTTTAAAAAGCCTTTCCGGTCGAGCATCCATGTCTTCTCTTTCTCCGTCCAGCGAGTATTGATCTCCCAGCGGACACAGCGAGAGCCTTCCCAGTCGAGCATCTATGTCTCCCCTTTCTCCGTCCAGCGAGTATTGATCTCCCAGCAGACACAGAGAGAACCTTCCCGGTCGAGCATCTATGTCTTCTCTTTCTCCGTCCAGCGAGTATTGATCTCCCAGCGGACACAGCGAGAGCCTTCCCGGTCGAGCATCTAGGTCTCCTCCTCCGTCCAGCGAGTATTGATCTCCCAGCGGACACAGCGAGAACCTTCCCGGTCGAGCATCTATGTCTTCTCTTTCTCCGTCCAGCGAGTATTGATCTCCCAGCGGACACAGCGAGAACCTTCCCGGTCGAGCATCTATGTCTTCTCTTTCTCCGTCCAGCGAGTATTGATCTCCCAGCGGACACAGCGAGAGCCTTCCCGGTCGAGCATCTAGGTCTCCTCCTCCGTCCAGCGAGTATTGATCTCCCAGCGGACACAACGAGAGTTCCCCAGGCCAAGCATCTTCGTCTCCTCTTTTTCTGTCCAGCGAGTATTGATCTCCCAGCGGACGCAGCAAAACTCTTCCAGTCAAGCATTTACGTTTTTCTCTTTTCTGACTGGCGAGGCTTATCCGTTCTGATGCCGTGAGTATTGCCGCAAGAACCCTCCTGTTCGAACACCCATACTTACCTTCCCGGATGCCAGCGGAACTTACCCGTCCGACACTGTACATATTGAACTCCCGTCGGACGCTGCGAGAGCTCTCCCGGCCAAAACAACCAGGCTCCTCCTTGAAATGCAAGCCCGCCAATCTCTGCGCTCTTTTCGGGGGGTCTTTAAACTGGCGGCTGTCCTTTGCTCACTTAGCTTTTTGGGGAGTACTCTGGGTTCGGGCCCAATTTCCGAGCTCGGAGCCCTCCCCCGGACAGCACGCCAAATACGCATAACCATTTACTCTCTGATCATTCGTAAGTGTGAACTCGTGAAATGATGTTTTATTAACAAGGTTCTGGAGGAACACGTTCTAATGATCAAGCAATCAAGTCATTCTAACCAGCTGTCATCAATCAGTAATCAACAGGTCCACTCAATCAGCATGAGTTAAACCTATAAATATACACATTCAACTCACCCATATTCCTCGACAGTTTTCAGCATCCCTCCACCACCCCATCTCCTCACACTTGCTTGGTTATCTTCCTAAACCAGAGACGGTCCCCCCGTCTCTGGTTTAGGAAGATAACCAAGCAAGTGTGAGGAGATGGGGTGGTGGAGGGATGCTGAAAACTGTCGAGGAATATGGGTTCGGGCCCAATTTCCGAGTTCGGAGCCCTCCCCCGGACAGCACGCCAAATACGCATAACCATTTACTCTCTGATCATTCGTAAGTGTGAACTCGTGAATCTAATTTTATTGTTAATGAATTTGGAGCATTGTAAATGAGCAGCCGTGTGCGTTGTCTCCAGAGGCAGTGAAGGAAGTGCGTACAGCCACAGATCTAGCCCTCCACGGCACTGAACAGATGGCCCACACTATTGGCCGTTCAATGGCTACAATGGTGGCGACGAAGAGGCATCCGCGATAGATGTCTTCAACACGTTCCAGTTCTCTGTGGAGGCGTAAGATAAGTACGATGTCTAAGACTACTGTACATCGAAGAAAAAGGGTTTTTGTAATAGGATGCAGAAAGAAGGAGAGACTATTGAATAGTACATGACAGATTTACGTCTGAAAAGCCAGTTGTGCAATTTTGTCTGATTTAATGATCAGGGATCAAATTGGCATTCTGGATAAGAAAGTAAGAAGACAGTTACTCGCATCTGCCAAGCGTCAGAGAGCAAATTTGCAACTCAAAGCAGCAAAGAAAAACACTGCAAATCGAGACGAATGGACAGTAAGGACTATAACAGATGTGGTAACAACCATGCACCACAGAAATGCCTGGCTTATGGCAAAGACTGTCACAAGTGTGGTGGAAAAAAATAACTTTGCAAGATTCTGCTTGACTAAAAAGAAAGTTTGAGTTGTAGAAAGAGCAAAGGACAAAAGTGAGGATGAGCAGTTCTTTGTGGAGGCTGTGGTTGATGAAGTGAGAACCACGGACGAGTGGAGGGCTAATTTAGATGACTGTAGCCTTTAAACTGAACACGGGGCAGCAGGCGAACCTTCTGCCAACAAAAGGCTTCTACAAGACAGAAAGATAAGAATACAAACTTATAAGGATGAGCTGAATCCTACAAAATGGGTATATGGGTTCACACTGACAGCAGAAACAGGACAGTCTGTGACTGTGACGAAGCTTTGTTATGTCATAACTGAAGTCTTAATGGGTTTTAACTAATCTCTGATCAGTTTTATACATTTGTACATGTTTTAATGAGACATTTGTATAATTAAAAGGAAAAATTGTAGTTATTGGTCTCTTTATTTTACGGTTTAGCTGAGCCATCTGTAAAACAAACAAAACAAGCCTTGGGGAAATGTATACAGTGTCTACATGTGTATGGCCCCGACTACACTGCTTAGCAGAATCAATTTCTTTTGTAAATTAAACCAGTGTTTCTCAACCAGTGGGTCACGAGACTTTCTCTGTGTTCTATTCGCGTATCTACCCCGAATTGATAAAATAAAATAAAATTCTGTAACAAAAATTATAAGGAAACACCAGTACTTTGTTTAGGCTTGGTTTGTAGGGAATTCCAAACCTGCGCACATATATTCAAACGCACATAACTATAGAACCAGTTCTTAATGCGCATGTGAACGCCATCAGCGTTTATCACAGGTTCGCGCTTAAAGTCTGTGTAGAGAGAATGGTGTCGTCTTAGCGGCCCCTAATTTAATAACAAATAATCGTTGCGACGGAAGCGAATCAATCAAAACTAACTTTAGCTGGAAAATAACTTTATTAAAGAACCGCTATAAAGCCAAAACGATCTCTGTTACCTTAAATTATACGTTTATCACTGTAAAGCTGCTTTGAAACAATCTACATTGTTAAAAGCGCTATATAAATGAAGATGACTTGACTTGACTTCTCTGTGTTACACCGGCAAAGACATCGGTGCCTTGATTGGACTCATTTAATAAAGATTTTTAGATGTTGTTATCTTTTATTTGCACTTTAGTTACTATAGATACATTACAAGAATGGAAAAGGTTAGTTATTGATTAATACAGTAGCGGCTTGAATACTTGCATATAAGTTGTTGTATGAACCAGACTGCGATTAGATATGGTTGTCAAAACACCGACTGTGTAACCCGATGACTTTCAGATCCAAAGATTTGATCACTTTCCGATGTCTATAGGATTTTTGACATTATACCCAATCCCTTCAGTCATACAGTACACCTCTCCTCAATAAGCAACACAATATGTGCTATCATTTATGCCAATTGTTTTCAGAAGAAGAAAAGGTTGTAAAGTTATAAAAGTGAAAGACTTGCAAATATGGAAGTAAAATAATGACAAATGTTTTTGAAACAAAATAGCTTGTTGAATTGCACTACTTAAAAAAATACACATTGCATTAACCCTGTTTGCATTTTAATGCATTGTATTTTTAGGTCTTGCATTTTTATGGGCTGAAATTCAACGGTTGTATATTTAAGCGGTGAATATTTCAATTCAAAATATTTCACACACATTTTTATTATTAAAAATTCAATAATCCATATTCACCATTCAGATTTCACTTCCATAATATTCATTATGTTTAAAAATACAACCTATCACGGATGGATAGGGTTTGATGGACTTCCAAAAAAAGATATCCATTCACTCCCATTATAAGGCTTGGAGGAGCCAGGACATTTTTTAATATAACTCTGATTGTATTCGTCTAAAGAAGAATGTCATATACACCTAGGATGGCTTCAGGGTGAGTAAATCATGGGCTAATTTTAATTTTTTTGGTGAACTATCCCTTTAAGTGTCCTGACCACAGGGGAATCCTGGAGAATGAGGTATTGAGGGAATCCCCAGTTCTGCAGCACAGCACCATGATATAAAGTTAAGAAAACTAAACAACCGAGAGAAATATGTGTCTACTTCCTCAGATTTAACGTTTTATCTGAACATCAGCATCGGGGAATAACATTATCATCTCGTTCACGGTAGAGAAAGCTGCTTACATGTGCAAAACTAACTAACTGTGAAGACTTAAATGTGTAAACAGCTTTTGTGTCTTTATCAGCTTTTCCACATACTGGTCCTGATAATCATCACACACACACTTACCACTTGCACCATTTCTGTAAACCCATTTTTATGAATGAATGACTCTCTCACCCTTTGCTCTATAGTTTTCTTCGTCAACAGCCGCTTGCGCCCCCTGCTGGTGAGACAGACTAACAGCTATGGAGATCATCAATCGGCAATCTACTGATATTCCTGCCGTTCCCGGATGTCAAATGTTGAATTTTGTGTCGAATTTGAACCACTGAATTTGTGGAAGCGAAGCGTCTGTCGAATATTATAGGTTGTATTTTTAAACAGAATTAATATTTTGGAAGTGAAATCTGAATGGTGAATATGGACTATTGAATTTTTTATAATAAAAATGTGAGTGAAATGTTTTGAATTTAAATATTCACAGCTGAAATATACAACCATGTTGAATTTTTAGCCCATAAAAATGCAAGACCTAAAAATACAATGCATTAAAATGCAAGCAGGGTTAATGCAATGCAGTTTTTTAAGTAGTGCAATTCAACAAGCTTTTTTGTTTCAAAAACATTTGTCATTATTTTACTTCCATTCGTAAAAAACACTTAATAAACAACAATGGTGAAGAACCACTGATAAAGAGCATTTTACAAGGTATGTGCAGGCGACAATCTTTCTGTTTTTAATGGCTTTCATGTGTGCACAAATTTGGTAACCAACAATGATGACCACTTTCTGCTTATCTAATCTGTCTCAGCTGCTGCCTGAACCCAAACAAACAGATGAACTAGAAGAACTAACTAGCACTATGAGCACCATTCTCTCTAGAACATTGGATGTGGTTGCACCTATTAAATTAAAAAAGGTCAGAGAGAAAAATAAAGCACCATGGTACAACAACACTACGCATGTTTTAAAGAGAGAAACCCGTATTTTAGAGCGTAAATGGAAACAAACTAATTTAGAGGTCTTTAGAAACGCGTGGAAAGACAGTATGTCACGTTATAAAAAGGCCCTAAAAGCGGCCAGGGCTGAGCACCTCCGCGAACTAATAGAAAACAACCAAAACAATCCAAGGTTTTTATTTAACACCGTGGCTAGACTAACAAATAAACAGACGTCACCCGAACAAAATATCCCGTTACAGTTCAGTAGTAATGATTTCATGAACTTCTTCACTGAGAAAATAGAAAGCATCAGAACCACAATTGTAAACGTTCAATCTTCAATCGCGCCTTATAATTCAGCTTCAATTATCACCCCGCAAGAACAATTACAGTGCTTTACAACTATAGAACAAAAAGAGTTAAATAAACGTATCACTTCATCTAAAACAACAACATGTTTATTAGATCCTATACCAACTAAACTACTGAAAGAAGTGTTACCTGTAGTGGAAGAGCCTCTCCTCAATATTATTAACTCGTCTTTATCTTTAGGTCATGTTCCAAGAACATTTAAACTGGCAGTTATAAAACCTCTCATTAAGAAACCACAATTAGATCATAATAATCTAGCAAATTATAGACCCATTTCAAATCTTCCATTTATGTCTAAAATATTAGAGTAAAATAAAAAAGTGGTGTCCGCTCAACTGGGCTCTTTCTTGCAACAAAATGATATCTATGAAAAGTTTCAGTCTGGATTCAAATCGCATCATAGCACTGAAACTGCGCTCGTTAAAATCACAAATGATTTACTTTTAGCTTCTGACCAAGGCTGTATCTCAATACTAGTTTTACTTGATCTTAGTGCTGCGTTCGATACTATAGATCACACAATGTTACAAAATTATACTGGTGTTCAAGGACAAGCACTAAGCTGGTTCAAATCATACCTATCTGACCGCTACCATTTTGTCTATTTAAATGGAGAAAAATCGATCATAACTCCAGTAAACTATGGAGTGCCGCAGGGATCTGTGTTGGGCCCTCTGTTATTCTCAATATATATGATGCCACTTGGAAATATTATAAGGAAACATGGAATTAGTTTCCATTGTTATGCTGATGACACTCAAATATATATTTCATCACGGCCGGATGAAAACGCTAAATTTTCCGAGTGTGTTAAAGATATAAAATGATGACGCGTCATTTTCTTTTATTAAATCCAGACAAGACAGAGGTAATACTTATCGGTTCAAAAAACCGCCCACAAAACCTTGCACAATACAACTTTAACATCATAGGATGTCCTGTTACTTTATCCGCTACAGTAAAAGACCTGGGTGTTATACTCGATTGCAACCTGTCTTTTGAAAATCATATTTCATATGTTACAAAAACAGCCTTTTTCCACCTTAGAAACATTGCTAAGCTACGTAATATGCTATCAGTTTCTGATGCAGAAAAGTTAGTTCATGCATTCATGACCTCGAGACTGGATTACTGTAATGCTTTATTAGCTGGTTGTCCTGCATCCTCAATAAACAAGCTACAGTTAGTCCAAAATGCCGCCGCTAGAGTTCTTACGAGATCAAGAAAATATGATCATATAACACCGATTTTATCATCACTGCATTGGTTACCTATAAAGCTCCGTATTAATTATAAGATATTGCTACTGACTTATAAAGCCCTAAACGGCTTAGCTCCAGTCTATTTAACGGATCTTCTATCACCCTATAATCCATCGCGCTCTTTAAGATCACTAAATTCAAGGCTTTTGGGCATACCTAGGATATCCAGAACCACCAAAGGAGGGAGAGCATTTTCACATTTGGCTCCAAAACTCTGGAATAGTCTTCCTGATACTGTTCGTTGCTCAGACTCGCTCTCCCAGTTTAAAACTAGATTAAAGTCGCATCTCTTCAGCCAGGCATTCATATAATCCTACAGTTCAAACTAAAATCCGGCCTCTAGCTCATAAATGCCAGAGGAGAACTGGCCCCCGACTGAGCCTGGGTTCTCCCAAGGTTTTTTTTTCTCCATTAGGTCACCTGATGGAGTTTTAGGACACCATTAGGTCACTTGATGGAGTTTTTCGGTTCCTTGCCACTGTTGCCTTTGGCTTGCTCAGTTGGAGATATTTTGGGATATTTAATTTAATTTTATCAATCAATAAATTCCTCTTGAAACAAACTTTGTTGTATTATTTTAATTTAATACTGTGAAGCTGCTTTGATACAATCTGTATTGTGAAAAGCGCTATACAAATAAACTTGACTTGACTTGACTTGACTTCTATAGTGAGTGAACACTTATTGTATCGGAGACAATTGCTTTATAAATATTCAGTGTTGTAAGTGAAAGCTAATTAATGAAATAAACTGACATTTATCAACTGTGACCGTTTTCTTGGTCATCTGTGTTAGCAAGTAAATAACTAGTATTATTTTCCCCATTTTGACGTTCTTTGTTAACCCGTCTCCTTCATACCTGATGTTTACACTGTGCGTGTGTCTCGCAGCACTGCAGTGGCTGTGGACAGCGGGCCGCTCGGGACAGGCCTGTGGTGTATGCGGACAGGGAAGGCTACACCAGACTCTGGCATCCCTCCTGCTTCATGTGCTGTGAGTGTGGAGAGCCGCTGGTGGACCTCATTTACTTCTGGAAGGAAGGAGCCCTGATGTGCGGACGCCATTACTGCCAGAGCATCAGACCTCGCTGCCTGGGCTGCGATGAGGTAAAACACTTTCATCTTAAAGAAAATGCAATAAAAGAAAATAAGGAAAACTGAACATGATATATTCTTTAGCTTGAGATGTGTATGTGAAATAAGCACCTATGAATTCTCTCTCTGTCTGTCTCTTTCTTTCTTCTGTAGCTGATCTTCTCAGAAACGTTCCTTCAGGAGGCCAATGGCCATGCCTGGCATAAGGAGCACTTGTGCTGTTGGCTGTGTGGACAGAGTATCAGAGTTCAGTGTGGCTGTGACAAACGGCCATCAAAATAGTTCACAAAACAGTCAAATACTCCAAAATATCACCCTGGCAAATAGACAATGAACACTTACATCCAACAAGAAAAACCATCATCGATTATCGATATTAACAAAATATTATTTGATTAAAAGTCTTGAACCTATTAAAGGGGTCATGAACTGAGAAATCAAATCTTTTGACATATAATTGTGCTATAACAACATACTGTATGTTTTCCACATTGGTCCAAAAACCGCTTTTCTTGACACCAAGCTGCCATTTCAAGGTTGTATTACATAATGAACACACAGATCAAGCCTACTTCGTCATCATCTCCTCTTTGACCAACCCACCTTCTATATAGACAGAAAGAACAACAGGATCACTGGACTAAAAATAACATTACTGTACCTTCCAAAGGATTTTAATGTTAGGAAGGTGGCGTCTCAGTAGAGCGTTCGCATCAGTTAGAGCTTGGTTTGTTCAGATTCTTTGGTAAATTAGTTTGACGCAGGCTTTGCGGACAGACTTTATGGAAAGATTTGGACCCAACAGTAATGCGGAAACATGTACGTTAGTTGTAATGTCTAATCTATCAGTGATTTCTGATCTCAGACTCCTGTTTAGACAATATCTCGGTCAACCAAGCCAGTGACTGAAACGCCAAAACTCCAGTTATAATCAGTGATGCTTGTCAACACTGCATAATAAATCTCATTTACATAGTTTGCACTCTGTAAGTTATATTGAAAGCATTTCATGAAAGTGCAGAAATCGTGTTGACATTTGTGAGATTGTTGCATTTGTGCGCTCAACAGACTGTGATCGGCTATAATACAGCAACCTTTTGCAATGGGAGTAGATGTAAATATAATGCTATAATCAAACGTTGTTAAAGTTTTCAAAAGAGTTCCACATGTATAATACTTATTATATATGCAAATATGTTATCCAGTCATAGCAGTGGACTTACATTGAAGGCATAAGAGACACCCATTTAAATAAGAGGGCTAAAATTAGGCCTTTTATTTTTAAACAATGTCTTAATTATAACGTATTTGATGTGAAAATCCTACTAACATTATAAGTGCACATCAGGAAAATAAAATATAATAATAAGAAGAAATGCAGTTCATGACCCCTTTAATAGCACTAATCTACAAACTGATGGAGATTCATTAATAACTGACAAAGATTATTTGGCTGAATGACAAAGGACTAGTTTCTCAAAATATCTTGATCATTTCAATCTCCATGGCTAGTATCAGGCTGACTTCCATGGCAAGCATTTGGCAAAAATTTTTTACAAAGATAAAAGATCCGATGTCGACTAGTACAAATCCCTAAGCTGATACATCTGCTTATTTTGATATCCAAACTATGCACATTGATATGGTTACTTGCATTTTATTATTTGCATTTAGTATTAATACGATTAGTATAATGGCGTTTCAGTGCTAAAAACAAATCTAAGATTTTGGGAATAGTCATAATTTTAGGATAATCTGATAGTAGGCCTTTTACGAGAATAAATAGTAATGTTTTGAGATTCAATTTGACAATTCTATATGTAAATAAAAAGTGAAGTGCTGTCATCTTATGCTGTGGTAATTCAGATTTCTTTTGGCTACAAATATTAATTGTGCCACAGCTTAAACAAGTAAATAATACAGTATATTTCACTTTATTATTTGAAAGGAATAAAAAGATTAGAGATTTTAAATCTGAACTCCTAGATGGGTCAAAATCAGTCTCAGACATAGATCAGGAATGGACAAACTCGTACCTGGAGGGCCCGCTGTCCAGCCCTGATCAAACTCAGCCGCCTGTAGCTTTAGTGGTCCTGAAGACACTGGTTAACTGGTTCAGTGGCCCTCCAGGACCGAGTTCACCCATCCCTGCTGTAGATATTTGAGCATCTGTTTAGATCAGGGGCTCTCAACTCTGGCCATTGACGTCCACTGTCCTGCAGAGTTAAGCTTCAATCAGTGTCTTCAGGATCACTAGAATGTTACAGGGTTGGAGATAAACTGCAGGAAAAGTGTATTTTGATGGCCGGAGTTCAGAATCCTTGGTCATGATGGTCAGTTTTATAGACTTTTTTTATAGTCATTATTACTCAAGCTGGTTCAGGCATGTCTACACCAGACGTGACTAAAGACAATAGAGCCTATTATAATCAGTGATGCTGTCTACATTGGACGTGGTACCGTGACTCAACAAACCCGACAATAAACTGATGTTTGTGACTAGCACAAATGGATTTGCAATGGTGGCTTTTCAAGTCTAGTGTGGACGTAGACAAACATGACATCTTTTTATTGTATAAGTTTTCACAACACTGATGATTTTAAGGACCGTGTCACCTCATTTCAGACATCATGAGAGATGTTATTGGCTGAAATGTGCAGTGCTGTGGCTCCTCAGGGTTTAGTTGGCCTTCAGCGGTGATGATGATGATGATGATGTAACTGTTGCAAAGAAAAAAGAGGTTTGAGTGCTGCACTGTCACAGATGTCATACAATGTCATTAAATAATCACATACTCTGCTTTTCCCCAGACATTATACAGTAACAGAGTTAATAATATCAAACTATCACAAACTGGCTCCGTTTGCATGAACAGAATGTGATTTTAACATCACATAAACAACTCCGATTGGTTTTATGACACAACTATCTTTTATCGCTGTCTCAACATATTTTAATATTTATTCATCGTCTGTTAGTTATCAATCAGATTTCTTACCATAAATCATTAATTTAACACATGAGCGATTACAGAAAAACAATGGAGGAACAAAACACTCACCGGAGTTCCTCGAAATAAAAGTATGAAAAATGTTTCTTTCCCGGATTTCACTGGGAAAATAACTTTAAAAAAATCTTTTCTTACACTCTTATTTCACTCTTTTATAATAGTTACGCTCTGAATCAACAGTCTTTCCTCTGCTCTCTCTCTCTCTTTCCTTTGTAAAATAGCTGCTTCCTTACTCGCCCTCCTGTGGGGAATAGTAGGTACTACTTTTTTTTTTGTTTTGTTTTTTGTAAGAGTCTGTGAAACACCTTTATCTAAAGGGGTTACATAAACACATTAAACACTCAACCAAAAATGTAGAACGACAAAAGGAAAGTGATATATTTTTTTGCAACTATGGATTTCATACTGAAATATGACAAATAATGCAGTTTTTGTAATGCAATCAATTGTTAGTATTTTGAGTCATTGCGCTATGACTGACTATATGGTTTATGTTGGATAGAAAACTAGTGCTAATGTTTTGACAGAATTATTCAATTTTGAGTTTGGTTTGCTGTGTTTTGATATAGTCAGTATATGTAGAAAAAAGTTGTTTAGCATTTTGAAATGTAGAGTTTGGATTTATTTAACAAAATGTGGTTTTGGCCATAAAATTACAGTTTTTCTGAAATGCTAAAACAATAAACCCCGTTCTCTGAGCCAAATTCTAAATAGTCTAAACCAATTTGTCGAATAAATCACTCTTTCTATAAAACATTAAACAAGTTCAGGTAGTTAAAACACTGTTTGCAAATCTCATGCACTCTTTTAGCAAAACTCTAAACACATTCTCCTGCGATGCACTTATGTTTCAAAAAGTTAAACACAACTACAACACAGTTGTCATCGTTTACACACAACTACTCAAAATTGTTCAAACTTATTTCTAATGATGTGACCAAACCAACTGTACAAAAAGTCAGTTCAGAGTCCCAAAACTGACTCAAAATGTTGCATTGAATTTTGATACCAACAATGGATAGAAACAATATAAGACGGAGAGGAGGAAGAGGATGAGTAAGAGGCGGTGAACAAAGAGGAAGAGGACGAGGAAGAGCAGCTGTGTATAGTGTTGTCGAGGCTGGATCTGCTTCAGGGCTTTTCCCTTTACCTGCAGAGACGACAGAATCTGTGATGTGGAGAAACTTCTCTGCCGGACCAACATGAAGACATGATGCTGAAGCAGAATAAATCTCTCTCTGACCTGAGTGACTGTAACATGCTCTTCCTGTAGAGTTTTATACTCTAACCTTTTTGGCTGTTGCCGTTGGGTCACTGTATTGTCACAGTATATGCAAGCGCTGAATATACAGACATTCAATACTATAGAATATTCAGTACAACACTATACTTGCAGTGCATAAAGTATACAATTTATTCACCTACTACTGCAAGATGTCATTACTATACTTTTTTATGTAATTGCAAAATTTGTTTACTTTGTTACAATATACTTTTTTCTGTAACGGTGTGCATTGGATTCTGTTCTCCATTTTTTGATGTAGTGTCTAATTAATGATCTGTAGTGTTTATAATATTGACAGCATGAATTATATTGAAATATAAAATCTTTGCAGAATATTTACAATGAAATATAATCATATTTTTTCCAAACACATACAACTAATTACAATTCCAGTGGAAAGCGACCCAGGTGTCCTATTTTTTCTTCTTTTTCTTTCTTTTGGTAAATCAGGATGTCTTCAGAATGATTTTGTTTGGAAACATGGATCAAGGAAGACACAGTGATGGGGAAAGAAGAGTGTCAGAGAGAGGGAGAAGTGGAACCTCACAGAACTGAACATCTTCACATCCATCTATTCCACACATCAATTCCATACATCCATCTATTCCATACACCCATATCTATTCCATCTATTCCATACATCTATTCCATACATCCATCTATTCCATACATCCATACATCTATTCCATACATCCATACATCTATTCCACACATCCATACATCTATTCCATACATCTATTCCACACATCAATTCCATACATCCATCTATTCCATACATCCATATCTATTCCATACATCCATATCTATTCCATCTATTCCATACATCCATCTATTCCATACATCCATACATCTATTCCACACATCCATACATCTATTCCATTCATCTATTCCACACATCTATTCCAGATGTGTGAGAAACCCAGAGGAAACGTCGACACGGAGAGAACATACTGTACAAACTCCACACAGAAACACTCCTGACACTGTCCAAAACTGTACACACACCATTATACTGTTGCCTGGGCCTACATGTTTGTTTGTTTGGTTGGTTGGTTGGTTGGTTGGTTGGTTGTTGTTGTCTTTTTTATTATTATTATTATTATTATTATTGCTTCAGGATTTTGTTGTTGTTGTTTCAACTTTTTATTTATATAAGTAAATTACTTTGTAAAGATTTAGAAAAAAAAGAATGCATTTAAATACTGTACTATAAACACTGTGATGCTATAACAAAAGATGCAGCACTGTTGTGATAATCAGATTAAAAAAATTAGACACACTGTGCTCAAAACATTTTAGCCGACTATCATATTTAAACACAGATAGACATCAAGAATCAGTGTATGAATCTTTAAAACTTAAAAGTTTAAAAAAGATCTGGTTTCCACAACAGTGCTGGATCTCTTGTTATAATTTCATAGTATTTATAATACAATATTAATAATGTATTTAATGAGTTGACACGCTCTTCTTGATAAATCTGGGGATGAGATCTGTGACTCAGTATAATTAATTAAACAAGCAACAGATTCTCCAGTCAAAACTGGAAAAGTCAAACGGTTAGTAATAAGTGAAGCTGGTAATGCGGTTCTGTTGTTGAATCCTCCTCTGCTGAGATCTTGAGAGAGCTGTTAGTGTTTAATGTTCTGGTGGGATTTACAGTGTTTCTGTTGGCTGAGTTTTGTGTGTCACCACTGTGCTGAAGAGAAGAGACTGTGCTTCAGTCCAGAAGAAGACCAAGAAACATTGATGATATGCTGCATGTTGCTTTATCTAAAATTCAGAAATCTATTGCAGTCATTTCAATTAACTTCTTTGTTAAGTTGATTTTTCTCTGTTCATTTAGTTAAGTTTCTATGGAAGTAAAATAATGACAAATGTTTTTGAAACAAACGTTGAATTGCACTACTAAAAAATATGCATTGTATTTTTAGGTCTTGCTTTTTTATGGGTTGAAAATCAACATGGTTGTATATTTAAGCTGTGAATATTTCAATTCCAAACATTTCACACACATTTTTATTATTAAAGATTCAATAATCCATATTCACCATTCAGATTTCACTACCTAATATTCATTATGTTTAAAAATACATATCACGGATGGATAGGGTTTGATGGACTTCCAAAAAAAGATGTTCATTGACTCCCATTATAAGGCTTGGAGCAGTGTTAATTTTGACAGCAAATTTTGATTTAGTTTTAGTCATAGTCTTTTGACTAAAATGCCATTTAGTTTTAGTCATATTTTAGTCATCTGAATTGTTTTAGTTTTAGTCTAGTTTTAGTCGACAAAATACAATAAGATTTTAGTCGACTAAATCTACAGTAGATTTAGTCGACTAAAATATAATGGGTTTCAATTTAAATGCATTTATTCAGAATTTCTCTAAAATTTCCAAACCCATATACTCCCGGAGAAAACATATATTACCTGCTAATATGAATGATTTTAAAGTTTGAACGTGCAATACAGATACAGATTTAACTACTGTAACTTAAAAAATATCTTAAAATTAAATAAAACCACTTTTCCTAAAGTATAGAAGACAGTCTTCTTTTCAACGAATGATATATGAATTCTTTATAACTACTTGCATACATCATTCTCTATTCTTTCAAGCAGACATATTTATTTGTATGAATTAAATATATTGAATCCTTATTAAAGCTATTAACGAGCAGTGAATGCTTTTCTCTTTTTCTTTTGTTGCTTGATCAATATTAAGGACACAGACCGCATTAGGTTTATTACCCACTGTCACTTTAAGACATCGGATCATGTCCAATGACATGCACTGATGCACATAGATACACTCACAACTGTTTAAGACATAACCGACCTAATTTACGTGAATACTCTCCAAAACGGACATTTAGACCTAATATTTGTGTGTATTTGTCCATTCAGACGCGAAAGAGAGCTCAATTCAGTACTCGTGCGCTGTATAGGCAAGGTGTCTATGTGAATGGCTGCACGCTTCGGGTCGGGTGTGTGCGCACAGAAAACCGTACCGAATATAGCTATTTTTTTGCGTCGTCACTCTTATTCAGATCTTCATGTCTGCTCTACTCATTCTCCCAGACGTTTACATGTTTTAACGTTTTATGAGAAATGCAGCATGCCAACCAACTCGTGTGCCGCTGGGTAGATTACAGTATTGTGCGCATCTACCACAAATGCAGGACATCAGACTGGATCGCTTCCCAAATCGTCACTATATAACATTTTCGTCTAGTTTTTATTCGTTGACGAAAATGTCAATAGATTTTCGTCATAGTTTTTGTCATTCAAAACTAGTTTTTATTTAGTTATCGTCTCGTTTTCGTCTCTAACGAAATTAACACTGGCTTGGAGGAGCTAGGACATTTTTTATTCATATACATTCACATTCATATACACAGGGTGAGTAAATCATGGGCTGATTTTCATTTTTGGGTGAACTATCCCTTTAAGTGTCCTGACCACCAGGGAATCCTGGAGGTTGGATAATATGTCCGTAACATTAGACGTCCGTAGATGACCTACCCATACCATTACATTAGAGTTAGGGGATCACACAGTTTGTACAGTATAAAAATCATTATGTCTAAAGTTATTAAACATGAAAACCCAACAACCCAATAATATATCCTTGTTTTCAACCACAATACAACGTCTGTCCAACGTTGGAGATTAATGTCAATCTGACATCAACCTGATTTTCGTTTTCAACGTTGGGTTTGGTCTTCTAAATGTGAATTTTGTCATTGTTTTGGTGCACACTAGCTTATAGATAACAGTAAGGCTTACATATTCATACTAAAAGCCCGAAAACTTTAAATAGGGCACTATTTGAGGGAACAGATATTTGGGTGTCCGAAACCATTGTGGACGTTATTGAGTGACTTACTCAATCTCACATTCAATCCCACTGGAACTGTGCTCTAGAAATACTACATGTGATATTGATATGAGGGTAGGCAGGCATAGATTCAGAGCCATAAGGTACTGTAAGTTTTACACAAAACAAGGCAACAATAATAAAATAATGCATTGACATTTACTTTTGATACTTAAGTACTTTTAAAAACGAGTACTTCTGTAGGCTACTTTTACTGAAGTAAAAATCGGTCTTTACAACTTTTACTTGTAACGGAGTAATATTTGACCAGTAGGCCTATCTGTACTTTCACTCAAGTAAGGAAGTTGTGTACTTTGTCCACCTCTGGTAACATCTGTTCATAATCTGTGATTACACAATTCCAATACGAATACAATACTGGAATAACTCTGCACTGATCAATCCGCATTCTTACAGTAAAAACGTGAAATAAAATAGGCATCAATGGACAGCATTAACTAACGCTCTTGCCTAATGTACTGAGCGTTCAAGCTACAGAGAAAATGAAATAAAGTTTGAATTTGTCATGCTTTGTTCCGATCAGAGCTCGTGAGCGGAGAGCGCATTTCTGAATTTTCCGCTCCCTCGCTCATTCCGCTCAGGGTCGCTCGCTCAACCCAAAATGGCCTGCTGGTACCAAAATATGTGGAATAAGGGCTGCCTCCGACTAAAGTTTTTTTCTAGTCGACTAGTAGTTGTTCATTTAAGCCATTAGTGGACAATTCGCCCCTTTATATTAATTTAATTACGTAAATAGGCTATATACAGGATAATGAGCGTTTACGTAATATAGCCGTACTGAAGCGCATGACCGCACGGATAAAGCTTGCCACAAAGAACCGGCAAAACGAATGATTATGAACGTGTCAAAAATAGCAAGAAGACATTTAATTGTTTATTACTGTAATAAACTGGTGTTTTCTGTGTCGCTGCAAAGATGAAGTTGACGATGCGGACTCGCCATTAACGCCAGAGAGAAATGCACATTTCATATGGATTATATAATCAGAGAGTAGCCTATTTCTTTTCGTTTTGAATAGTTTCGTTTAAAAGTAGAAATTTCGAGCCTTCTATACTAAATAGCCTATATTTTTCAAATCTGTGATGCACAAGCTGAGTTTCGGCGCCCTCCAGTTCACGTGCAATGCAAGTGATTGTGCCGGTGCCTTATTACATTGTCTGCTATGTTTGCTTATTTATTAAATACAGGCAATTGGTTGATTGGGGATACCCCCCAAATGGTATAAACAACAAATGGTCATGAGAACTAAGACTATGAAACATTCACACATAGTTCATCTCTTAGTAGGAAGATTAAAGACTAACAAAACCCCTTCAAAGGAAACTGTTAAATATAATCAGTAAATGTATGCCCTCATGTTCACCTTGAATGCCCAGTATAGTTCATCTTAGTTTTTTATGTGATGTTATGTAAGGAAATAGGATCAGCAGATCTTAAACATATTCTTAAATTTGTAACCCTTCAATAGATAGACAGACAGACAGACAGACAGACTGACAGATAGAAACTACAATAGCCTAAACAGAACTGGATCCTTTTTAATATATGCGCTCGTCTTCACAAAAACTACATGCAGGGTTTTAAACATCTCGTGTGGAGAAAATATGTGTGGCAAGCCATGGCAAAAAGCAGGATGACTTGTTGGCTATAGCTTACTTGAAAGGAAAACAAATTTGCCGAGTAAAAACAGAGTTTGTGTTGTTGAATCATATTTTTTTCTAGTTGGCTACAAATAAAAGTTCCCAGATGGACAAACTTTAAATGCAAAAACTAGTGTGAATAACAATATCTTAAAATAAACTAGAGAGTGGATACACAGATATGGCCTATTTATGAATGAAATCCATGTATTTCTTTGTCATTTAAACTGATGCAAACAGGCAAAGAGAGTAGAAAACACTTATTGTCCTGTCGCCCCCTCTAGTGGACAGCATTGAGTATTACGGCCTTCATTGCTCAGAGAACGCAAGTCAATGGATTTTTGGGGGAAAGTAAGTCAGACCAGTTAGAAAAGATATAAGCGAGTCAGCCCAGTCTGAAGGTCTGAGCTGAGTTTGGTGAAGCATTAAAGTTCTAGGCGGAGTCAATTTCTCATAATAATAATACATAATACATAATAATAATCATGATAATGTTTAAATATATGCTGGCTTTCTTAAGCCAACATAATAAAGAAAACTCAGTGAAACATCGACCAATTCAGTATGTAATACAATTGTATTAGTTTTATAATAAAATATGTTATTATTTTTATAATAAAACTAATAACATTTTAAAGGTATGCCGTGCTCTTCAACCGACATGATTTTAATTTCTCGTTATTCCATTCCAAACAGGAAATGGAATGATCAAAAAGTACACAGACCGCATTATTTTGGCTTGAGAAAGCCAGCATATATTTATATGGGGTTCCATTTGTGCCAAAAATGAGTCGACTGCTTTGTGCTTTGTACTACACATTTGTCCTTGTCAACAGTCATTGTCTAGTTGTTCGAAAAAATTGGGATATGTTGATGTGTGTGTTCTCTGTTTAAGTCGATTTGTTCTGTCGTCCTTACTGTATTGATCCTCCTTTTTCAGAAAAATTAGTATATGTTGATGTGTATGTTCTTTGTTTATGTCGATTTGATCTGTTGTTCTGTCAACTTGTTCTGTCTTCCGTACTTGAACTGTAGTCCTAGCCTACTGTCGTCCTGTTCAGTCACATTAGATTAGGTAGCAAATAGACGTTGGGCCAACGTCAATATTGGTTGGTTACGTTGGCCCAACCTATCTGACAGAAATACAACGTTGGGCCAACGTTGGTATGGTCAGCTGCAATTTGCGCATTGAAAGAGCAAATGAGTGACTTATAAGGAATTATTAAAAAAATGATATAAATTTAAATATATCTTATAATGCATAGGTCTTAATTAGTCTTTATAAATATATTTATAGAATAGTAATATTGCTCATAAAAAGTATAAATGGAGCTAATTCATTATGAGCATGGTCTGCATAGAAAGTGTTACCATATTTATTAAATAAAATGAACCTATTTGTCACAATAAAACAATGCAAATAGCCCAATGTTGTTTTAGCGGTTTTTAAGTTGGCAGAAGGTTGGTATGGTATTTTTAGGTTGGCAGAAGGTCTGCTGGCCGTCCAATAACATGGTTGACCCAACGTTGGCCCAACGGACAAAATTACGTTGGGCCAACGTCAGCACCCAACGTTGGCCCAACACAACAACAGATGTTAGGCCAACGTTGGGCCAACGTCTGTTTGCTACCTGTATGTAACAAACATAGACATAGTGAATACATAGACGCCCTATTGGCCGCTTTGGAACGTTGCTGCGATACGTCAACGAGTCCGCCATTTTGCGGAGGGCAAGACTGCGCTGTAATCAAATGCAAGTAAACAGGTGAGCTGCGGTTTTTCTGGATAAAAACCCAAAAAAATTTACATTTATCAACCGATTTCAGTGGTTTGTATGTAGTGTACAAAAAAGTTCCATCTCTAGTTATTTAAATCTAGTTATCGATAGTTAGACTTATAAAATATTTTTTTAATAAGGAATGGCCAAAGCTCAGGCTTGTCATGTATTGGGCTTTTTATTCTTGGATAAGAATTGTGAACACCCCCATACTGAGATATAATTAAATTTTCACATTAAATTAAATAAAGTTTTCTTATTGTGGAAAAAGCATATTCTGTCATTGACCCGATTTTAACAATAACAAAGATAACTTATGAATCCTTTATGGTAATACATATGATAAGACACATGCCTTTGGTGTGAGAGACCGAATCCACTGTGAGACACCAATGTGTCCCTGAGCAACACTTAACCCCTAGTTGCTCCAGAGGCGTGCGACCTCTGACATATATAGCAATTGTAAGTCGCTTTGGATAAAAGCGTCAGCTAAATTAAATAGAAAAGTTAAATAGCCTAAATATATAAAGTTATGAAATTTCACTTTGCCCTCAGCCAAAACAATTTGCCAAGGAACAAATGATAGATTAATGAGACCAAAGTTCGCTCGTTAGATATACACAAGACGAATTATTCTCATGTTTAACCCTATTTTTTACAGTCTATGGTTTAACCACTAGACTAAAGACATCAGATCCAGCGGCGAACGTCAGAAGCACTAGCCGAGGTAAGGCTGTTCTCGGCGGGGTACATGAGCGCTGAGCGCCCGGTGATCGCTGGATCTCACAACTCCGAAACCGTCAGATAATATTTTTAAATAGGCGCTATCTTTATAAATAAACCACAGATTTGAGCTTTAAACAACTACATTGTCGACTGAAAAACTCTTAAAACTACATTTCGTGACACAATAACAGTAGTATTTTAAAATTTCGCGGTCTTTCTCCTCTGAAAATAAAAATAGTAAATGAAATACAACCAGAAACACATTTTCAGTTTTGCTTGTGAAAGGTAATTCCCTGAGACCTGTTTTCAATTCTGTGGCGATTTGTAAAGCCCCAAGCAGCGCACGAAATAGGCATTTTCTCAATTCTCGTTATGAGAGGTATGGGAAAGTTGCCCTCCGCAGTATGGCGGCGCCGTTGACGTACGATCCAGCGGCCAATAGGGCGTCTATGTATTTATTATGTATATGGTAACAAATGCCTGACAGAAAGAAAAGCTCGAAGCTTACTGAAGGCGGAGCGTTTCGACCAATCAGATGAAAGGGGCGTTTCAGTGCCGCCCACGTGTGCGAATGAATCGAGCCAAAATCTAATTTTTCGTTTTTTAATATAAACTAAAAAACGAATAAACGAGCTGGTTTTCATTTCTCGTTATTCCATTGCAAACAGGAAATGAAATGATCAAAAGATACACGTACCTTTCATTAATACAGTGTATACTTTTCTCTTGATTTACCCTGAATGAATGAAGTGAAATGAGACAACATGCCCCATAGGTGAATTTCATTATCACATGATCATATGACAGATTAAAATGTTATCTAATCTAATAAAAAAATATACAAAATAAAATAAAATTAACTTTTTCATATAAAATAATGGCATTTTTTAATCATTAAAAATAAATTTTGACAACACACACAGTGCAAAACACAGCTATACAGAATAGTTCAAAACATAATAATAATGAATAATTTAAGTCTTTATTCACCTTTTTACTCATGGTTTCTCATTAGAATTGATAAAAGTATAGAATAGAATATCATAGTTCTAATAGTAACATTCATTGTAACTCATTGTGACAACATGCTTTATTTAATTTGTGTGCACTTTAAACCCGTTTTGCTGGTTTAAACCCGGCGAGTTTTTCTGCATTAAACAACTATCTCAACTGTTAAATAACAGATGTAAGATTAAAATAATATCAGATTTGTCTTACTTTAAATAAACACAAAAAACAGAGATGAAAAAATTAATTAAAAAGTAAGAAATGTTCATTTGCTTCATCTAGTGGCAATAGTCATGAACTGCCATGTTATACTATTTTTGTCCACAAGAGGTCGGCAGAGACACCCAATGCAATGCAATGAGTTATTTTGTGTTTTTTGTTTAAATTAAAGAATGTGGAAAATGTGCTTTTTTGTGTGTTGTTTTCCCTTTCCCTGAGGAGAATTACGTTGAAAACGAAAGTAAAAGAGTAAAAATGTCCAGCTTTCTTGACGTTAGAGGAACGTGTTTTAAAAGGTATAATGTTCCTGAAACGTTCTTTCAACTTAATTTTGATTTAAAATTCAACATTCTAGGAATGTTGATTTGTGACATTCCAAGAATATAAAAATGTCCAGTTTCCTGAATGTTACTAGAATGTTATTGAAAGGTTAGTGTGATGTTCCTGAAACATTCTTTCAATCATCTTTCGAAAGAGTAATAAGAACACAAACCTCAACTTTATTCAGACACAGCCTTAGATGAACTGAAGATAAAAGACATTAACTCTCTGAAGATCTGATTAAACAACTCCACATTACCAGCTTCACTTATTACTAACCAGACTGACTTTATATACTGTCACAGAGAATGCAGAGAAGATGCAGAGAAGGCTTTTGACTGGGTGGAGTGGAAATACCTCTTTTACACACTAGAGAAATTTGGTTTTGGTGATACATTTATTTCTTGGGTGAGGTTATTATATTCTGCCCCCCAAGCGTCTGTCAGAACCAACAATACCCGTTCTGACTATTTTCCCTCCACCGCGGTCCACTCGTCAGGGATGGCCCTTGAGTCCTCTTCGCCATTGCTATCGAACCCCTTGCTATTGCACTGAGCATAGTTCATAGCTAGTATATGCTATTATATATATTATTATAGTCACATAGCTATTCATCTATAAAAAGAATGGGTGCAGAGCAAAAAGTGTGTTTTTGTATGCGGATGATCTCCTCCTTTATATTTCTGATTTAGCTAGATCGATACCGGCAGCTCTTAATATGTTGAAATCATTCGGAATAATTTCTGGTTACAAATGAAATCTGAGCGAGAGTGACATTTTTCCACTGAATTCTGCAGCTAGGGGCTATCCTGTACATCATTTTCCATTTATGATTGCACACCATAGATTTACTTCTCTTGGAGTCTGCATCACGGATAAATTCAAAGATCTTTTTAAATTTAACTTTGCTAATTTGTTACTCCAGATGGAGAAAGATTTTGAGCGCTGGTCTTCGCTTCCCCTATCCTTGACTGGAAGAATTAATTCAGTTAAAATGAATATTCTTCACAAATTCTACTATTATTTTCAGTGTATACCCATTTTCCTGCCTCAACACTTTTTTCATAAAATTGATTCCCTGATCCTAGGATTTATCTGGAATAAAAAGATAGCCAAAATTCTTAAGACATTCCTTCAGAGACCCAAAATACTTGGGGGAATGGCTCTACCTAATTTACAATTTTATTATTGGGCTTCAGATCTCAGAGTCATGCAATACTGGTTAAATCAGGATCAGGATCTGGATGGTTTAATATGGAGGCCACTTCACGGACAGCCTTATTACATGCCCCCATTAAATGCTCTTCGTCTCCCTATACTAAAAATGTCATTGTTAAAACTACGCTGAGAATCTGGAGGCAATTCAGACACCACTTTGGATTACAAACTATCTTCGCACCTGTAGCGAATTCTGCTTTCCCATGGATAGCTCTTTTTCACAGTGTCAGCACTGGGCATTATAACATTTAACAATCTCTATATAGATAATGTCTTTGCATCCTTCCAGCAACTAGCAGAAAAATGTACACTGCCTATACACCACTTTTTTAGGTATTTGCAGGTTCGTAGCTTCGTTCGAGACATGCACCCTCAATCTCCCTAGAGCTACTACTATTGACTTTTTTTTCAAGCCCACCCATATTATGAAGGGTATGATCTCATATCTTTATAATGCCATTTGCACTTTGCGTGAATGCCCACTTGCAACTATTAAATCTCAGTGGGAGGAGGACATTGGAGAAAACATGTCAGAAGAACAGTGGAAAGTGTGCACTCTTCATCTTTATGTGCCAGACATGCTCTGATTCAGTTTAAAATTCTCCACCGTACCCACTGGACCAAAGTTAGACTGTCAAAAATATATCCTGAAGTGGATCCCACATATGTGACCGTTGTCACCAGGCCCACGCAACTACTGCACACATGTTTTGGTCCTGTCCCTCCCTACAAAATACATTTTTAAAACATTATCTGAAGTTCTTACAAATCATATTGAACCTCTGGCTTTCACTGCTTTATTCTGTACTCTTCCCACTTCTCTTGATATGCCCAAATACAAGTCTGACTTCGTAGCCTTATTTGTCACACTGCTGACAAGGCATTTAATTTTATTATACTGGAAATCGCCTAAACCTCCTACTCATTCTTTATGGATTAAAGATATTTTCCATTTTGTTAAGCTAGAAAAAATCAGACACACAATGAAGAGATCCTCTGATAATTTCAATAGAATTTGGGGATCTTTCCTAGGATATGTAGGGAAATGAAAGGCCTTCACTCACCTGACTACACATCTCCTCTGGTAGTAATTATTTCCCTCCCCCAGTATATAGACTGGTACCCTGCTTTAGGGATATGTCGGCTGTGCTCAGTATGTTTAGCACCTTTTTGTACCTGTGAAATTATTCTTTTTTTTAATTATTATTCTTTTATTCATTTATTTATAGTTTTGGATGACCAAGCTTTACGTTTTTATTTTATTTTATTTTTACTATTTGCTTGTCTTACTATCTTGTTGTTATTATTATTATTAATATTATTATTGTTCTTTTTTTCTAGTATTAATTTTATTCTTTTGTTATTTGTTGTGTGGATCCTTTTATTAACTATATATATATATATATATATATATATATATATATATATATATATATATGTGTGTGTGTGTGTGTGTGTGTGTGTGTGCGTGCGTGCGTGTGTGTGTGTGTGTGTGTGTGTGTGTGAAGGTTATATAAGTATATGTTTTGTTAGTGTATGTTATATTTTGTTTAAATGGAAAATTTAAATAAAGTGAGGGAAAAAAAACATTTGCAAACCAGTAAGTGCATTTCTCCAAACAATTCATACAAACAGCAGAACACAATGGATTATCTGCAAAAGCCTAAAAACCCCTTAGTTCACCTCTCAAAAGTCAGTATTTATGTCAGTGAACTCTGCCATCAGAATGACAAGTCCTTGAGTCATTGTTCACAAACAAGATAAAACAATATTGACAGCATGACTAAGCATTTTGAAGCAGTTTTTCCTTTTTGTCCAGAAAGCTTATATCATTTTATTCTATTTATTTATTTTTTCATTCTTATTTATTTTTTTGTTATTTCTTATTTTATTTACCTTTCAATAACTTTAACAATAATTAAATTTTAACCAAAAAAAAAGCACATTTTCCACATTCTTTAATTTAAATACAAAATAACTCATTGCATTGCATTGGGTGTCTCTGCCGACCTCTTGTGGACAAAAATAGTATAACAGCATTTCATGACTATTGCCACTAGATGAAGCAAATGAACATTTCTTACTCATGTAAATTTTTCATCTCTGTTTTTTTTTTTTTGTGTGTTTATTTAAAATAAGACAAATCTGATATTATTTTAATCTTACATCTGTTATTTAACAGTTGAGATAGTTGTTTAATGCAGAAACACTCGCCGGGTTTAAACCAGCAAAACGGGTTTAAAGTGCACACGAATTAAATAAAGCATGTTGTCACATGAGTTACAATGAATGTTACTATTAACTATGATATTCTATTCTATACTTTTATCAATTCTATTGAGAAACCATGAGAAAAAGGTGAATAAAGACTGAAATTATTCATTATTATTATGTTTTGAACTATGCTGTAGCTGTGTTTTGCAGTGTGTGTGTATGTGTGTGTTGTCAAAATGTATTTTTAATGATTAAAATTGCCATTATTTTATATGAAAAAGTTAATTATTTTATTTTATTGACAAAATATTTTATTTAGTCTTTTGTATTATTTTTGATTAGATCAGATAACATTTTAATCTGTCATATGATCATGTGATAATGTACTCCACCTATGGGGCATGTTGTCTCAGTTCACTTCATTCATTCAGGGTAAATCAAGAGAAAAGTAAACGCTGTAGCCTATTAATGAAACAAAACCACATAATTGTACTAGACGTGTGAAATTAAGGGGAAAATAAATACTCTGAACCTTAAGTAGATTTACACAAACTGAGAAAGTCTAAAAGCGTAAGGTTGTGCCCTGCTCTGCCCTATTTTTAAACACTTTTTTTTCTTCTTTTTTTTTTCTTTTTTTATGTCAAAAATAAATTAAAAAAGACAAGGATAAGCGTTAATGTAGAGCCCTGATATGTTTTCCTTGACTGGTTTTCCCTGAGGAGAATTGCGTTGTTGTCAAGTGATTTTTTAAGACAACGGTTTAATTTTGAAGAAAATGCCTGTACTTTTTGTCAAGTTGACAGAGACAACTGATCACCTTTTTTTCTTGTGTTTTTTCAAATACCTTTTGGGAAAATATGTCTTTCTGGTTGGAGACAAAGATTCATTCACTGCCAACTTTTGCTAGGAAGCATATTATGTTTGGAATGTTGTTGGATGAGAAAAAATAATAATTTTATATTAATGTAGCCTAATGTTGATTCTGGGCAAATTCTTTATTCATAAATGCAAATGTATGAAGACGAAACCTTATTTTTCTGTATTTAAAAGAGACTTTATTTGTAATTTCTTTCCATCGTTGAAATGTATGAAAAGTAAAAAGGCCCAGAAATTGGCTAGAATAATAAGAGACCTTGATCTCTTAGAAGAGGAATGAAGAGACCCCTTCTTGTTCTTTTTTTGTTTTGTTTTTCCTTCAAATATATGTAATGTTCTTTGGTCATTATCCATTTATTTGACTGACATGTGCGTTGCGTAATACTCATTTATCTGTATTTGTCAATGCCATTGTAGATGTATATTCTGTTTTTGTTACGTTCTTGGTGTTCAATAAAAAATAAAAAATAAAACTTTTTGATCATTTCATATCCGGTTTGGAATGGAATAACGAGAATAAAATAAAAAATAAAAAAATAAAACTTTTTGATCATTTCATATCCGGTTTGGAATGGAATAACGAGAAATGAAAACCAGCTCGTTTATTCGTTTTTTAGTTTAGTTTAAAAAATGAAAAATGAGGTTTTGGCTCGATTTTTCATTTTTCGTTTGTGGTTTACAAACCGGTTTATGGGTTCGATATTTCATTCGCACACGTGGGCGGCGCTGAAACGCCCCTTTCATCTGATTGGTCGAAACGCTCCGCCTTCAGTAAGCTATGGGCTTTTCTTTCTGTCAGGCAGAATAAGAGTCAGTACGAGTGCGGCACTGACAAATGCACTTTAATAAAATAATGTCTGAAACCACCAATCACTGTTAACTACGCACAATATTTGAAGCAGAAATATGTTGCTGGTCACGTAATTCGTGTTGCTGCGACTTGCAAGCGACCCCAATAATGTGAACCACAGTAGCCTATATAACAGATTATTTTAGCATGATGTATCTCCCATTGATTAATACAGTGCAAATAGTTCCGTCTCTTTGGGTAAAAGGGAAATGGAAATAAAAATCAATAATAAAATTGATTATATGATAATATGTCCGTAACATTTTCCACTCTCGTCTTTTATTTACATCAAAAGGCAGGTAGGCGTGTGTGACATATGTAGGCTATAAATAATTTTGGAAATGTAATAGACACAAAATGTATATGAATGTAAGCATGTGTAGAAGCTAGCGAATGTACATTAATACTGACAAAATTACCAGGTTTGGGATTAATAAAAATCATGTCGGTTGAAGAGCACGGCATAGGCCTACCTTTAAAATGTTATTAGTTTTATTATAAAACGAATACAATTTTATTACATACTGAATTGGTCGATGTTTCTCTGATTTTTCTTTATTATGTTGGCTTAAGAAAGCCAGCATATATTTAAACATTATTATTATTAATTATTATTATTATTATAAATTGACTCACCTAGAACTTTAATGCTTCACCAAACTCAGCTCAGACCTTCAGACTGGTCTGACTCGCCATTTATTTAACTGACATGTGCGTTGTGTAATACTCATTTATCTGTATTTGTCAATGCCATTGTGGATGTATATTCTGTTTTTGTTACGTTCTTGGTGTTCAATCAAAAATTAAAAATAAAAAGTTATCTTTTCTAACTGGTCAGACTTACTTTCCCGCTCTTCGGGTAATATATGGAAACTAAATAATAGACTTTTATCAAATGATGGTTTTTGCAAACAAATAAAATCCCTCTGTCTAAAAGTAAAAGGAATGGATATGTCAAATAAAGGGAAGTGGGAATGGTTTAAATTTGAAACAAAGAGGTTTGCTATTGAAACGGGAAAAAGCATGTCAAAAACAAGTAAACTTAAACAGAAAGAAATACTGAAAAGGATTAACATACTCTGTGGTAAAACTAATGCTTCGGAGGAAGAACTAACGGAGTTGAACTCCCTCCAAAAACAGCTTGATGAAATTTATTTAGAAAAAGCAAGTGGAGCCTTTGTACGATCCAGAAGGTGAGAAGAACACAAAATATTTCTATGGCTTAGAAAAGTCTATAGGCAGTCTAAAAAAAGAATCTGCAAATTAACAAAAAATGACACAGTCATAGTAGAAGAGCCTAGCCAAATACAGGAGGAAGTTCAACCCTTTTACTCTGACTTGTATAGCTCAAATTTCCACAAAGGGGACTGTGAATCCTTTTTACTCTGATTAAGAGCAATATTAAAAGGATTGGGAGAATGACAAAAAAGGTTAGAGGGTAAAATAAATCTGCAAGAAATAGAAAATGCCCTGAAAAAAATGAAAAATGGGAAGTCACCCGGAATTGATGGGTTGACCTCGGAATTTTTGACGTTTTTTTTGGGAAGATATTAAAGAATTGTAATTGAATGCATTTATCGAATGTCTTACTCCAACAATGAAAACTGGTATAATAACCCTACTCCCCAAAACAAAAAAAGATAAAACAAATGTAGACAATTGGAGGCCTATTACGTTGCTCTGCAACGATTATTAGCGTTAATATATGCAGAGAGATTGAAAACAGTAATTGATAAAATAGTAGATGAAACTCAGTCTGCGTTTATAAAAGGTATAAGTAGACATAAGAATGTGAGATTAATATTGGACATGCTGGACTATCGGTCTATTCTGGAATCGGAAAGCCTGATTTTATTTATAGACTATTTCAAAGCTTTCGATTCTATAGAACACGATTTTTTATTTTCTACTTTAGAAAATTTTGGATTCGACAAAAAAATGTGTTCAGTGATCAAAATGTTCTATACTGATATTCCGCAAGTTATGTCTCCTTAAACCCAGGACTAACACCTAGAATAGGCTAAATATAACTTGCGGAATAAGACAAGGATGTCCAATTAGTCCCAAGTTGTTCATTTTATGTACACAGCTACTATATCTGATATTAAATCATCCAAATTTTCAGGGTAGCCTATACATTTTTTTGATTACGAGTTTCGCCTCAGTCAGTTTGCAGACGACACTAGCCGCGTTTCCATTACCCTTCAAATTGCGCAAATTGAAATTGCGAATTGAAAATACGCCCAATGGAAACACGTCAATTTCGCAAAAACTCCCATTTATCGCAAAACGTTTTTCCGCTGGTTTTTCAAGCAATTCGAAAAAGAAATATTTCGCAAACTGCAATGGAAACAGTTTTTGCGCATTTGCAGGTCACCTGACGTAGATGACGCGGTGTGTTTGGACAGAATACGAGACAGAGTTCTTTATTAAATTCATAAAAGACAAAATAATGATAGAAATACTGGATTCTAAACCTCAAAGAAATGCCACAATCAAGACCTCGGAGCAGAAATGAGGGAGAAACACTCAGAAACTCCTCATATGTGCCGCTCACAGTATAAGAGTCTTCCCTTGGCCATTAATGCTTGGATAACACGCCTACGTTTCCTTCCATTAATAATAATAACGTCTAGTGCGGTACGTGGCTGTGATATATATACAAAACATACCAACCGTTGCCATGATTTTTGGAATGACTTATCGCGAGAGGAAAAAATGACGTTTTAGTCGCATAACATCGGTTAATGGAAACGCCGTCATTTCGCAATAGTTTTTTATCGATATTTAGAAAAAAAAATTAAGAAAAAGTTTTGCGCGAATCTTTAATGGGATATATGGTTAGCAATTCATTGCAAATAGTGGATTTTGAGGCAATGTTAGGAACATTTATAATAAAGTGGTTGAAAGAGTTGAAAGTGCCTTATTGAAGCCGGATTCAATATGATTTCACATTCCAAAAAGTATTTTCAAGAGGTTCGGTGGGCTAAACTTTCTTTTGAAATGTGGCTTTGAAATTTCTAAAATACCTTTTAAATTATCTGAGTTTCATAAACAGGTTTTGCATCATTGGAAGATGGTATTTACCCATAACTTTACCCCTCATTGTGCCACCTTGTGGAATAATAGAGTAATTGTATCAAACAAAAAGTCTTTGTTCAACCAGCTTTGGTTTGATCTTTGTACATGACATTTTAGATATAAACGGTGAAATCTTACAGTTACAAGATTTAAAAAACAAATTTAATAATATTCAATGTTCTCTTAAAGAATATAAGAAAATCTGTACATCTATCGATAGGCTACAGCTGATAAAAAACACAATTAGTTTTCCTAATGTCCAAATCAAACTTAACGCTAGGAGAATTAAACATTATTTAAATATTTGTTGTCACATTTTTTGTCCGTAAAGCTTTCAAAGGATATATATATATCATGATTATGATAGGAAGATAAAAGTTAAAATATTAGATAATCCAACAATTGCAGAAAAACATTGGAAATTTATAAAATGGCCAATTGCACCCAAAGTAAAAGAAATGCAATTTAAAATTCTTAACAACTACTGAGGGGTAGATTTGGTTTTGAAGTTGACCCTTGCGACTTTTGTCATGAAAACCCAGAACGAACAGAACATTTATTCTTCCTTTGCTCAGTTAGTAGGAAGTTCTGGCAAGATGCCCATAGCTGGTTAAATAATACAATTAGTGAACTTGAACAATTTACAATCGAAGATATTCTTATTTATAATTCTAAACTGACGAGGGACATTTCACTTTTGATTAACCTTATCATCATTATGGGTAAATACCACATTCACAAAAATAAATGGAAAAAACAATTGCCAAATGTAAACTGTTTTAAAAATGAATTTCGTATGTTATTTATCCTTGTTATCCTTGAACCTTGTAAAAAATTCTAAACAAACTGTAGAAGCTATTTGTTATGCTGCTGAAATGTTTTTGATCCTGTAACACATATTATGTATTTGAGAACAATGCCTTATTTTATTTTATTTTTTATTTATTTTATCTTTTTCATTGTCAAATCTGCATTTTGTTGATACCTTGCCTTTTTTTTTTTGCTGTTGTCTCCACGAGAGTTTGTAATAAACATTAATAAAATAAAAAATAAATAAAAAAAGACTTACTTTCCCCCAAAACTCCATTGACTTGCGTTCTCTGAGCAATGAAGGCCGTAATACTCAATGCTGTCCACTAGAGGGGGCGACAGGACAATAAGTGTTTTCTACTCTCTTTCCCTGTTTGAATCAGTTTAAATGACAAATAAATGCAGGAATTTCATTCATAAATAGGCCATATTTGTGTATCCACTCTCTAGTTTATTTTAAGATAAAGTTATTCACACTGGTTTTAGCATTTAATGTTTGTCCATCTGGAACTTTTATTTGTCATGAGCTATATATTTTAAGATGTAGCCTAGAAAAAAATATGATTCAACACCACAAACTCTGTTTTTACTAGTGAAATTTGCATTGCATTGCACACCAGAACTAACTCAATCCCATGTTCATTAAAGAGATAACATATGTGTTGTTGCATTGCATATTACACAAACGATCTAACGTTTTGCATTGAAGAATAACATAGGCTATTGCACTGGCTATACTTCTGGCTATATATAGGCTATACTTCTTGCATTGCATTGCACACCAGAACTTAATCATTCCCATGTTCATTAAAGAGATGACATGTGTGTTGATGATATGTATGCCATTGCATTGCACTAACGATCTAACAATGCAAATGCAATGCAACACACATATAATCTCTTTAATAAACATGGCAATGAGTTTGTTCTGGTGTGCAATGCAATGCGAAAAGTGCATATGTTATTCTTCAGTGCACAACGTTAGATCGTTAGTGCAATGCAATTCAATGCAATGTAATGTCATGCAATGCACCAACACACGTTATCTCTTTAATGAACATGGGAATGAGGTAGTTCTGGTGTGCAATGCAATGCAGAAAGTGCATAACCTATATGTTATTCTACAGTGCACAACGATAGATCGTTAGTGCAGTGCAAGCAATGCAATGCAATGCAATGCAATGCCATGCAATGCAATGCAATGCAATGCAATGCAATGCAACAACAATGCAATGCAATGCAATGCAATTGGTGTGCAATGCAATGCAATTGGTGTGCAATGCAATGCAATGCAATGCAATGCAACATCACACGTTATGTCTTTAATCAACATGGGAATGAGGTAGTTATGGTGTGCAATGCTATGCGAAAAGTACATATGTTATTCTTCAGAGCACAACGTTAGATCGTTAGTGCAAAGCAAAGAAAAGCAAAGCAAAGCAAAGCAAAGCAAAGCAAAGCAAAGCAAAGCAAAGCAAAGCAAAGCAAAGCAAAGCAAAGCAAAAGCAAAAGCAAAGCAAAGCAAAAGCAAAGCAAAAGCAAAAGCAAAGATAAAGCAAAGCAAAAGCAAAGAAAAGCAAAGCAAAGCAAAGCAAAGCAAAGCAAAGCAAAGCAAAGCAATGCAATGCAATGCAACAACATACGTTATGTGTGAGGTAGTTCTGGTGTGCAATGCAATGCAGAAAGTGCATAACATATATGTTATTCTTCAGTGCACAACGGTATATCGTTAGTGCAATACAATGCAATGCAATGCAAAGGAATGCAATGCAAAGCAATGCAATACAATGCAATGCAACAACACACGTTATGTCTTTAATCAACATGGGAATGAGGTAGTTCTGGTGTGCAATGCAATGCGAAAAGTGCATATGTTATTCTTCAGTGCACAACGTTAGATCGTTAGTGCAATGCAATGCAGTACAAAGCAATGTAACACGTTATGTCTTTAATCAACATGGGATTGAGTTAGTTCAGGTGTGCAATGCAATCCAATGCAACAACACACGTTATTTCTTTAATGCACATTGGAATTATTTAGTTATGGTGTGCAATGCAAGAAGTGCATAGCCTATGTTATTCTTAAGTGCACAACGTTAGATAGTTAGTGCAATGCAATGCAATGCAATGCAATGCAATGCAAAGCAAAGCAAAGCAATGCAATGCAAAGCAAGGCAAAGCAATGCAAAGCAATGCAAAGCAATGCAAAGCAATGCAAAGCAATGCAAAGCAATGCAAAGCAATGCAAAGCAATGCAAAGCAATGCAAAGCAATGCAAAGCAATACAATGCAATGCAATGCAGTGCAATACAATGCAGTGCAAATCAAAGCAATGCAATACAATGCAATGCAACAACACACGTTATGTTTTTAATCAACATGGGAATGAGGTAGTTCTGGTGTGCAATGCTATGCGAAAAGTACATATGTTATTCTTCAGTGCACAACGTTAGATCGTTAGTGCAATGCAAAGCAAAGCAAAGCAAAAGCAAAACAAAAGCAAAGCAAAGAAAAGCAAAGCAAAGCAAAGCAAAGCAAAGCAAAGCAAAGCAAAGCAAAGCAAAGCAAAGCAAAGCAAAGCAAAGCAAAGCAAAGCAAAGCAATGCAATGCAATGCAACAACATACGTTATGTCTGAGGTAGTTCTGGTGTGCAATGCAATGCAGAAAGTGCATAACATATATGTTATTCTTCAGTGCACAACGGTATATCGTTAGTGCAATACAATGCAATGCAATGCAATGCAATGCAATGCAATGCAATGCAATGCAATGCAATGCAATGCAATGCAATGAAGGAATGCAATGCAATGCAGTGCAAATCAAAGCAATGCAATAAATGCAATGCAATGCAATGCAACAACACACGTTATGTCTTTAATCAACATGGGAATGAGGTAGTTATGGTGTGCAATGCAATGCGAAAAGTGCATATGTTATTCTTCAGTGCACAACGTTAGATCGTTAGTGCAAAGCAAAGCAAAGCAAAGCAAAGCAAAGCAAAGCAAAGCAAAGCAAAGCAAAGCAAAGCAAAGCAAAGCAATGCAATGCAATGCAATGCAATGCAATGTAGTACAATGCAGTGCAAATCAAAGCAATGCAATACAATGCAATGCAATGCAATGCAATGCAACAACAATGCAATGCAATGTAATGTAATGTAATGTAATGTAATGTAATGTAATGTAATGTAATGCAATGCAATGCCATGAAATGCAATGCAATGCAATGCCATGCCATGCAACGCAATGCAATGCAATACAATAAATCAATGCCATGAAATGCAATGCATTGCCATGCAACGCAATGCAATGCAATACAATACAATCAATACAATGCAATGCAATGCAATGCAATGCAATGCAATGCAATGCAAGGCAATGCAATGCAATGCAATGCAACAACAATGCAATGCAATGCAATGCAATGCAATGCAATGCAATGCAATACAATTGGTGTGCAATGCAATGCAATACAATGCAATGCAATGCAACAACACACGTTATGTCTTTAATCAACATGGGAATGAGGTAGTTCTGGTGTGCAATGCAATGCAATGCAATGCAATGCAATGCAATGCAATACAATGCAATGCAATGCAACAACACACGTTATGTCTTTTATCAACATGGGAATTAGGTAGTTCTGTTGTGCAATGCTATGCGAAAAGTACATATGTTATTCTTCAGAGCACAACGTTAGATCGTTAGTGCAATGCAAAGCAATGCAATGCAATGCAATGCAATGCAATGCGAAAAGTGCATATGTTATACTTCAGTGCATAACGTTAGATCGTTAGTACAATGCAATGCAATGCAACAACAATGCAATGCAATGCAATGCCATGCAACGCAATGCAATGCAATGCAATACAATACAATCAATACAATGCAAAGCAATGCAATGCAATACAATGCAGTGCAAATCAAAGCAAAGCAAAGCAAAGCAAAGCAAAGCAAAGCAAAGCAAAGCAAAGCAAAGCAAAGCAAAGCAATGCAATGCAGTACAATGCAGTGCAAATCAAAGCAATGCAATACAATGCAATGCAATGCAACAACACACGTTATGTCTTTAATCAAAATGGGAATGAGGTAGTTCTGGTGTGCAATGCAATACAGAAAGTGCATAACCTATATGTTATTCTACAGTGCACAAAGATAGATCGTTAGTGCAGTGCAATGCAATGCAATGCAATGCAATGCAATGCAATGTAATGCAATGCAATGCCATGCCATGCAATGCAATGCAATGCAATGCAATGCCATGCAATCAATACAATCAATGCAATCAATGCAATCAATGCAATGCAACAACAATGCAATGCAATGCAATGCAATGCAGTACAATGCAGTGCAAATCAAAGCAATGCAATACAATGCAATGCAATGCAATGCATCAACACACGTTATGTCTTTAATCAAAATGGGAATGAGGTAGTTCTGGTGTGCAATGCAATGCAGAGAGTGCATAACCTATATGTTATTCTACAGTGCACAACGATAGATCGTTAGTGCAGTGCAATGCAATGCAATGCAATGCAATGCAATGCAATGCAATGCAATGCAATGCAATGCAGTGCAATGCAATGCAATGCAATGCAATGCAATGCAATGCAGTGCAATGCAATGCAGTGCAATGCAATGCAATGCAATGCAATGCAATGCAATGCAATGTAATGTAATGCAATGCAATGCCATGCAATGCAATGCAATGCAATGCAACAACAATGCAATCAATACAATACAATCAATGCAATCAATGCAATCAATGCAATCAATGCAATGCAATGCAATGCAATGCAATGCAATGCAATGCAATGCAATGCAATGCAATGCAATGCCATGCCATGAAATGCAATGCAATGCAATGCAACGCAATGCAATGCCATGCAACGCAATGCAACAACACACGTTATGTCTTTAATCAACATGGAAATGAGGTAGTTCTGGTGTGCAATGTAATGCCTTCCGAAAAGTGTATATGTTATTTTTCAGTGCACAACGTTAGATCGTTAGTACAATGCAATGCAATGCAAAGCAATACAATGCAATGCAATGCAATGCAATGCAATGCAATGCAATGCAATGAAGGAATGCAATGCAATGCAATGAAGGAATGCAATGCAATGCAATGCAATGCAATGCAATGCAATGCAATGCGATGCGATGCAATGCAATGCAACAACAGACGTTATGTCTTTAATCAACATGGGAATTAGGTAGTTCTGGTGTGCAATGCAATGCAATGCGAAAAGTGCATATGTTTTATTCTTCAGTGCACAACGGTAGATCGTTAGTACAATGCAATGCAATGCAATGCAATGCAATGCAATGCAATGCAATGCAATGCAATGCAATGCAGTGCAGTACAATGCATTGCAAATCAAAGCAATGCAATAAATGCAATGCAATGCAATAAATGCAATGCAATGCAATGCAACAACACACGTTATGTCTTTAATCAACATGGGAATGAGGTAGTTCTGGTGTGCAATGCAATGCGATGCAATGCAATGCCATGCAATGCAATGCAATGCCATGCAACGCAATGCAACGCAATGCAATGCAATACAATAAATCAATGCCATGAAATGCAATGCATTGCCATGCAACGCAATGCAATGCAATACAATACAATCAATACAATGCAATGCAATGCAATGCAATGCAATGCAATGCAATGCAATGCAATGCAACATCAATGCAATGCAATGCAATGCAATGCAATGCAATGCAATGCAATACAATTGGTGTGCAATGCAATGCAATACAATGCAATGCAATGCAACAACACACGTTATGTCTTTAATCAACATGGGAATGAGGTAGTTCTGGTGTGCAATGTAATGCCTTCCGAAAAGTGTATATGTTATTTTTCAGTGCACAACGTTAGATCGTTAGTACAATGCAATGCAATGCAATGCAAAGCAATACAATGCAATGCAATGCAATGCAATGCAATGCAATGCAATGCAATGCGATGCGATGCAATGCAATGCAATGCAACAACAGACGTTATGTCTTTAATCAACATGGGAATTAGGTAGTTCTGGTGTGCAATGCAATGCAATGCGAAAAGTGCATATGTTATTCTTCAGTGCACAACGGTAGATCGTTAGTACAATGCAATGCAATGCAATGCAATGCAATGCAATGCAATGCAATGCAGTGCAAATCAAAGCAATGCAATAAATGCAATGCAATGCAATGCAACAACACAAGTTATGTCTTTAATCAACATGGGAATGAGGTAGTTATGGTGTGCAATGCAATGCGAAAAGTGCATATGTTATTCTTCAGTGCACAACGTTAGATCGTTAGGGCAAAGCAAAGCAAAGCAAAGCAAAGCAAAGCAAAGCAAAGCAAAGCAAAGCAAAGCAAAGCAAAGCAAAGCAAAGCAATGCAATGCAATGCAATGCAATATAGTACAATGCAGTGCAAATCAAAGCAATGCAATATAATGCAATGCAATGCAATGCAACAACACACGTTATGTCTTTAATCAAAATGGGAATGAGGTAGTTCTGGTATGCAATGCAATGCAGAAAGTGCATAACCTATATGTTTATTCTACAGTGCACAACGATAGATCGTTATTGCAGTGCAATGCAATGCAATGCAATGCGATGCAATGCAATGCCATGCAATGCAATGCAATGCAATGCAATGCAATGCAACAACAATGCAATGCAATGCAATGCAATGCAATGCAATGCAATGCAATGCAATGCAATGCGATGCAATGCAATGCAATGCGATGCAATGCAATGCAATGCAATACGATGCAATGCAATGCAACAACAGACGTTATGTCTTTTATCAACATGGGAATTAGGTAGTTCTGTTTTGCAATGCAATGCAATGCGAAAAGTGCATATGTTATTCTTCAGTGCACAACGGTAGATCGTTAGTACAATGCAATGCAATGCAATGCAATGCGATGCGATGCAATGCAATGCAATTCAATGCAATGCAATGCAGTGCAATGCAATGTAATGCAATGCAATGCAATGCAATGCAATGCAATGCAATGCAATGCAATGCAATACAATACAATTGGTGTGCAATGCAATGCAATACAATGCAATGCAATGCAACAACACACGTTATGTCTTTAATCAACATGGGAATGAGGTAGTTCTGGTGTGCAATGCAATGCAATGCAATGCAATGCAATGCAATACAATGCAATGCAATGCAACAACACACGTTATGTCTTTAATCAACATGGGAATGAGGTAGTTCTGGTGTGCAATGTAATGCATTCAGAAAAGTGTATATGTTATTTTTCAGTGCACAACGTTAGATCGTTAGTACAATGCAA